>NW_026893618.1:0-351977 GCF_032452875.1 Bos javanicus
GCTGCCACGATTCCTGCCTGTCTGCTTGACAGTGCCAGCTGTGCTGCGTGATGCCTGCCTGATCAGCTGCATGATTGTGCCAGCTGAGCAGCATGATTCCTCACACCTGTGTTCCATGATTATTGCCTGCTGACTGTTTGATTCGTGCCTACTCAGCTCTTTGTTTATTCGCCTCCAGAGCATCAGTGTATCAGCATAGCAAACATGATCAGCGCATGATCATCACATGATCAGTGTGTAAGTCCCACGTGATCACTACATGATAGTCATGATCAGTCCATGCTCAGTCACGTGATATCAGTGCATGATCAGCCACGTGATCAGTGCATGATCTGTCACAAGATTATGTGTATGATCATCCACGTGATCAGTGCACGCGGCAGATCATGTGATCAGTGCATGATACAGACGTGAACAGTGCATGATCAGTCGTGATCAGTGCATGATAGCCACGTGATCAGTGCATGATCAGTCACCTGATGGGTGTATGAGTCATTCCGTGACTGTGCATGGTGCTACAATGATCATTGCATGATCAGCCACGTGATAGTTCATGATAGCCACGTGATCACTGCATGATCAGTCACGTGATCAGTGCATGATCAGTCATGTGACCAGTACATGGTAGCCAGTGATCATGGCATGATCAGCCACGTGAGCAGTGCATGATAGCCACGTGATCAGTGCATGATCAGACCTACGAGATCAGTGCATGATCAGTCGCGTGATCAGTGCATGATCAGCCGTGATCAGTGCATGACCAGACACGTGATCAGTGTATCCAGCAGTGATCAGTGCATGATAGCCCGTGATCAGTGCATGATCGTGCGTGATCAGTGCATGATCAGTTATGTGATCAGTGTGATCAGCCACGTGATCAGTGCATGATCAGCCACATGATCAGTGCATGATCAATTCGTGATCAGTGCATGATCAGTTCGCGACTGACCATACAGGTAGTACGTGATTGCGGTAGCCATGATCAGTGCATGATAACCACGTGATCAGTGCATGATAGCCACGTGATCAGTGCATGATCAGTCATGTGATACGTGTGTGATCAGCCACGTGATCAGTGCATGATATCCACGTGATCAGTGCATGACAGCCACGTGATCAGTGCATGAGAGCCACGGATCAGTGCATGATCAGTCACGTGATACATGTGTGATCAGCCGTGATCAGTGCATGATGAGCCACGTGATCAGTGCAGGATCAATTACGTGATCAGTGCATGATCAGTCACGTGACCAGTACATGGTTGCTCGTGATCGTTGCATGATCAGCCACGTGAGCAGAGCATGATAGCCACGTGGTCAGTGCATGATCAGTCGCGTGATCAGTACATGATCAGTCACGTGAACAGTGCATGATCATTCGTGATCTTTGCATGATCAGTCACGTTACCAGTATATGGTTGCTCACGTGATCATTCCATGACGAGCCACGTGAGCAGTGCATGATAGCCACGTGATGTGTGCGTGAGTTACGTGAGCAGAGTATGATCAGCCACGTGATCGGTGCATGAGTGCCACGTGATCAGTGCATGATATGTCACGTGACAGGTGTGTGATCAGCCACGTGAACAGTGCATGTTCAGCCACGTGATCAGTGCATGATAGCCACGTGATCAGTGCATGATCAGTTACGTGAGCAGTGTATGATCAGCCACGTGATCAGTGCATGGTCAGACGCGTGAACAGTGTATGATCAGCCACGTGATCAGTGCATGATATCCAAGTGATCAGTGCATGATCATCACGTGATCAGTGTATGATCAGCCACGTGAACAGTGCATGCTCAGTCACGTGATCTGGGCCTGCTGAGCTGCGTGATTACTGTCTGCTCATCTGCTTGACAATTGCCAGCTGAGCTGCACGATTCCTGCCTGTCATCTGCTTGACAATTGCCAGCTGTGCTGCGTAATTCCTGCCTGCTCAGCTGCTTGATTATTGCCAGCTGAGCAGCATGATTCCTCACACCTGAGTTCCATGATTATTGCCTGCTGACTGTTTGATTCGTGCCTACTCAGCTCTTTGTTTATTGCCTCCAGAGGCGCATGATCAGTGTATGATAGCAAACATGATCAGCGCATGATCAGTCACATGATCAGCGCCATTAAGTCACGTGATCACTACATGATAGTCATGTGATCAGTCCATGCTCAGTCGGTATCAGTGCATGATCAGCCACGTGATCAGTGCATGATCTGTCACAAGATTAGTGTATGATCATCCGCGTGATCAGTGCGGGCAGTCATGTGATCAGTGCATGATATAGGCGTGACAGTGCATGATCAGTCTCGTGATCCGTGCATGATAGCCACGTGATCAGTGCATGATCAGTCACCTGATGGGTGTATGATCATTCACGTGACCTGTACATGGTAGCTACATGATCATTGCATGATCAGCCACGTGAGTAGTTCATGATAGCCACGTGATCACTGCATGATCAGTCACGTGATCAGTGCATGATCAGTCATGTGACCAGTACATGGTAGCTGCGTGATCATGGCATGATCAGCCCCGTGAGCAGTGCATGATAGCCGTGATCAGTGCATGATCAGACCACGAGATCAGTGCATGATCAGTCGCGTGATCAGTGCATGATCAGCCACGTGATCAGTGCATGACCAGCGCGTGATCAGTATGTCAGCCAAGTGATCAGTGCATGATCAGCACGTGATCAGTGCATGATCAGTTACGTGATCAGTGCATGATCAGCCACGTGATCAGTGCATGATCAGCCATGATCAGTGCATGATCAATTCGTGCTCAGTGCATGATCAGTCACGTGACCAGTGCACATGGTAGCTCGTGATCGTGCATGATCAGCCACGTGATCAGTGCATGATAGCCACGTGATCAGTGCATGATCAGTCACGTGATCGTGTGTGATCAGCCACGTGATCAGTGCATGATAGCCGTGATCAGTGCGCATTGCACGTGATCAGTGCATGAGAGCCGCGGGATCAGTGCATGATCAGTCACGTGATCATGTGTGATCAGCCACGTGATCAGTGCATGATGAGCCACGTGATCAGTGCAGGATCAATTGCGTGATCAGTGCATGATCAGTCACGTGACCAGTACATGGTTGCTCGTGATCAGTGCATGATCAGCCACGTGATCAGTGCATGATAGCCACGTGATCAGTGCATGATAGTCACGTGACAGGTGTGTGATCAGCCACGTGAACAGTGCATGTTCAGCCACGTGATCAGTGCATGATAGCCGCGTGATCAGTGCATGATCAGTTCGTGAGCAGTGTATGATCAGCCACGTGATCAGTGCATGGTCAGACACGTGAACAGTGCATGATCAGCCACGTGATCAGTGCATGATATCCAAGTGATCAGTGCATGATCATCACGTGATCAGTGTATGATCAGCCGTGAACAGTGCATGCTCAGTCACGTGATCTGGGCCTGCTGAGCTGCGTGATTACTGTCTGCTCATCTGCTTGACAATTGCCAGCTGAGCTGCATGATTCCTGCCTGCTCAGCTGCTTGATTATTGCCAGCTGAGCAGCATGATTCCTACACCTGTGTTCCATGATTATTGCCTGCTGACTGTTTGATTCGTGCCTGCTCAGCTCTTTGTTTATTGCCTCCAGAGGCACATGATCAGTGTATGATAGCAAACATG
This sequence comes from Bos javanicus, assembly GCF_032452875.1. Lineage (NCBI taxonomy): Eukaryota > Metazoa > Chordata > Mammalia > Artiodactyla > Bovidae > Bos > Bos javanicus. The sequence continues at coordinate 3,651 of NW_026893618.1, forward strand.
ATCAGCGCATGATCAGTCACATGATCAGCGCCATTAAGTCACGTGATCACTGCATGATAGTCATGTGATCAGTCCATGCTCAGTCACGGTATCAGTGCATGATCAGCCACGTGATCAGTGCATGATCTGTCACAAGATTAGTGTATGATCATCCACGTGATCAGTGCACGGGCAGTCATGTGATCAGTGCATGATATAGGCGTGAACAGTGCATGATCAGTCGTGATCAGTGCATGATAGCCACGTGATCAGTGCATGATCAGTCACCTGATGGGTGTATGATCATTCACGTGACCTGTACATGGTAGCTACATGATCATTGCATGATCAGCCACGTGAGTAGTTCATGATAGCCGCGTGATCAGTGCATGATCAGTCACGTGATCAGTGCATGATCAGTCATGTGACCAGTACATGGTAGCTGCGTGATCATGGCATGATCAGCCACGTGAGCAGTGCATGATAGCCACGTGATCAGTGCATGATCAGTCACGTGATCAGTGCATGATCAGTTACGTGATCAGTGCATGATCAGCCACGTGATCAGTGCATGATCAGCCACTGATCAGTGCATGATCAATTACGTGCTCAGTGCATGATCAGTCACGTGACCAGTACAAGGTAGCTACGTGATCATTGCATGATCAGCCACGTGATCAGTGCATGATAGCCACGTGATCAGTGCATGATAGCCACGTGATCAGTGCATGATCAGTCATGTGATACGTGTGTGATCAGCCACGTGATCAGTGCATGATATCCACGTGATCAGTGCATGACAGCCACGTGATCAGTGCATGAGAGCCGCGGGATCAGTGCATGATCAGTCACGTGATACATGTGTGATCAGCCACGTGATCAGTGCATGATGAGCCACGTGATCAGTGCAGGATCAATTCGTGATCAGTGCATGATCAGTCCACGTGACCAGTACATGGTTGCTACGTGATCGTTGCATGATCAGCCGTGAGCCGAGCATGATAGCCACGTGGTCAGTGCATGATCAGTCACGTGATCAGTACATGATCAGTCACGTGAACAGTGCATGATCATTTCGTGATCTTTGCATGATCAGTCACGTTACCAGTATATGGTTGCTACGTGATCATTCCATGCGAGCCACGTGAGCAGTGCATGATAGCCCGTGATGTGTGCATGAGTTACGTGAGCAGTATGATCAGCCACGTGATCAGTGCATGAGTGCCACGTGATCAGTGCATGATATGTCACGTGACAGGTGTGTGATCAGCCACGTGAACAGTGCATGTTCAGCCACGTGATCAGTGCATGATAGCCACGTGATCAGTGCATGATCAGTTACGTGAGCAGTGTATGATCAGCCACGTGATCAGTGCATGGTCAGACGCGTGAACAGTGTATGATCAGCCACGTGATCAGTGCATGATATCCAAGTGATCAGTGCATGATCATCACGTGATCAGTGTATGATCAGCCACGTGAACAGTGCATGCTCAGTCACGTGATCTGGGCCTGCTGAGCTGCGTGATTACTGTCTGCTCATCTGCTTGACAATTGCCAGCTGGGCTGCACGATTCCTGCCTGTCATCTGCTTGACAATTGCCAGCTGTGCTGCGTAATTCCTGCCTGCTCAGCTGCTTGATTGTGCCAGCTGAGCAGCATGATTCCTCACACCTGGTTCCATGATTATTGCCTGCTGACTGTTTGATTCGTGCCTACTCAGCTCTTTGTTTATTGCCTCCAGAGGCACATGATCAGTGTATGATAGCAAACATGATCAGCGCATGATCAGTCACATGATCAGCGCCATTAAGTCACGTGATCACTACATGATAGTCATGTGATCAGTCCATGCTCAGTCACGGTATCAGTGCATGATCAGCCACGTGATCAGTGCATGATCTGTCACAAGATTAGTGTATGATCATCACGTGATCAGTGCACGGGCAGTCATGTGATCAGTGCATGATATAGGCGTGAACAGTGCATGATCAGTCTCGTGATCAGTGCATGATAGCCACGTGATCAGTGCATGATCAGCACGTGATCAGTGCATGAGCCACGGATCAGTGCATGATCCAGTCCGTGATACATGTGTGATCAGCCACGTGATCAGTGCATGATGAGCCGTGATCAGTGCAGGATCAATCACGTGATCAGTGCATGATCAGTCACGTGACCAGTACATGGTAGCTCACGTGATCGTGCATGATCAGCCACGTGAGCAGAGCATGGCCACGTGATCAGTGCATGATCAGTCACGTGATCAGTCATGATCAGTCGCGTGAACAGTGCATGATCATTCGTGATCTTTGCATGATCAGTCACGTTACCAGTATATGGTAGCTGCGTGATCATTGCATGCAGCCACGTGAGCAGTGCATGATAGCCACGTGATGTGTGCATGAGTTACGTGAGCAGAGTATGATCAGCCGTGATCAGTGCATGAGTGCCACGTGATCAGTGCATGATAGCCACGTGATCAGTGCATGATCAGTTACGTGAGCAGTGTATGATCAGCCACGTGATCAGTGCATGGTCGAACGTGAACAGTGTATGATCAGCCACGTGATCAGTGCATGATAGCCAAGTGATCAGTGCATGATCATCACGTGATCAGTGTATGATCAGCCACGTGAACAGTGCATGCTCAGTCACGTGATCTGGGCCTGCTGAGCTGCGTGATTACTGTCTGCTCATCTGCTTGACAATTGCCAGCTGAGCTGCACGATTCCTGCCTGTCATCTGCTTGACAATTGCCAGCTGTGCTGCGTAATTCCTGCCTGCTCAGCTGCTTGATTATTGCCAGCTGAGCAGCATGATTCCTCACACCTGAGTTCCATGATTATTGCCTGCTGACTGTTTGATTCGTGCCTACTCAGCTCTTTGTTTATTGCCTCCAGAGGCACATGATCAGTGTATGATAGCAAACATGATCAGCGCATGATCAGTCACATGATCAGCGCCATTAAGTCACGTGATCACTACATGATAGTCATGTGATCAGTCCATGCTCAGTCACGGTATCAGTGCATGATCAGCCACGTGATCAGTGCATGATCTGTCACAAGATTAGTGTATGATCATCCACGTGATCAGTGCGCGGGCAGTCATGTGATCAGTGCATGATATAGGCGTGAACAGTGCATGATCAGTCTCGTGATCAGTGCATGATAGCCACGTGATCAGTGCATGATCAGTCACCTGATGGGTGTATGATCATTCACGTGACCTGTACATGGTAGCTACATGATCATTGCATGATCAGCCACGTGAGTAGTGCATGATAGCCGTGATCACTGCATGATCAGTCACGTGATCAGTGCATGATCAGTCATGTGACCAGTACATGGTAGCTGCGTGATCATGGCATGATCAGCCACGTGAGCAGTGCATGATAGCCACGTGATCAGTGCATGATCAGACAACACGAGATCAGTGCATGATCAGTCACGTGATCAGTGCATGATCAGCCACGTGATCAGTGCATGACCGGGCGCGTGATCAGTGTATGTCCAGCCACGTGATCAGTGCATGATAGCCACGTGATCAGTGCATGATCAGTCCGCGTGATCAGTGCATGATCAGTCACGTGATCAGTGCATGATCAGTCACGTGACCAGTGCATGGTAGCTACGTGATCAGTGCATGATCAGCCACGTGATCAGTGCATGATCAGCCACGTGATCAGTGCATGATCAGTCACGTGATCAGTGCATGATCAGTCACGTGACCAGTGCATGGTAGCTGCGTGATCAGTGCATGATCAGCCACGTGATCAGTGCATGATAGCCACGTGATCAGTGCATGATCAGTCACGTGATCAGTGCATGATCAGTCGTGATCAGTGCATGATCAGCCGCGTGATCAGTGCATGATCAGCCACGTGATCAGTATGATCAGCCACGTGATCAGTGCATGATAGCCACGTGATCAGTGCATGATCAGTCACGTGATCAGTGCATGATCAGTCACGTGATCAGTGCATGATCAGCCACGTGATCAGTGCATGATCAGCCACGTGATCAGTGCATGATCAATTGCGTGATCAGTGCATGATCAGTCACGTGACCAGTGCATGGTAGCTCGTGATCGTTGCATGATCAGCCACGTGATCAGTGCATGATAGCCACGTGATCAGTGCATGATCAGCCACGTGATCAGTGCATGATCAGTCACGTGATCAGTGCATGATCAGCCACGTGATCAGTGCATGATCAGCCACGTGATCAGTGCATGATAGCCACGTGATCAGTGCATGATCAGCCACGTGATCAGTGCATGATCAGTTACGTGATCAGTGTATGATCAGCCACGTGATCAGTGCATGATAGCCACGTGATCAGTGCATGATCAGTTGCGTGATCAGTGCATGATCAGTCACGTGACCAGTGCATGGTAGCTGCGTGATCATTGCATGATCAGCCACGTGATCAGTGCATGATAGCCACGTGATCAGTGCATGATCAGCCACGTGATCAGTGCATGATCAGTCATGTGATCAGTGTACAGTCAGCCACGTGATCAGTGCATGATCAGCCACGTGATCAGTGCATGATCAGTTACGTGATCAGTGCATGATCAGTCACGTGTCAGTGCATGATAGCCACGTGATCAGTGCATGATCAGCCACGTGATCAGTGCATGATAGCCACGTGATCAGTGCATGATCAGTCACGTGATCGTGCGTGATCAGCCACGTGATCAGTGCATGATCAGCACGTGATCAGTGCATCAGCCACGTGATCAGTGCATGATCAGCCACGTGATCAGTGCATGATCAGTCACGTGATCATGTGTGATCAGCCACGTGATCAGTGCATGATCAGCCACGTGATCAGTGCATGATCAATTCGTGATCAGTGCATGATCAGTCACGTGACCAGTATATGGTAGCTCGTGATCATTCCATGATCAGCCACGTGAGCAGTGCATGATAGCCACGTGATGTGCATGAGTTACGTGAGCAGGTATGATCAGCCACGTGATCAGTGCATGAGTGCCACGTGATCAGTGCATGATATGTCACGTGACAGGTGTGTGATCAGCCACGTGAACAGTGCATGTTCAGCCACGTGATCAGTGCATGATAGCCACGTGATCAGTGCATGATCAGTTACGTGAGCAGTGTATGATCAGCCACGTGATCAGTGCATGGTCAGACACGTGATCAGTGCATGATCAGCCACGTGATCAGTGCATGATATCCAAGTGATCAGTGCATGATCATCACGTGATCAGTGTATGATCAGCCACGTGAACAGTGCATGCTCAGTCACGTGATCTGGGCCTGCTGAGCTGCGTGATTACTGTCTGCTCATCTGCTTGACAATTGCCAGCTGAGCTGCACGATTCCTGCCTGTCATCTGCTTGACAATTGCCAGCTGTGCTGCGTAATTCCTGCCTGCTCAGCTGCTTGATTATTGCCAGCTGGGCAGCATGATTCCTCACACCTGAGTTCCATGATTATTGCCTGCTGACTGTTTGATTCGTACCTACTCAGCTCTTTGTTTATTGCCTCCAGAGGCACATGATCAGTGTATGATAGCAAACATGATCAGCGCATGATCAGTCACATGATCAGCGCCATTAAGTCACGTGATCACTACATGATAGTCATGTGATCAGTCCATGCTCAGTCACGGTATCAGTGCATGATCAGCCACGTGATCAGTGCATGATCTGTCACAAGATTAGTGTATGATCATCCACGTGATCAGTGCGGCGAGTCATGTGATCAGTGCATGATATAGGCGTGAACAGTGCATGATCAGTCTCGTGATCAGTGCATGATAGCCACGTGATCAGTGCATGATCAGTCACCTGATGGGTGTATGATCATTCACGTGACCTGTACATGGTAGCTACGATCATTGCATGATCAGCCACGTGAGTAGTGCATGATAGCCACGTGATCACTGCATGATCAGTCACGTGATCAGTGCATGATCAGTCATGTGACCAGTACATGGTAGCTGCGTGATCATGGCATGATCAGCCACGTGAGCAGTGCATGATAGCCACGTGATCAGTGCATGATCAGACACGTGATCAGTGCATGATCAGTCACGTGATCAGTGCATGATCAGCCACGTGATCAGTGCATGATCAGCCACGTGATCAGTGCATGATCCAGCCACGTGATCAGTGCATGATAGCCGCGTGATCAGTGCATGATCAGTCACGTGATCAGTGCATGATCAGCCACGTGATCAGTGCATGATCAGCCATGATCAGTGCATGATCAATTACGTGATCGGTGCATGATCAGTCGCGTGACCAGTACATGGTAGCCACGTGATCATTGCCTGATCACCCACATGATCAGTGCACGATAACCACGTGATCAGTGCATGATCAGCACGTGATCAGTGCATGATCAGTCGTGATACATGTGTGATCAGCACGTGATCAGTGCATGATAGCCACGTGATCAGTGCATGATCAATTCGTGATCAGTGCATGATCAGTCACGTGACCAGTACATGGCTGTGGTCATTGCATGATCAGCCACGTGATCAGTGCATGATAGCTACGTGATCAGTGCATGATATGTCACGTGACAGGTGTGTGATCAGTCACGTGAACAGTGCATGTTCAGCCACGTGATCAGTGCATGATAGCCACGTGATCAGTGCATGATCAGTTGCGTGATCAGTGCATGATCAGCCACGTGATCAGTGCATGGTCAGACACGTGAACAGTGTATGATCAGCCACGTGATCAGTGCATGATAGCCACGTGATCAGTGCATGATCATCACGTGATCAGTGCATGATCAGCCACGTGAACAGTGCATGCTCAGTCACGTGATCTGGGCCTGCTGAGCTGCGTGATTACTGTCTGCTCATCTGCTTGACAATTGCCAGCTGAGCTGCACGATTCCTGCCTGCTCAGCTGCTTGATTATTGCCAGCTGAGCAGCATGATTCCTCACACCTGTGTTCCATGATTATTGCCTGCTGACTGTTTGATTCGTGCCTACTCAGCTCTTTGTTTATTGCCTCCAGAGGCACATGATCAGTGTATGATAGCAAACATGATCAGCGCATGATCAGTCACATGATCAGCGCCATTAAGTCACGTGATCACTACATGATAGTCATGTGATCAGTCCATGCTCAGTCACGGTATCAGTGCATGATCAGCCACGTGATCAGTGCATGATCTGTCACATGATTAGTGTATGATCATCCACGTGATCAGTGCATGGGCAGTCATGTGATCAGTGCATGATATAGACGTGATCAGTGCATGATCAGTCTCGTGATCAGTGCATGATAGCCACGTGATCAGTGCATGATCAGTCACCTGATGGGTGTATGATCATTCACGTGACCTGTACATGGTAGCTACATGATCATTGCATGATCAGCCACGTGAGTAGTGCATGATAGCCACGTGATCAGTGCATGATCAGTCACGTGATCAGTGCATGATCAGTCATGTGACCAGTACATGGTAGCTGCGTGATCATGGCATGATCAGCCACGTGAGCAGTGCATGATCCACGTGATCAGTGCATGATCAGTCACGTGATCAGTGCATGATCAGTACGTGATCAGTGCATGATCAGCGTGATCAGTGCATGATCAGCCACGTGATCAGTGCATGATAATTCGTGATCAGTGCATGATCAGTCACGTGACCAGTACATGGTAGCTCGTGATCATTGCATGATCAGCCACGTGATCAGTGCATGATAGCCACGTGATCAGTGCATGATAGCCACGTGATCAGTGCATGATCAGTCATGTGATACGTGTGTGATCAGCCACGTGATCAGTGCATGATATCACGTGATCAGTGCATGACAGCCACGTGATCAGTGCATGAGAGCCACGTGATCAGTGCATGATCAGTCACGTGATACATGTGTGATCAGCCACGTGATCAGTGCATGATGAGCCACGTGATCAGTGCAGGATCAATTCGTGATCAGTGCATGATCAGTCACGTGACCAGTACATGGTTGCTACGTGATCGTTGCATGATCAGCCACGTGAGCAGAGCATGATAGCCACGTGATCAGTGCATGATCAGTCACGTGATCAGTACATGATCGGTCACGTGAACAGTGCATGATCATTCGTGATCTTTGCATGATCAGTCACGTGCAGTATATGGTTGCTACGTGATCATTCCATGCCGAGCCACGTGAGCAGTGCATGATAGCCACGTGATGTGTGCATGAGTTACGTGAGCAGAGTATGATCAGCCACGTGATCAGTGCATGAGTGCCACGTGATCAGTGCATGATATGTCACGTGACAGGTGTGTGATCAGCCACGTGAACAGTGCATGTTCAGCCACGTGATCAGTGCATGATAGCCACGTGATCAGTGCATGATCAGTTACGTGAGCAGTGTATGATCAGCCACGTGATCAGTGCATGGTCAGACACGTGAACAGTGTATGATCAGCCACGTGATCAGTGCATGATATCCAAGTGATCAGTGCATGATCATCACGTGATCAGTGTATGATCAGCCACGTGAACAGTGCATGCTCAGTCACGTGATCTGGGCCTGCTGAGCTGCGTGATTACTGTCTGCTCATCTGCTTGACAATTGCCAGCTGAGCTGCACGATTCCTGCCTGTCATCTGCTTGACAATTGCCAGCTGTGCTGCGTAATTCCTGCCTGCTCAGCTGCTTGATTATTGCCAGCTGAGCAGCATGATTCCTCACACCTGAGTTCCATGATTATTGCCTGCTGACTGTTTGATTCGTGCCTACTCAGCTCTTTGTTTATTGCCTCCAGAGGCACATGATCAGTGTATGATAGCAAACATGATCAGCGCATGATCAGTCACATGATCAGCGCCATTAAGTCACGTGATCACTACATGATAGTCATGTGATCAGTCCATGCTCAGTCACGGTATCAGTGCATGATCAGCCACGTGATCAGTGCATGATCTGTCACAAGATTAGTGTATGATCATCCACGTGATCAGTGCATGCAGTCATGTGATCAGTGCATGATATAGACGTGAACAGTGCATGATCAGTCTCGTGATCAGTGCATGATAGCCACGTGATCAGTGCATGATCAGTCCGTGATCAGTGCATGATCAGCCACGTGATCAGTGCATGATCAGTCACGTGATCATGTGTGATCAGCCACGTGATCAGTGCATGATAGCCACGTGATCAGTGCATGATCAATCACGTGATCAGTGCATGATCAGTCACGTGACCAGTACATGGTTGCTACGTGATCATTGCATGATCAGCCACGTGAGCAGAGCATGATAGCCACGTGATCAGTGCATGATCAGTCACGTGATCAGTGCATGATCAGTCACGTGATCAGTGCATGATCATTTACGTGATCAGTGCATGATCAGTCACGTGACCAGTATATAGCACGTGATCATTGCATGACAGCCACGTGATCAGTGCATGATAGCCGTGATCAGTGCATGAGTTACGTGATCAGTGTATGATCAGCCACGTGATCAGTGCATGATGCCACGTGATCAGTGCATGATCAGCCACGTGATCAGTGCATGATCAGTTACGTGCAGTGTATGATCAGCCACGTGATCAGTGCATGGTCAGCACGTGATCAGTGTATGATCAGCCACGTGATCAGTGCATGATATCCAAGTGATCAGTGCATGATCATCACGTGATCAGTGTATGATCAGCCACGTGAACAGTGCATGCTCAGTCACGTGATCTGGGCCTGCTGAGCTGCGTGATTACTGTCTGCTCATCTGCTTGACAATTGCCAGCTGAGCTGCACGATTCCTGCCTGTCATCTGCTTGACAATTGCCAGCTGTGCTGCGTAATTCCTGCCTGCTCAGCTGCTTGATTATTGCCAGCTGAGCAGCATGATTCCTCACACCTGAGTTCCATGATTATTGCCTGCTGACTGTTTGATTCGTGCCTACTCAGCTCTTTGTTTATGCCTCCAGAGGCACATGATCAGTGTATGATAGCAAACATGATCAGCGCATGATCAGTCACATGATCAGCGCCATTAAGTCACGTGATCACTACATGATAGTCATGTGATCAGTCCATGCTCAGTCACGGTATCAGTGCATGATCAGCCACGTGATCAGTGCATGATCTGTCACAAGATTAGTGTATGATCATCACGTGATCAGTGCATGGGCAGTCATGTGATCAGTGCATGATATAGGCGTGATCAGTGCATGATCAGTCTCGTGATCAGTGCATGATAGCCACGTGATCAGTGCATGATCAGTCACCTGATGGGTGTATGATCATTCACGTGACCTGTACATGGTAGCTACATGATCATTGCATGATCAGCCACGTGAGTAGTGCATGATAGCCACGTGATCACTGCATGATCAGTCACGTGATCAGTGCATGATCAGTCATGTGACCAGTACATGGTAGCTGCGTGATCATGGCATGATCAGCCACGTGAGCAGTGCATGATAGCCACGTGATCAGTGCATGATCAGTCACGTGATCAGTGCATGATCAGTCACGTGATCAGTGCATGATCAGCCACGTGATCAGTGCATGATCAGTCACGTGATCAGTGCATGTCAGCCACGTGATCAGTGCATGATAGCCACGTGATCAGTGCATGATCATCACGTGATCAGTGCATGATCAGTCACGTGATCAGTGCATGATCAGTCGTGATCAGTACATGATAGCTACATGATCAGTGCATGATCAGCCACGTGATCAGTGCATGATAGCCCGTGATCAGTGCATGATCAGTGTGATCAGTGCATGATCAGTCACGTGACCAGTACATGTAGCTGCGTGATCATGCATGATCAGCCACGTGATCAGTGCATGATAGCCGTGATCAGTGCATGATCAGCCACGAGATCAGTGCATGATCAGTCACGTGATCAGTGCATGATCAGCCACGTGATCAGTGCATGATCAGCACGTGATCAGTGTATCCAGCCACGTGATCAGTGCATGTACGTGATCAGTGCATGATCAGCCATGATCAGTGCATGATCAGTACGTGATCAGTGCATGATCAGCCACGTGATCAGTGCATGATCAGCCACGTGATCAGTGCATGATCAACGTGATCAGTGCATGATCAGTCACGTGACCAGTACATGATAGCTACGTGATCAGTGCATGATCAGCCACGTGATCAGTGCATGATGGCCGTGATCAGTGCATGATGCGTGATCAGTGCATGATCAGTCATGGATCGTGCATGATCAGCCACGTGATCAGTGCATGATATCCACGTGATCAGTGCATGATCAGCCACGTGATCAGTGCATGGCCACGTGATCAGTGCATGATCAGTCGTGATCATGTGTGATCAGTCACGTGATCAGTGCATGATCAGCCACGTGATCAGTGCATGATCAATTCGTGATCAGTGCATGATCAGTCACGTGATCAGTGCATGATTGCTCATGATCAGTGCATGATCAGCCTGATCAGTGCATGATAGCCACGTGATCAGTGCATGATCAGTCACGTGATCAGTGCATGATCAGTCATGTGATCAGTGTATGATCAGCCGTGATCAGTGCATGATCAGCACATGATCAGTGCATGATCAATTACGTGATCAGTGCATGATCAGTCACGTGACCAGTACATGGTAGCTGCGTGATCATTGCATGATCAGCCACGTGATCAGTGCATGATAGCCACGTGATCAGTGCATGATCAGTCATGTGATCGTGTGTGATCAGCCACGTGATCAGTGCATGATATCCACGTGATCAGTGCATGACAGCCACGTGATCAGTGCATGAGCCACGGATCAGTGCATGATCAGTCACGTGATACATGTGTGATCAGCCACGTGATCAGTGCATGATGAGCCACGTGATCAGTGCAGGATCAAACACGTGATCAGTGCATGATCAGTCGTGACCAGTACATGGTTGCTACGTGATCGTTGCATGATCAGCCACGTGAGCAGAGCATGATAGCCACGTGATCAGTGCATGATCAGTCACGTGATCAGTACATGATCAGTCACGTGAACAGTGCATGATCATTCGTGATCTTGCATGATCAGTCACGTGACCAGTATATGGTTGCTACGTGATCATTCCATGAGCCACGTGAGCAGTGCATGATAGCCAGTGATGTGCATGAGTTACGTGAGCAGAGTATGATCAGCCACGTGATCAGTGCATGAGTGCCACGTGATCAGTGCATGATAGCCACGTGATCAGTGCATGATCAGTTACGTGAGCAGTGTATGATCAGCCACGTGATCAGTGCATGGTCAGACACGTGATCAGTGTATGATCAGCCACGTGATCAGTGCATGATATCCAAGTGATCAGTGCATGATCATCACGTGATCAGTGTATGATCAGCCACGTGAACAGTGCATGCTCAGTCACGTGATCTGGGCCTGCTGAGCTGCGTGATTACTGTCTGCTCATCTGCTTGACAATTGCCAGCTGAGCTGCACGATTCCTGCCTGTCATCTGCTTGACAATTGCCAGCTGTGCTGCGTAATTCCTGCCTGCTCAGCTGCTTGATTATTGCCAGCTGAGCAGCATGATTCCTCACACCTGAGTTCCATGATTATTGCCTGCTGACTGTTTGATTCGTGCCTACTCAGCTCTTTGTTTATTGCCTCCAGAGGCACATGATCAGTGTATGATAGCAAACATGATCAGCGCATGATCAGTCACATGATCAGCGCCATTAAGTCACGTGATCACTACATGATAGTCATGTGATCAGTCCATGCTCAGTCACGGTATCAGTGCATGATCAGCCACGTGATCAGTGCATGATCTGTCACAAGATTAGTGTATGATCATCCACGTGATCAGTGCATGGGCAGTCATGTGATCAGTGCATGATATAGACGTGATCAGTGCATGATCAGTCTCGTGATCAGTGCATGATAGCCACGTGATCAGTGCATGATCAGTCACCTGATGGGTGTATGATCATTCACGTGACCTGTACATGGTAGCTACATGATCATTGCATGATCAGCCACGTGAGTAGTTCATGATAGCCACGTGATCAGTGCATGATCAGTCACGTGATCAGTGCATGATCAGTCATGTGACCAGTACATGGTAGCTGCGTGATCATGGCATGATCAGCCACGTGAGCAGTGCATGATAGCCACGTGATCAGTGCATGATCAGTCACGTGATCAGTGCATGATCAGTCACGTGATCAGTGCATGATCAGCCACGTGATCAGTGCATGATCAGCCATGATCAGTGCATGATCAGTCGTGATCAGTGCATGATCAGTCACGTGATCAGTGCATGATAGCTACGTGATCAGTGCATGATCAGCCACGTGATCAGTGCATGATCAGCCACGTGATCAGTGCATGATCACCACGTGATCAGTGCATGATCAGTCACGTGATCGTGTGTGATCAGCCACGTGATCAGTGCATGATAGCCACGTGATCAGTGCATGATCAGCCACGTGATCAGTGCATGATCAGTCACGTGATCAGTGCATGATCAGCCACGTGATCAGTGCATGATCAGCCACGTGATCAGTGCATGATCAGCCACGTGATCAGTGCATGATCAGTCACGTGATCAGTGCATGATCATTCACGTGATCTGCATGATAGCTACGTGATCAGTGCATGATCAGCCACGTGATCAGTGCATGATAGCCACGTGATCAGTGCATGATCATCACGTGATCAGTGCATGATCAGCACGTGATCAGTGCATGATCAGCCACGTGATCAGTGCATGATCAGTCACGTGATCAGTGCATGATCAGCCACGTGATCAGTGCATGATAGCCACGTGATCAGTGCATGATCAGTCACGTGATCAGTGCATGATCAGTCACGTGATCAGTGTATGATCAGCCACGTGATCAGTGCATGATCAGCCACGTGATCAGTGCATGATCAATTACGTGATCAGTGCATGATCAGTCACGTGATCAGTGCATGATAGCTACGTGATCATTGCATGATCAGCCACGTGATCAGTGCATGATAGCCACGTGATCAGTGCATGATGTCACGTGATCAGTGCATGATCAGTCATGTGATCATGTGTGATCAGCCACGTGATCAGTGCATGATAGCCACGTGATCAGTGCATGATCAGCCACGTGATCAGTGCATGAGAGCCACGTGATCAGTGCATGATCAGTCACGTGATCATGTGTGATCAGCCGTGATCAGTGCATGATCAGCCACGTGATCAGTGCATGATCAATTCATGATCAGTGCATGATCAGTCGTGACCAGTGCATGGTTGCTACGTGATCGTTGCATGATCAGCCACGTGATCAGTGCATGATAGCCACGTGATCAGTGCATGATCAGTCACGTGATCAGTGCATGATCAGTCACGTGATCAGTGCATGATCAGTCACGTGATCAGTGCATGATCAGTCACGTGACCAGTGCATGGTAGCCACGTGATCAGTGCATGATCAGCCACGTGATCAGTGCATGATAGCCACGTGATCAGTGCATGATCAGTCACGTGATCAGTGCATGATCATCCATGATCAGTGCATGATAGCCACGTGATCAGTGCATGATCAGTCACGTGATCAGTGCATGATCAGCCACGTGATCAGTGCATGATCAGTCACGTGATCAGGCCATGATGAGCTGCGTGATTACTGTCTGCTCATCTGCTTGACAATTGCCAGCTGAGCTGCACGATTCCTGCCTGTCATCTGCTTGACAATTGCCACCTGTGCTGCGTAATTCCTGCCTGCTCATCTACTTGATCATTGCCAGCTGAGCAGCATGATTCCTCAGAACTGAGTTCCATGATTATAGCCTGCTGTTGATTCGTGCCTACTCAGCTCTATGATTCATTGCCTCCAGAGGCACGTGATCAGTGTGTGACACCAAACATGATCAGGCACATGATCAGTCACGTGATCAGTGCATGATCAGCCACGTGATCAGTGCATGATCAGTCACGTGATCAGTGCATGATCAGTCACGTGATCCAGTGCATGTAGCCACGTGATCAGTGCATGATCAGCCACGTGATCAGTGCATGATAGCCACGTGATCAGTGCATGATCAGTCACGTGATCAGTGTATGATCAGCCACGTGATCAGTGCATGATCAGCCACGTGATCAGTGCATGATCAGCCACGTGATCAGTGCATGATATCCACGTGATCAGTGCATGATCAGTCACGTGATCAGTGTATGATCAGCCACGTGAACAGTGCATGCTCAGTCACGTGATCTGGGCCTGCTGAGCTGCGTGATTACTGTCTGCTCATCTGCTTGACAATTGCCAGCTGAGCTGCACGATTCCTGCCTGTCATCTGCTTGACAATTGCCAGCTGTGCTGCGTAATTCCTGCCTGCTCAGCTGCTTGATTATTGCCAGCTGAGCAGCATGATTCCTCACACCTGAGTTCCATGATTATTGCCTGCTGACTGTTTGATTCGTGCCTACTCAGCTCTTTGTTTATTGCCTCCAGAGGCACATGATCAGTGTATGATAGCAAACATGATCAGCGCATGATCAGTCACATGATCAGCGCCATTAAGTCACGTGATCACTACATGATAGTCATGTGATCAGTCCATGCTCAGTCACGGTATCAGTGCATGATCAGCCACGTGATCAGTGCATGATCTGTCACAAGATTAGTGTATGATCATCCACGTGATCAGTGCATGAGTCATGTGATCAGTGCATGATATAGACGTGAACAGTGCATGATCAGTCTCGTGATCAGTGCATGATAGCCACGTGATCAGTGCATGATCAGTCACCTGATGGGTGTATGATCATTCACGTGACCTGTACATGGTAGCTACATGATCATTGCATGATCAGCCACGTGAGTAGTTCATGATAGCCGTGATCACTGCATGATCAGTCACGTGATCAGTGCATGATCAGTCATGTGACCAGTACATGGTAGCTGCGTGATCATGGCATGATCAGCCACGTGAGCAGTGCATGATAGCCACGTGATCAGTGCATGATCAGACACGTGATCAGTGCATGATCAGTCACGTGATCAGTGCATGATCAGCCACGTGATCAGTGCATGATCAGCCACGTGATCAGTGTATGATCAGCCAAGTGATCAGTGCATGATAGCCACGTGATCAGTGCATGATAGTCACGTGATCAGTGTATGATCAGCCACGTGATCAGTGCATGATCAGCCACGTGATCAGTGCATGATCCGTGATCAGTGCATGATCAGTCACGTGACCAGTACATGGTAGCTACGTGATCATTGCATGATCAGCCACGTGATCAGTGCATGATAGCCACGTGATCAGTGCATGATAGCCACGTGATCAGTGCATGATCAGTCATGTGATCGTGTGTGATCAGCCACGTGATCAGTGCATGATATCCACGTGATCAGTGCATGATCAGCCACGTGATCAGTGCATGAGAGCCACGTGATCAGTGCATGATCAGTCACGTGATCAGTGTGATCAGCCACGTGATCAGTGCATGATGAGCCACGTGATCAGTGCATGATCAATGCGTGATCAGTGCATGATCAGTCACGTGACCAGTGCATGGTAGCTCGTGATCAGTGCATGATCAGCCACGTGATCAGTGCATGATAGCCACGTGATCAGTGCATGATCAGCCACGTGATCAGTGCATGATCAGTCACGTGATCGTGTGTGATCAGCCACGTGATCAGTGCATGACAGCCACGTGATCAGTGCATGATAGCCACGTGATCAGTGCATGATCAGTCACGTGATCATGTGTGATCAGCCACGTGATCAGTGCATGATCAGCCACGTGATCAGTGCATGATCAATTCGTGATCAGTGCATGATCAGTCACGTGATCAGTACATGGTTGCTCGTGATCAGTGCATGATCAGCCACGTGAGCAGTGCATGATAGCCACGTGATCAGTGCATGATCAGTCACGTGATCAGTGCATGATCAGTCACGTGATCAGTGCATGATCATTCACGTGATCAGTGCATGATCAGTCACGTGACCAGTGCATGATTGCTACGTGATCAGTCCATGAGCCACGTGATCAGTGCATGATAGCCACGTGATCAGTGCATGATCACGTGATCAGTGTATGATCAGCATGATCAGTGCATGATCACGTGATCAGTGCATGATATCACGTGACAGTGTGTGATCAGCCACGTGATCAGTGCATGATCAGCCACGTGATCAGTGCATGATAGCCACGTGATCAGTGCATGATCAGTCACGTGATCAGTGCATGATCAGCCACGTGATCAGTGCATGATCAGTCATGTGATCAGTGCATGATAGCTGCGTGATCAGTGCATGATCACGTGATCAGTGCATGATAGCCACGTGATCAGTGCATGATCAGACGTGATCAGTGCATGATCAGTCACGTGATCAGTGCATGATCAGTTACGTGATCAGTGCATGATCAGCCACGTGATCAGTGCATGATCAGCCACATGATCAGTGCATGATCAGTCGTGATCAGTGCATGATCAGTTCGTGACAGTGCATGGTAGCTCGTGATCATTGCCTGATCAGCCACGTGATCAGTGCATGATAGCCACGTGATCAGTGCATGATAGCCACGTGATCAGTGCATGATCAGTCATGTGATCGTGTGTGATCAGCCACGTGATCAGTGCATGATATCCACGTGATCAGTGCATGACAGCCACGTGATCAGTGCATGATAGCCACGGGATCAGTGCATGATCAGTCACGTGATACATGTGTGATCAGCCACGTGATCAGTGCATGATGAGCCACGTGATCAGTGCAGGATCAATTACGTGATCAGTGCATGATCAGTCACGTGACCAGTACATGGTTGCTCGTGATCGTTGCATGATCAGCCACGTGAGCAGAGCATGATAGCCACGTGATCAGTGCATGATCAGTCACGTGATCAGTACATGATCAGTCACGTGAACAGTGCATGATCATTTACGTGATCTTTGCATGATCAGTCACGTGACCAGTATATGGTTGCTACGTGATCATTCCATGACAGCCACGTGAGCAGTGCATGATAGCCACGTGATGTGTGCATGAGTTACGTGAGCAGAGTATGATCAGCCACGTGATCAGTGCATGAGTGCCACGTGATCAGTGCATGATATGTCACGTGACAGGTGTGTGATCAGCCACGTGAACAGTGCATGTTCAGCCACGTGATCAGTGCATGATAGCCACGTGATCAGTGCATGATCAGTTACGTGAGCAGTGTATGATCAGCCACGTGATCAGTGCATGGTCAGACACGTGAACAGTGTATGATCAGCCACGTGATCAGTGCATGATATCCAAGTGATCAGTGCATGATCATCACGTGATCAGTGTATGATCAGCCACGTGAACAGTGCATGCTCAGTCACGTGATCTGGGCCTGCTGAGCTGCGTGATTACTGTCTGCTCATCTGCTTGACAATTGCCAGCTGAGCTGCCCGATTCCTGCCTGCTCAGCTGCTTGATTATTGCCAGCTGAGCAGCATGATTCCTCACACCTGAGTTCCATGATTATTGCCTGCTGACTGTTTGATTCGTGCCTACTCAGCTCTTTGTTTATTGCCTCCAGAGGCACATGATCAGTGTATGATAGCAAACATGATCAGCGCATGATCAGTCACATGATCAGCGCCATTAAGTCCCGTGATCACTACATGATAGTCATGTGATCAGTCCATGCTCAGTCACGGTATCAGTGCATGATCAGCCACGTGATCAGTGCATGATCTGTCACATGATTAGTGTATGATCATCCACGTGATCAGTGCATGGGCAGTCATGTGATCAGTGCATGATATAGGCGTGATCAGTGCATGATCAGTCTCGTGATCAGTGCATGATAGCCACGTGATCAGTGCATGATCAGCCACGTGATCAGTGTATGATCAGCCACGTGATCAGTGCATGATAGCCACGTGATCAGTGCATGATCAGTCAGTGATCAGTGCATGATCAGTCATGTGATCAGTGCATGATCAGCCACGTGATCAGTGCATGATCAGCCACGTGATCAGTGCATGATCAGTCACGTGATCAGTGCATGATCAGTCACGTGATCAGTGCATGGTAGCTACGTGATCATTGCATGATCAGCCACGTGATCAGTGCATGATAGCCACGTGATCAGTGCATGATAGCCACGTGATCAGTGCATGATCAGTCATGTGATCGTGCATGATCAGCCACGTGATCAGTGCATGATATCCACGTGATCAGTGCATGATGCGTGATCAGTGCATGATAGCCACGTGATCAGTGCATGATCAGTCACGTGATCAGTGCATGATCAGTCATGTGATCAGTGCATGATAGCTGCGTGATCAGTGCATGATCAGCCACGTGATCAGTGCATGATAGCCACGTGATCAGTGCATGATCAGTCACGTGATCAGTGCATGATCAGTTATGTGATCAGTGTATGATCAGCCACGTGATCAGTGCATGATCAGCCACGTGATCAGTGCATGATCAATTACGTGATCAGTGCATGATCAGTCACGTGACCAGTACATGGTAGCTCGTGATCATTGCATGATCAGCCACGTGATCAGTGCATGATAGCCACGTGATCAGTGCATGATAGCCACGTGATCAGTGCATGATCAGTCATGTGATACGTGTGTGATCAGCCACGTGATCAGTGCATGATATCCACGTGATCAGTGCATGACAGCCACGTGATCAGTGCATGAGAGCCACGGATCAGTGCATGATCAGTCACGTGATACATGTGTGATCAGCCACGTGATCAGTGCATGATGAGCCACGTGATCAGTGCAGGATCAATTACGTGATCAGTGCATGATCAGTCACGTGACCAGTACATGGTTGCTACGTGATCGTTGCATGATCAGCCACGTGAGCAGAGCATGATAGCCACGTGATCAGTGCATGATCAGTCACGTGATCAGTACATGATCAGTCACGTGAACAGTGCATGATCATTTACGTGATCTGTGCATGATCAGTCACGTGACCAGTATATGGTTGCTACGTGATCATTCCATGACGAGCCACGTGAGCAGTGCATGATAGCCACGTGATGTGTGCATGAGTTACGTGAGCAGAGTATGATCAGCCACGTGATCAGTGCATGAGTGCCACGTGATCAGTGCATGATATGTCACGTGACAGGTGTGTGATCAGCCACGTGAACAGTGCATGTTCAGCCACGTGATCAGTGCATGATAGCCACGTGATCAGTGCATGATCAGTTACGTGAGCAGTGTATGATCAGCCACGTGATCAGTGCATGGTCAGACACGTGAACAGTGTATGATCAGCCACGTGATCAGTGCATGATATCCAAGTGATCAGTGCATGATCATCACGTGATCAGTGTATGATCAGCCACGTGAACAGTGCATGCTCAGTCACGTGATCTGGGCCTGCTGAGCTGCGTGATTACTGTCTGCTCATCTGCTTGACAATTGCCAGCTGAGCTGCACGATTCCTGCCTGTCATCTGCTTGACAATTGCCAGCTGTGCTGCGTAATTCCTGCCTGCTCAGCTGCTTGATTATTGCCAGCTGAGCAGCATGATTCCTCACACCTGAGTTCCATGATTATTGCCTGCTGACTGTTTGATTCGTGCCTACTCAGCTCTTTGTTTATTGCCTCCAGAGGCACATGATCAGTGTATGATAGCAAACATGATCAGCGCATGATCAGTCACATGATCAGCGCCATTAAGTCACGTGATCACTACATGATAGTCATGTGATCAGTCCATGCTCAGTCACGGTATCAGTGCATGATCAGCCACGTGATCAGTGCATGATCTGTCACAAGATTAGTGTATGATCATCCACGTGATCAGTGCATGGGCAGTCATGTGATCAGTGCATGATATAGGCGTGATCAGTGCATGATCAGTCTCGTGATCAGTGCATGATAGCCACGTGATCAGTGCATGATCAGTCACCTGATGGGTGTATGATCATTCACGTGACCTGTACATGGTAGCTACATGATCATTGCATGATCAGCCACGTGAGTAGTGCATGATAGCCACGTGATCACTGCATGATCAGTCACGTGATCAGTGCATGATCAGTCATGTGACCAGTACATGGTAGCTGCGTGATCATGGCATGATCAGCCACGTGAGCAGTGCATGATAGCCACGTGATCAGTGCATGATCAGACACGAGATCAGTGCATGATCAGTCACGTGATCAGTGCATGATCAGCCACGTGATCAGTGCATGATCAGCACGTGATCAGTGCATGATCAGCCACGTGATCAGTGCATGATAGCCACGTGATCAGTGCATGATCAGTCACGTGATCAGTGCATGATCAGCCACGTGATCAGTGCATGATCAGCCACATGATCAGTGCATGATCAATTCGTGATCAGTGCATGATCAGTCACGTGATCAGTACATGGTAGCTCGTGATCATTGCATGATCAGCCACGTGATCAGTGCATGATAGCCGTGATCAGTGCATGATAGCCACGTGATCAGTGCATGATCAGTCATGTGATCGTGTGTGATCAGCCACGTGATCAGTGCATGATATCCACGTGATCAGTGCATGACAGCCACGTGATCAGTGCATGATAGCCACGTGATCAGTGCATGATCAGTCACGTGATCAGTGTGATCAGCCACGTGATCAGTGCATGATCAGCCACGTGATCAGTGCATGATCAGTCACGTGATCAGTGTGATCAGCCACGTGATCAGTGCATGATCAGCCACGTGATCAGTGCATGATCAATTCGTGATCAGTGCATGATCAGTCACGTGATCAGTGCATGGTTGCTACGTGATCAGTGCATGATCAGCCACGTGAGCAGTGCATGATAGCCACGTGATCAGTGCATGATCAGTCACGTGATCAGTGCATGATCAGTCACGTGATCAGTGCATGATCATTCGTGATCAGTGCATGATCAGTCACGTGCCAGTATATGGTTGCTCGTGATCATTGCATGACAGCCACGTGAGCAGTGCATGATAGCCACGTGATGTGTGCATGAGTCACGTGAGCAGTATGATCAGCCACGTGATCAGTGCATGATAGTCACGTGATCAGTGCATGATAGTCACGTGACAGTGTATGATCAGCCACGTGATCAGTGCATGATCAGCCACGTGATCAGTGCATGATAGCCACGTGATCAGTGCATGATCAGTCACGTGATCAGTGCATGATCAGCCACGTGATCAGTGCATGATCAGTCACGTGATCAGTGCATGATAGCCACGTGATCAGTGCATGATCAGCCACGTGATCAGTGCATGATAGCCACGTGATCAGTGCATGATCAGCACGTGATCAGTGCATGATCAGTCACGTGATCAGTGCATGATCAGTTATGTGATCAGTGTATGATCAGCCACGTGATCAGTGCATGATCAGCCACGTGATCAGTGCATGATCAATTACGTGATCAGTGCATGATCAGTCACGTGACCAGTACATGGTAGCTACGTGATCATTGCATGATCAGCCACGTGATCAGTGCATGATAGCCACGTGATCAGTGCATGATAGCCACGTGATCAGTGCATGATCAGTCATGTGATCGTGTGTGATCAGCCACGTGATCAGTGCATGATATCCACGTGATCAGTGCATGACAGCCACGTGATCAGTGCATGAGAGCCACGTGATCAGTGCATGATCAGTCACGTGATACATGTGTGATCAGCCACGTGATCAGTGCATGATGAGCCACGTGATCAGTGCAGGATCAATTACGTGATCAGTGCATGATCAGTCACGTGACCAGTACATGGTTGCTACGTGATCGTTGCATGATCAGCCACGTGAGCAGAGCATGATAGCCACGTGATCAGTGCATGATCAGTCACGTGATCAGTACATGATCAGTCACGTGAACAGTGCATGATCATTTACGTGATCTTTGCATGATCAGTCACGTGACCAGTATATGGTTGCTACGTGATCATTCCATGACGAGCCACGTGAGCAGTGCATGATAGCCACGTGATGTGTGCATGAGTTACGTGAGCAGAGTATGATCAGCCACGTGATCAGTGCATGAGTGCCACGTGATCAGTGCATGATATGTCACGTGACAGGTGTGTGATCAGCCACGTGAACAGTGCATGTTCAGCCACGTGATCAGTGCATGATAGCCACGTGATCAGTGCATGATCAGTTACGTGAGCAGTGTATGATCAGCCACGTGATCAGTGCATGGTCAGACACGTGAACAGTGTATGATCAGCCACGTGATCAGTGCATGATATCCAAGTGATCAGTGCATGATCATCACGTGATCAGTGTATGATCAGCCACGTGAACAGTGCATGCTCAGTCACGTGATCTGGGCCTGCTGAGCTGCGTGATTACTGTCTGCTCATCTGCTTGACAATTGCCAGCTGAGCTGCACGATTCCTGCCTGCTCAGCTGCTTGATTATTGCCAGCTGAGCAGCATGATTCCTCACACCTGAGTTCCATGATTATTGCCTGCTGACTGTTTGATTCGTGCCTACTCAGCTCTTTGTTTATTGCCTCCAGAGGCACATGATCAGTGTATGATAGCAAACATGATCAGCGCATGATCAGTCACATGATCAGCGCCATTAAGTCACGTGATCACTACATGATAGTCATGTGATCAGTCCATGCTCAGTCACGGTATCAGTGCATGATCAGCCACGTGATCAGTGCATGATCTGTCACAAGATTAGTGTATGATCATCCACGTGATCAGTGCATGGGCAGTCATGTGATCAGTGCATGATATAGGCGTGATCAGTGCATGATCAGTCTCGTGATCAGTGCATGATAGCCACGTGATCAGTGCATGATCAGTCACGTGATCAGTGTATGATCAGCCACGTGATCAGTGCATGATAGCCACGTGATCAGTGCATGATCAGTCACGTGATCAGTGCATGATCAGTCACGTGATCAGTGCATGATCAGCCACGTGATCAGTGCATGATCAGCCACGTGATCAGTGCATGATCAGTCACGTGATCAGTGCATGATCAGTCACGTGATCAGTGCATGATAGCCACGTGATCAGTGCATGATCAGCCACGTGATCAGTGCATGATAGCCACGTGATCAGTGCATGATCAGCCGTGATCAGTGCATGATCAGTCACGTGATCGTGTGTGATCAGCCACGTGATCAGTGCATGATAGCCACGTGATCAGTGCATGATCAGCCACGTGATCAGTGCATGATGCCACGTGATCAGTGCATGATCAGTCACGTGATCAGTGTGATCAGCCACGTGATCAGTGCATGATCAGCCACGTGATCAGTGCATGATCAATTACGTGATCAGTGCATGATCAGTCACGTGACCAGTACATGGTAGCTCGTGATCAGTTGCATGATCAGCCACGTGATCAGTGCATGATAGCCACGTGATCAGTGCATGATCAGTCACGTGATCAGTGCATGATCAGTCACGTGATCAGTGCATGATCAGTCGTGATCAGTGCATGATCAGTCACGTGATCAGTGCATGATAGCCACGTGATCAGTGCATGATCAGCCACGTGATCAGTGCATGATCAGCCACGTGATCAGTGCATGATCAGTCACGTGATCAGTGCATGATCAGCCACGTGATCAGTGCATGATAGCCACGTGATCAGTGCATGATCAGTCACGTGATCAGTGTATGATCAGCCACGTGAACAGTGCATGCTCAGTCACGTGATCAGGGCCTGCTGAGCTGCGTGATTACTGTCTGCTCATCTGCTTGACAATTGCCAGCTGAGCTGCACGATTCCTGCCTGTCATCTGCTTGACAATTGCCAGCTGTGCTGCGTAATTCCTGCCTGCTCAGCTGCTTGATTATTGCCAGCTGAGCAGCATGATTCCTCAGAGCTGAGTTCCATGATTATTGCCTGCTGACTGATTCCTGCCTACTCAGCTCTTTGTTCATTGCCTCCAGAGGCACATGATCAGTGTATGATACCAAACATGATCAGCATGATCAGTCACATGATCAGTGCATGATCAGCCACGTGATCAGTGCATGATCAGTCATGTGATCAGTGCATGATCAGTCACGTGATCAGTGCATGATAGCCACGTGATCAGTGCATGATCAGCCACGTGATCAGTGCATGATCAGTCACGTGATCAGTGCATGATCAGTCACGTGATCAGTGTATGATCAGCCACGTGATCAGTGCATGATCAGCCACGTGATCAGTGCATGATCAGCCACGTGATCAGTGCATGATATCCACGTGATCAGTGCATGATCATCACGTGATCAGTGTATGATCAGCCACGTGAACAGTGCATGCTCAGTCACGTGATCTGGGCCTGCTGAGCTGCGTGATTACTGTCTGCTCATCTGCTTGACAATTGCCAGCTGAGCTGCACGATTCCTGCCTGTCATCTGCTTGACAATTGCCAGCTGTGCTGCGTAATTCCTGCCTGCTCAGCTGCTTGATTATTGCCAGCTGAGCAGCATGATTCCTCACACCTGTGTTCCATGATTATTGCCTGCTGACTGTTTGATTCGTGCCTACTCAGCTCTTTGTTTATTGCCTCCAGAGGCACATGATCAGTGTATGATAGCAAACATGATCAGCGCATGATCAGTCACATGATCAGCGCCATTAAGTCACGTGATCACTACATGATAGTCATGTGATCAGTCCATGCTCAGTCACGGTATCAGTGCATGATCAGCCACGTGATCAGTGCATGATCTGTCACAAGATTAGTGTATGATCATCCACGTGATCAGTGCATGGGCAGTCATGTGATCAGTGCATGATATAGACGTGATCAGTGCATGATCAGTCTCGTGATCAGTGCATGATAGCCACGTGATCAGTGCATGATCAGTCACCTGATGGGTGTATGATCATTCACGTGACCTGTACATGGTAGCTACATGATCATTGCATGATCAGCCACGTGAGTAGTTCATGATAGCCACGTGATCAGTGCATGATCAGTCACGTGATCAGTGCATGATCAGTCATGTGACCAGTACATGGTAGCTGCGTGATCATGGCATGATCAGCCACGTGATCAGTGCATGATAGCCACGTGATCAGTGCATGATCAGACACGAGATCAGTGCATGATCAGTCACGTGATCAGTGCATGATCAGCCACGTGATCAGTGCATGATCAGGCACGTGATCAGTGCATGTCAGCCACGTGATCAGTGCATGATAGCCACGTGATCAGTGCATGATAGTCACGTGATCAGTGCATGATCAGCCACGTGATCAGTGCATGATCAGCCACGTGATCAGTGCATGATCAATTACGTGATCAGTGCATGATCAGTCACGTGATCAGTACATGGTAGCTACGTGATCATTGCATGATCAGCCACGTGATCAGTGCATGATAGCCACGTGATCAGTGCATGATAGCCACGTGATCAGTGCATGATCAGTCATGTGATCAGTGTGTGATCCAGCGTGATCAGTGCATGATATCCACGTGATCAGTGCATGACAGCCACGTGATCAGTGCATGATAGCCACGTGATCAGTGCATGATCAGTCACGTGATCAGTGTGATCAGCCACGTGATCAGTGCATGATCAGCCACGTGATCAGTGCATGATCAATTACGTGATCAGTGCATGATCAGTCACGTGACCAGTACATGGTAGCTACGTGATCATTGCATGATCAGCCACGTGATCAGTGCATGATAGCCACGTGATCAGTGCATGATCAGCCACGTGATCAGTGCATGATCAGTCACGTGATCGTGCATGATCAGCCACGTGATCAGTGCATGACAGCCACGTGATCAGTGCATGATAGCCACGTGATCAGTGCATGATCAGTCACGTGATCATGTGTGATCAGCCACGTGATCAGTGCATGATCAGCCACGTGATCAGTGCATGATCAGTGCGTGATCAGTGCATGATCAGTCACGTGACCAGTACATGGTTGCTCGTGATCGTTGCATGATCAGCCACGTGATCAGTGCATGATAGCCACGTGATCAGTGCATGATCAGTCACGTGATCAGTGCATGATCAGTCACGTGATCAGTGCATGATCATTTACGTGATCAGTGCATGATCAGTCACGTGACCAGTATATGGTAGCTACGTGATCATTCCATGACAGCCACGTGATCAGTGCATGATAGCCACGTGATGTGTGCATGAGTTACGTGAGCAGTGTATGATCAGCCACGTGATCAGTGCATGATAGTCACGTGATCAGTGCATGATATGTCACGTGACAGGTGTGATCAGCCACGTGATCAGTGCATGATCAGCCACGTGATCAGTGCATGATAGCCACGTGATCAGTGCATGATCAGTCACGTGATCAGTGCATGATCAGCCACGTGATCAGTGCATGATCAGTCATGTGATCAGTGCATGATCAGCTGCGTGATCAGTGCATGATCAGCCACGTGATCAGTGCATGATAGCCACGTGATCAGTGCATGATCAGCCACGTGATCAGTGCATGATCAGTCACGTGATCAGTGCATGATCAGTTATGTGATCAGTGCATGATCAGCCACGTGATCAGTGCATGATCAGCCACGTGATCAGTGCATGATCAATTACGTGATCAGTGCATGATCAGTCACGTGACCAGTACATGGTAGCTCGTGATCATTGCATGATCAGCCACGTGATCAGTGCATGATAGCCACGTGATCAGTGCATGATAGCCACGTGATCAGTGCATGATCAGTCATGTGATCGTGTGTGATCAGCCACGTGATCAGTGCATGATATCCACGTGATCAGTGCATGACAGCCACGTGATCAGTGCATGAGAGCCACGTGATCAGTGCATGATCAGTCACGTGATCATGTGTGATCAGCCACGTGATCAGTGCATGATGAGCCACGTGATCAGTGCATGATCAATTACGTGATCAGTGCATGATCAGTCACGTGACCAGTACATGGTTGCTACGTGATCGTTGCATGATCAGCCACGTGAGCAGTGCATGATAGCCACGTGATCAGTGCATGATCAGTCACGTGATCAGTACATGATCAGTCACGTGAACAGTGCATGATCATTTACGTGATCTTTGCATGATCAGTCACGTGACCAGTATATGGTTGCTACGTGATCATTCCATGAGCCACGTGAGCAGTGCATGATAGCCACGTGATGTGTGCATGAGTTACGTGAGCAGTATGATCAGCCACGTGATCAGTGCATGAGTGCCACGTGATCAGTGCATGATATGTCACGTGACAGGTGTGTGATCAGCCACGTGAACAGTGCATGTTCAGCCACGTGATCAGTGCATGATAGCCACGTGATCAGTGCATGATCAGTTACGTGAGCAGTGTATGATCAGCCACGTGATCAGTGCATGGTCAGACACGTGATCAGTGTATGATCAGCCACGTGATCAGTGCATGATATCCAAGTGATCAGTGCATGATCATCACGTGATCAGTGTATGATCAGCCACGTGAACAGTGCATGCTCAGTCACGTGATCTGGGCCTGCTGAGCTGCGTGATTACTGTCTGCTCATCTGCTTGACAATTGCCAGCTGAGCTGCACGATTCCTGCCTGCTCAGCTGCTTGATTATTGCCAGCTGAGCAGCATGATTCCTCACACCTGTGTTCCATGATTATTGCCTGCTGACTGTTTGATTCGTGCCTACTCAGCTCTTTGTTTATTGCCTCCAGAGGCACATGATCAGTGTATGATAGCAAACATGATCAGCGCATGATCAGTCACATGATCAGCGCCATTAAGTCACGTGATCACTACATGATAGTCATGTGATCAGTCCATGCTCAGTCACGGTATCAGTGCATGATCAGCCACGTGATCAGTGCATGATCTGTCACAAGATTAGTGTATGATCATCCACGTGATCAGTGCATGGGCAGTCATGTGATCAGTGCATGATATAGACGTGATCAGTGCATGATCAGTCACGTGATCAGTGCATGATAGCCACGTGATCAGTGCATGATCAGTCACGTGATCAGTGTATGATCAGCCACGTGATCAGTGCATGATAGCCACGTGATCAGTGCATGATCAGTCACGTGATCAGTGCATGATCAGTCACGTGATCAGTGCATGATCAGCCACGTGATCAGTGCATGATCAGCCACGTGATCAGTGCATGATCAGTCACGTGATCAGTGCATGATCAGTCACGTGATCAGTGCATGGTAGCTACGTGATCAGCATGATCAGCCACGTGATCAGTGCATGATAGCCACGTGATCAGTGCATGATAGCCACGTGATCAGTGCATGATCAGTCACGTGATCGTGCATGATCAGCCACGTGATCAGTGCATGATAGCCACGTGATCAGTGCATGATCAGCCACGTGATCAGTGCATGATCAGCCACGTGATCAGTGCATGATCAGTCACGTGATCAGTGCATGATCAGTCATGTGATCAGTGCATGATAGCTGCGTGATCAGTGCATGATCAGCCACGTGATCAGTGCATGATAGCCACGTGATCAGTGCATGATCAGTCACGTGATCAGTGCATGATCAGTTACGTGATCAGTGCATGATCAGCCACGTGATCAGTGCATGATCAGCCACGTGATCAGTGCATGATCAATTACGTGATCAGTGCATGATCAGTCACGTGATCAGTGCATGGTAGCTACGTGATCATTGCATGATCAGCCACGTGATCAGTGCATGATAGCCACGTGATCAGTGCATGATAGCCACGTGATCAGTGCATGATCAGTCATGTGATACGTGTGTGATCAGCCACGTGATCAGTGCATGATATCCACGTGATCAGTGCATGACAGCCACGTGATCAGTGCATGAGAGCCACGGATCAGTGCATGATCAGTCACGTGATACATGTGTGATCAGCCACGTGATCAGTGCATGATGAGCCACGTGATCAGTGCAGGATCAATTACGTGATCAGTGCATGATCAGTCACGTGACCAGTACATGGTTGCTACGTGATCGTTGCATGATCAGCCACGTGAGCAGAGCATGATAGCCACGTGATCAGTGCATGATCAGTCACGTGATCAGTACATGATCAGTCACGTGAACAGTGCATGATCATTTACGTGATCTTTGCATGATCAGTCACGTGACCAGTATATGGTTGCTACGTGATCATTCCATGACGAGCCACGTGAGCAGTGCATGATAGCCACGTGATGTGTGCATGAGTTACGTGAGCAGAGTATGATCAGCCACGTGATCAGTGCATGAGTGCCACGTGATCAGTGCATGATATGTCACGTGACAGGTGTGTGATCAGCCACGTGAACAGTGCATGTTCAGCCACGTGATCAGTGCATGATAGCCACGTGATCAGTGCATGATCAGTTACGTGAGCAGTGTATGATCAGCCACGTGATCAGTGCATGGTCAGACACGTGAACAGTGTATGATCAGCCACGTGATCAGTGCATGATATCCAAGTGATCAGTGCATGATCATCACGTGATCAGTGTATGATCAGCCACGTGAACAGTGCATGCTCAGTCACGTGATCTGGGCCTGCTGAGCTGCGTGATTACTGTCTGCTCATCTGCTTGACAATTGCCAGCTGAGCTGCACGATTCCTGCCTGTCATCTGCTTGACAATTGCCAGCTGTGCTGCGTAATTCCTGCCTGCTCAGCTGCTTGATTATTGCCAGCTGAGCAGCATGATTCCTCACACCTGAGTTCCATGATTATTGCCTGCTGACTGTTTGATTCGTGCCTACTCAGCTCTTTGTTTATTGCCTCCAGAGGCACATGATCAGTGTATGATAGCAAACATGATCAGCGCATGATCAGTCACATGATCAGCGCCATTAAGTCACGTGATCACTACATGATAGTCATGTGATCAGTCCATGCTCAGTCACGGTATCAGTGCATGATCAGCCACGTGATCAGTGCATGATCTGTCACAAGATTAGTGTATGATCATCCACGTGATCAGTGCATGGGCAGTCATGTGATCAGTGCATGATATAGACGTGAACAGTGCATGATCAGTCTCGTGATCAGTGCATGATAGCCACGTGATCAGTGCATGATCAGTCACCTGATGGGTGTATGATCATTCACGTGACCTGTACATGGTAGCTACATGATCATTGCATGATCAGCCACGTGAGTAGTTCATGATAGCCACGTGATCACTGCATGATCAGTCACGTGATCAGTGCATGATCAGTCATGTGACCAGTACATGGTAGCTGCGTGATCATGGCATGATCAGCCACGTGAGCAGTGCATGATAGCCACGTGATCAGTGCATGATCAGACACGTGATCAGTGCATGATCAGTCACGTGATCAGTGCATGATCAGCCACGTGATCAGTGCATGATCAGGCACGTGATCAGTGTATGTCAGCCACGTGATCAGTGCATGATAGCCACGTGATCAGTGCATGATCAGTCACGTGATCAGTGCATGATCAGTTATGTGATCAGTGCATGATCAGCCACGTGATCAGTGCATGATCAGCCACATGATCAGTGCATGATCAATTACGTGATCAGTGCATGATCAGTCACGTGACCAGTACATGGTAGCTACGTGATCAGTGCATGATCAGCCACGTGATCAGTGCATGATAGCCACGTGATCAGTGCATGATAGCCACGTGATCAGTGCATGATCAGTCACGTGATCATGTGTGATCAGTCACGTGATCAGTGCATGATCAGCCACGTGATCAGTGCATGATGAGCCACGTGATCAGTGCATGATCAATTACGTGATCAGTGCATGATCAGTCACGTGACCAGTACATGGTTGCTACGTGATCGTTGCATGATCAGCCACGTGAGCAGAGCATGATAGCCACGTGATCAGTGCATGATCAGTCACGTGATCAGTATGATCAGTCACGTGAACAGTGCATGATCATTTACGTGATCAGTGCATGATCAGTCACGTGACCAGTATATGGTTGCTACGTGATCATTCCATGACGAGCCACGTGAGCAGTGCATGATAGCCACGTGATGTGTGCATGAGTTACGTGAGCAGAGTATGATCAGCCACGTGATCAGTGCATGAGTGCCACGTGATCAGTGCATGATATGTCACGTGACAGGTGTGTGATCAGCCACGTGAACAGTGCATGTTCAGCCACGTGATCAGTGCATGATAGCCACGTGATCAGTGCATGATCAGTTACGTGAGCAGTGTATGATCAGCCACGTGATCAGTGCATGGTCAGACACGTGAACAGTGTATGATCAGCCACGTGATCAGTGCATGATATCCAAGTGATCAGTGCATGATCATCACGTGATCAGTGTATGATCAGCCACGTGAACAGTGCATGCTCAGTCACGTGATCTGGGCCTGCTGAGCTGCGTGATTACTGTCTGCTCATCTGCTTGACAATTGCCAGCTGAGCTGCACGATTCCTGCCTGCTCAGCTGCTTGATTATTGCCAGCTGAGCAGCATGATTCCTCACACCTGAGTTCCATGATTATTGCCTGCTGACTGTTTGATTCGTGCCTACTCAGCTCTTTGTTTATTGCCTCCAGAGGCACATGATCAGTGTATGATAGCAAACATGATCAGCGCATGATCAGTCACATGATCAGCGCCATTAAGTCACGTGATCACTACATGATAGTCATGTGATCAGTCCATGCTCAGTCACGGTATCAGTGCATGATCAGCCACGTGATCAGTGCATGATCTGTCACAAGATTAGTGTATGATCATCCACGTGATCAGTGCATGGGCAGTCATGTGATCAGTGCATGATATAGACGTGATCAGTGCATGATCAGTCTCGTGATCAGTGCATGATAGCCACGTGATCAGTGCATGATCAGTCACCTGATGGGTGTATGATCATTCACGTGACCTGTACATGGTAGCTACATGATCATTGCATGATCAGCCACGTGAGTAGTGCATGATAGCCACGTGATCAGTGCATGATCAGTCACGTGATCAGTGCATGATCAGTCATGTGACCAGTACATGGTAGCTGCGTGATCATGGCATGATCAGCCACGTGAGCAGTGCATGATAGCCACGTGATCAGTGCATGATCAGTCACGTGATCAGTGCATGATCAGTCACGTGATCAGTGCATGATCAGCCACGTGATCAGTGCATGATCAGTCACGTGATCAGTGCATGATCAGCCACGTGATCAGTGCATGATCAGTCACGTGATCAGTGCATGATATAGACGTGATCAGTGCATGATCAGTCACGTGATCAGTGCATGATCAGCCACGTGATCAGTGCATGATCAGTCACGTGATCAGTGCATGATCAGTCACGTGACCAGTGCATGTAGCTACGTGATCAGTGCATGATCAGCCACGTGATCAGTGCATGATAGCCACGTGATCAGTGCATGATCAGTCACGTGATCAGTGCATGATCAGTCACGTGATCAGTGCATGATAGCTCGTGATCATGCATGATCAGCCACGTGATCAGTGCATGATAGCCACGTGATCAGTGCATGATCAGCCACGTGATCAGTGCATGATCAGTCACGTGATCAGTGCATGATCAGCCACGTGATCAGTGCATGATCAGTCACGTGATCAGTGTATGATCATCCACGTGATCAGTGCATGGGCAGTCATGTGATCAGTGCATGATATAGACGTGATCAGTGCATGATCAGTCACGTGATCAGTGCATGATAGCCACGTGATCAGTGCATGATCAGTCACGTGATCAGTGCATGATCATTCACGTGACCACATGGTAGCTACATGATCATGCATGATCAGCCACGTGATCAGTGCATGATAGCCACGTGATCAGTGCATGATCAGTCACGTGATCAGTGCATGATCAGTCATGTGATCAGTGCATGATAGCTGCGTGATCATGCATGATCAGCCACGTGATCAGTGCATGATAGCCACGTGATCAGTGCATGATCAGCCACGTGATCAGTGCATGATCAGTCACGTGATCAGTGCATGATCAGCCACGTGATCAGTGCATGATAGCCACGTGATCAGTGCATGATCAGTCACGTGATCAGTGCATGATCAGTCACGTGATCAGTGCATGATCAGCCACGTGATCAGTGCATGATCAGCCACGTGATCAGTGCATGATCACACGTGATCAGTGCATGATCAGTCACGTGACAGTCATGTGCATGAGTAGCTACGTGATCATTGCATGATCAGCCACGTGATCAGTGCATGATAGCCACGTGATCAGTGCATGATAGCCACGTGATCAGTGCATGATCAGTCATGTGATACGTGTGTGATCAGCCACGTGATCAGTGCATGATATCCACGTGATCAGTGCATGACAGCCACGTGATCAGTGCATGAGAGCCACGTGATCAGTGCATGATCAGTCACGTGATACATGTGTGATCAGCCACGTGATCAGTGCATGATGAGCCACGTGATCAGTGCAGGATCAATTACGTGATCAGTGCATGATCAGTCACGTGACCAGTACATGGTTGCTACGTGATCGTTGCATGATCAGCCACGTGAGCAGAGCATGATAGCCACGTGATCAGTGCATGATCAGTCACGTGATCAGTACATGATCAGTCACGTGAACAGTGCATGATCATTTACGTGATCTGTGCATGATCAGTCACGTGACCAGTATATGGTTGCTACGTGATCATTCCATGACGAGCCACGTGAGCAGTGCATGATAGCCACGTGATGTGTGCATGAGTTACGTGAGCAGAGTATGATCAGCCACGTGATCAGTGCATGAGTGCCACGTGATCAGTGCATGATATGTCACGTGACAGGTGTGTGATCAGCCACGTGAACAGTGCATGTTCAGCCACGTGATCAGTGCATGATAGCCACGTGATCAGTGCATGATCAGTTACGTGAGCAGTGTATGATCAGCCACGTGATCAGTGCATGGTCAGACACGTGAACAGTGTATGATCAGCCACGTGATCAGTGCATGATATCCAAGTGATCAGTGCATGATCATCACGTGATCAGTGTATGATCAGCCACGTGAACAGTGCATGCTCAGTCACGTGATCTGGGCCTGCTGAGCTGCGTGATTACTGTCTGCTCATCTGCTTGACAATTGCCAGCTGAGCTGCACGATTCCTGCCTGTCATCTGCTTGACAATTGCCAGCTGTGCTGCGTAATTCCTGCCTGCTCAGCTGCTTGATTATTGCCAGCTGAGCAGCATGATTCCTCACACCTGAGTTCCATGATTATTGCCTGCTGACTGTTTGATTCGTGCCTACTCAGCTCTTTGTTTATTGCCTCCAGAGGCACATGATCAGTGTATGATAGCAAACATGATCAGCGCATGATCAGTCACATGATCAGCGCCATTAAGTCACGTGATCACTACATGATAGTCATGTGATCAGTCCATGCTCAGTCACGGTATCAGTGCATGATCAGCCACGTGATCAGTGCATGATCTGTCACAAGATTAGTGTATGATCATCCACGTGATCAGTGCATGGGCAGTCATGTGATCAGTGCATGATATAGACGTGATCAGTGCATGATCAGTCCGTGATCAGTGCATGATAGCCACGTGATCAGTGCATGATCAGTCACCTGATGGGTGTATGATCATTCACGTGACCTGTACATGGTAGCTACATGATCATTGCATGATCAGCCACGTGAGTAGTGCATGATAGCCACGTGATCACTGCATGATCAGTCACGTGATCAGTGCATGATCAGTCATGTGACCAGTACATGGTAGCTGCGTGATCATGGCATGATCAGCCACGTGAGCAGTGCATGATAGCCACGTGATCAGTGCATGATCAGACACGTGATCAGTGCATGATCAGTCACGTGATCAGTGCATGATCAGCCACGTGATCAGTGCATGATCAGCCACGTGATCAGTGCATGATCAGCCACGTGATCAGTGCATGATCAGCCACGTGATCAGTGCATGATAGCCACGTGATCAGTGCATGATCAGTCACGTGATCAGTGCATGATCAGTCACGTGATCAGTGCATGATCAGCCACGTGATCAGTGCATGATCAGTCACGTGATCAGGCTGCTGAGCTGCGTGATTCCTGTCTGCTCATCTGCTTGACAATTGCCAGCTGAGCTGCACAATTCCTGCCTGATCAGCTGCTTGATTATTGCCAGCTGAGCAGCATGATTCCTCACACCTGTGTTCCATGATTATTGCCTGCTGACTGTTTGATTCGTGCCTACTCAGCTCTTTGTTTATTGCCTCCAGAGGCACATGATCAGTGCATGATAGCAAACATGATCAGTGCATGATCAGTCACATGATCAGTGCATTAAGTCACGTGATCAGTGCATGATAGTCATGTGATCAGTCCATGATCAGTCACGTATCAGTGCATGATCAGCCACGTGATCAGTGCATGATCAGTCACGTGATCAGTGTATGATCATCCACGTGATCAGTGCATGCAGTCATGTGATCAGTGCATGATATAGACGTGATCAGTGCATGATCAGTCACGTGATCAGTGCATGATAGCCACGTGATCAGTGCATGATCAGTCACCTGATGGGTGTATGATCATTCACGTGACCTGTACATGGTAGCTACATGATCATTGCATGATCAGCCACGTGAGTAGTGCATGATAGCCACGTGATCAGTGCATGATCAGTCACGTGATCAGTGCATGATCAGTCATGTGACCAGTGCATGATAGCTGCGTGATCAGTGCATGATCAGCCACGTGATCAGTGCATGATAGCCACGTGATCAGTGCATGATCAGCCACGTGATCAGTGCATGATCAGTCACGTGATCAGTGCATGATCAGCCACGTGATCAGTGCATGATATCCACGTGATCAGTGCATGATCATCACGTGATCAGTGTATGATCAGCCACGTGATCAGTGCATGCTCAGTCACGTGATCAGGGCCTGCTGAGCTGCGTGATTACTGTCTGCTCATCTGCTTGACAATTGCCAGCTGAGCTGCACGATTCCTGCCTGCTCAGCTGCTTGATTATTGCCAGCTGAGCAGCATGATTCCTCACACCTGTGTTCCATGATTATTGCCTGCTGACTGTTTGATTCGTGCCTACTCAGCTCTTTGTTTATTGCCTCCAGAGGCACATGATCAGTGTATGATAGCAAACATGATCAGCGCATGATCAGTCACATGATCAGCGCCATTAAGTCACGTGATCACTACATGATAGTCATGTGATCAGTCCATGCTCAGTCACGGTATCAGTGCATGATCAGCCACGTGATCAGTGCATGATCTGTCACGTGATTAGTGTATGATCATCCACGTGATCAGTGCATGGGCAGTCATGTGATCAGTGCATGATATAGACGTGATCAGTGCATGATCAGTCTCGTGATCAGTGCATGATAGCCACGTGATCAGTGCATGATCAGTCACCTGATGGGTGTATGATCATTCACGTGACCTGTACATGGTAGCTACATGATCATTGCATGATCAGCCACGTGAGTAGTTCATGATAGCCACGTGATCAGTGCATGATCAGTCACGTGATCAGTGCATGATCAGTCATGTGACCAGTACATGGTAGCTGCGTGATCATGGCATGATCAGCCACGTGAGCAGTGCATGATAGCCACGTGATCAGTGCATGATCAGACACGTGATCAGTGCATGATCAGTCACGTGATCAGTGCATGATCAGCCACGTGATCAGTGCATGATCAGTCACGTGATCAGTGCATGATCAGCCACGTGATCAGTGCATGATCAGCACGTGATCAGTGCATGATCAGCCACGTGATCAGTGCATGATAGCCACGTGATCAGTGCATGATCAGTCACGTGATCAGTGCATGATCAGTCACGTGATCAGTGCATGATCAGCCACGTGATCAGTGCATGATCAGCCACGTGATCAGTGCATGATCAGTCACGTGATCAGTGCATGATCAGTCACGTGATCAGTGCATGATAGCTACGTGATCAGTGCATGATCAGCCACGTGATCAGTGCATGATAGCCACGTGATCAGTGCATGATCAGCCACGTGATCAGTGCATGATAGCCACGTGATCAGTGCATGATCAGTCACGTGATCATGTGTGATCAGTCACGTGATCAGTGCATGATCAGCCACGTGATCAGTGCATGATGAGCCACGTGATCAGTGCAGGATCAATTACGTGATCAGTGCATGATCAGTCACGTGACCAGTACATGGTTGCTACGTGATCGTTGCATGATCAGCCACGTGAGCAGAGCATGATAGCCACGTGATCAGTGCATGATCAGTCACGTGATCAGTACATGATCAGTCACGTGAACAGTGCATGATCATTTACGTGATCTGCATGATCAGTCACGTGACCAGTATATGGTTGCTACGTGATCATTCCATGACGAGCCACGTGAGCAGTGCATGATAGCCACGTGATGTGTGCATGAGTTACGTGAGCAGAGTATGATCAGCCACGTGATCAGTGCATGAGTGCCACGTGATCAGTGCATGATATGTCACGTGACAGGTGTGTGATCAGCCACGTGAACAGTGCATGTTCAGCCACGTGATCAGTGCATGATAGCCACGTGATCAGTGCATGATCAGTTACGTGAGCAGTGTATGATCAGCCACGTGATCAGTGCATGGTCAGACACGTGAACAGTGTATGATCAGCCACGTGATCAGTGCATGATATCCAAGTGATCAGTGCATGATCATCACGTGATCAGTGTATGATCAGCCACGTGAACAGTGCATGCTCAGTCACGTGATCTGGGCCTGCTGAGCTGCGTGATTACTGTCTGCTCATCTGCTTGACAATTGCCAGCTGAGCTGCACGATTCCTGCCTGCTCAGCTGCTTGATTATTGCCAGCTGAGCAGCATGATTCCTCACACCTGAGTTCCATGATTATTGCCTGCTGACTGTTTGATTCGTGCCTACTCAGCTCTTTGTTTATTGCCTCCAGAGGCACATGATCAGTGTATGATAGCAAACATGATCAGCGCATGATCAGTCACATGATCAGCGCCATTAAGTCACGTGATCACTACATGATAGTCATGTGATCAGTCCATGCTCAGTCACGGTATCAGTGCATGATCAGCCACGTGATCAGTGCATGATCTGTCACATGATTAGTGTATGATCATCCACGTGATCAGTGCATGGGCAGTCATGTGATCAGTGCATGATATAGACGTGATCAGTGCATGATCAGTCTCGTGATCAGTGCATGATAGCCACGTGATCAGTGCATGATCAGTCACCTGATGGGTGTATGATCATTCACGTGACCTGTACATGGTAGCTACATGATCATTGCATGATCAGCCACGTGAGTAGTGCATGATAGCCACGTGATCAGTGCATGATCAGTCACGTGATCAGTGCATGATCAGTCATGTGACCAGTACATGGTAGCTGCGTGATCATGGCATGATCAGCCACGTGAGCAGTGCATGATAGCCACGTGATCAGTGCATGATCAGTCACGTGATCAGTGCATGATCAGTCACGTGATCAGTGCATGATCAGCCACGTGATCAGTGCATGATAGCCACGTGATCAGTGCATGATCAGCACGTGATCAGTGCATGATCAGCCACGTGATCAGTGCATGATCAGCCACGTGATCAGTGCATGATCAGTTACGTGATCAGTGCATGATCAGTCACGTGATCAGTGCATGGTAGCTACGTGATCAGTGCATGATCAGCCACGTGATCAGTGCATGATAGCCACGTGATCAGTGCATGATCAGCCACGTGATCAGTGTATGATCAGCCACGTGAACAGTGCATGCTCAGTCACGTGATCTGGGCCTGCTGAGCTGCGTGATTACTGTCTGCTCATCTGCTTGACAATTGCCAGCTGAGCTGCACGATTCCTGCCTGCTCAGCTGCTTGATTATTGCCAGCTGAGCAGCATGATTCCTCACACCTGTGTTCCATGATTATTGCCTGCTGACTGTTTGATTCGTGCCTACTCAGCTCTTTGTTTATTGCCTCCAGAGGCACATGATCAGTGTATGATAGCAAACATGATCAGCGCATGATCAGTCACATGATCAGCGCCATTAAGTCACGTGATCACTACATGATAGTCATGTGATCAGTCCATGCTCAGTCACGGTATCAGTGCATGATCAGCCACGTGATCAGTGCATGATCTGTCACAAGATTAGTGTATGATCATCCACGTGATCAGTGCATGGGCAGTCATGTGATCAGTGCATGATATAGACGTGATCAGTGCATGATCAGTCACGTGATCAGTGCATGATAGCCACGTGATCAGTGCATGATCAGTCACCTGATGGGTGTATGATCATTCACGTGACCTGTACATGGTAGCTACATGATCATTGCATGATCAGCCACGTGAGTAGTGCATGATAGCCACGTGATCAGTGCATGATCAGTCACGTGATCAGTGCATGATCAGTCATGTGACCAGTACATGGTAGCTGCGTGATCATGGCATGATCAGCCACGTGATCAGTGCATGATAGCCACGTGATCAGTGCATGATCAGTCACGTGATCAGTGCATGATCAGTCACGTGATCAGTGCATGATCAGCCACGTGATCAGTGCATGATCAGTCACGTGATCAGTGCATGATCAGTCACGTGATCAGTGCATGGTAGCTACGTGATCAGTGCATGATCAGCCACGTGATCAGTGCATGATAGCCACGTGATCAGTGCATGATAGCCACGTGATCAGTGCATGATCAGTCATGTGATACGTGTGTGATCAGCCACGTGATCAGTGCATGATATCCACGTGATCAGTGCATGACAGCCACGTGATCAGTGCATGAGAGCCACGTGATCAGTGCATGATCAGTCACGTGATACATGTGTGATCAGCCACGTGATCAGTGCATGATGAGCCACGTGATCAGTGCAGGATCAATTACGTGATCAGTGCATGATCAGTCACGTGACCAGTACATGGTTGCTACGTGATCGTTGCATGATCAGCCACGTGAGCAGAGCATGATAGCCACGTGATCAGTGCATGATCAGTCACGTGATCAGTACATGATCAGTCACGTGAACAGTGCATGATCATTTACGTGATCTTTGCATGATCAGTCACGTGACCAGTATATGGTTGCTACGTGATCATTCCATGACGAGCCACGTGAGCAGTGCATGATAGCCACGTGATGTGTGCATGAGTTACGTGAGCAGAGTATGATCAGCCACGTGATCAGTGCATGAGTGCCACGTGATCAGTGCATGATATGTCACGTGACAGGTGTGTGATCAGCCACGTGAACAGTGCATGTTCAGCCACGTGATCAGTGCATGATAGCCACGTGATCAGTGCATGATCAGTTACGTGAGCAGTGTATGATCAGCCACGTGATCAGTGCATGGTCAGACACGTGAACAGTGTATGATCAGCCACGTGATCAGTGCATGATATCCAAGTGATCAGTGCATGATCATCACGTGATCAGTGTATGATCAGCCACGTGAACAGTGCATGCTCAGTCACGTGATCTGGGCCTGCTGAGCTGCGTGATTACTGTCTGCTCATCTGCTTGACAATTGCCAGCTGAGCTGCACGATTCCTGCCTGTCATCTGCTTGACAATTGCCAGCTGTGCTGCGTAATTCCTGCCTGCTCAGCTGCTTGATTATTGCCAGCTGAGCAGCATGATTCCTCACACCTGAGTTCCATGATTATTGCCTGCTGACTGTTTGATTCGTGCCTACTCAGCTCTTTGTTTATTGCCTCCAGAGGCACATGATCAGTGTATGATAGCAAACATGATCAGCGCATGATCAGTCACATGATCAGCGCCATTAAGTCACGTGATCACTACATGATAGTCATGTGATCAGTCCATGCTCAGTCACGGTATCAGTGCATGATCAGCCACGTGATCAGTGCATGATCTGTCACAAGATTAGTGTATGATCATCCACGTGATCAGTGCATGGGCAGTCATGTGATCAGTGCATGATATAGACGTGAACAGTGCATGATCAGTCTCGTGATCAGTGCATGATAGCCACGTGATCAGTGCATGATCAGTCACCTGATGGGTGTATGATCATTCACGTGACCTGTACATGGTAGCTACATGATCATTGCATGATCAGCCACGTGAGTAGTTCATGATAGCCACGTGATCACTGCATGATCAGTCACGTGATCAGTGCATGATCAGTCATGTGACCAGTACATGGTAGCTGCGTGATCATGGCATGATCAGCCACGTGAGCAGTGCATGATAGCCACGTGATCAGTGCATGATCAGACAGAGATCAGTGCATGATCAGTCACGTGATCAGTGCATGATCAGCCACGTGATCAGTGCATGATCAGTCACGTGATCAGTGCATGATCAGCCACGTGATCAGTGCATGACCAGTCACGTGATCAGTGTATGTCAGCCACGTGATCAGTGCATGATAGCCACGTGATCAGTGCATGATCAGTCACGTGATCAGTGCATGATCAGTTATGTGATCAGTGTATGATCAGCCACGTGATCAGTGCATGATCAGCCACGTGATCAGTGCATGATCAATTACGTGATCAGTGCATGATCAGTCACGTGACCAGTACATGGTAGCTACGTGATCATTGCCTGATCAGCCACGTGATCAGTGCATGATAGCCACGTGATCAGTGCATGATAGCCACGTGATCAGTGCATGATCAGTCATGTGATACGTGTGTGATCAGCCACGTGATCAGTGCATGATATCCACGTGATCAGTGCATGACAGCCACGTGATCAGTGCATGAGAGCCACGTGATCAGTGCATGATCAGTCACGTGATACATGTGTGATCAGCCACGTGATCAGTGCATGATGAGCCACGTGATCAGTGCAGGATCAATTACGTGATCAGTGCATGATCAGTCACGTGACCAGTACATGGTTGCTACGTGATCGTTGCATGATCAGCCACGTGAGCAGTGCATGATAGCCACGTGATCAGTGCATGATCAGTCACGTGATCAGTACATGATCAGTCACGTGAACAGTGCATGATCATTTACGTGATCTTTGCATGATCAGTCACGTTACCAGTATATGGTTGCTACGTGATCATTCCATGACAGCCACGTGAGCAGTGCATGATAGCCACGTGATGTGTGCATGAGTTACGTGAGCAGAGTATGATCAGCCACGTGATCAGTGCATGAGTGCCACGTGATCAGTGCATGATATGTCACGTGACAGGTGTGTGATCAGCCACGTGAACAGTGCATGTTCAGCCACGTGATCAGTGCATGATAGCCACGTGATCAGTGCATGATCAGTTACGTGAGCAGTGTATGATCAGCCACGTGATCAGTGCATGGTCAGACACGTGAACAGTGTATGATCAGCCACGTGATCAGTGCATGATATCCAAGTGATCAGTGCATGATCATCACGTGATCAGTGTATGATCAGCCACGTGAACAGTGCATGCTCAGTCACGTGATCTGGGCCTGCTGAGCTGCGTGATTACTGTCTGCTCATCTGCTTGACAATTGCCAGCTGAGCTGCACGATTCCTGCCTGTCATCTGCTTGACAATTGCCAGCTGTGCTGCGTAATTCCTGCCTGCTCAGCTGCTTGATTATTGCCAGCTGAGCAGCATGATTCCTCACACCTGTGTTCCATGATTATTGCCTGCTGACTGTTTGATTCGTGCCTACTCAGCTCTTTGTTTATTGCCTCCAGAGGCACATGATCAGTGTATGATAGCAAACATGATCAGCGCATGATCAGTCACATGATCAGCGCCATTAAGTCACGTGATCACTACATGATAGTCATGTGATCAGTCCATGCTCAGTCACGGTATCAGTGCATGATCAGCCACGTGATCAGTGCATGATCTGTCACAAGATTAGTGTATGATCATCCACGTGATC
This sequence comes from Bos javanicus, assembly GCF_032452875.1. Taxonomy (NCBI): domain Eukaryota; kingdom Metazoa; phylum Chordata; class Mammalia; order Artiodactyla; family Bovidae; genus Bos; species Bos javanicus. Next base: position 47,281 of record NW_026893618.1, read on the forward strand.
AGTGCATGGGCAGTCATGTGATCAGTGCATGATATAGACGTGATCAGTGCATGATCAGTCACGTGATCAGTGCATGATAGCCACGTGATCAGTGCATGATCAGTCACCTGATGGGTGTATGATCATTCACGTGACCTGTACATGGTAGCTACATGATCATTGCATGATCAGCCACGTGAGTAGTGCATGATAGCCACGTGATCAGTGCATGATCAGTCACGTGATCAGTGCATGATCAGTCATGTGACCAGTACATGGTAGCTGCGTGATCATGGCATGATCAGCCACGTGAGCAGTGCATGATAGCCACGTGATCAGTGCATGATCAGACACGTGATCAGTGCATGATCAGTCACGTGATCAGTGCATGATCAGCCACGTGATCAGTGCATGATATCCACGTGATCAGTGCATGATCATCACGTGATCAGTGCATGATCAGCCACGTGATCAGTGCATGCTCAGTCACGTGATCAGGGCCTGCTGAGCTGCGTGATTACTGTCTGCTCATCTGCTTGACAATTGCCAGCTGAGCTGCACGATTCCTGCCTCAGCTGCTTGATTATTGCCAGCTGAGCAGCATGATTCCTCACACCTGAGTTCCATGATTATTGCCTGCTGACTGTTTGATTCGTGCCTACTCAGCTCTTTGTTTATTGCCTCCAGAGGCACATGATCAGTGTATGATAGCAAACATGATCAGTGCATGATCAGTCACATGATCAGCGCCATTAAGTCACGTGATCACTGCATGATAGTCATGTGATCAGTCCATGCTCAGTCACGTATCAGTGCATGATCAGCCACGTGATCAGTGCATGATCTGTCACATGATCAGTGTATGATCATCCACGTGATCAGTGCATGGGCAGTCATGTGATCAGTGCATGATATAGACGTGATCAGTGCATGATCAGTCACGTGATCAGTGCATGATAGCCACGTGATCAGTGCATGATCAGTCACCTGATGGGTGTATGATCATTCACGTGACCTGTACATGGTAGCTACATGATCATTGCATGATCAGCCACGTGAGTAGTGCATGATAGCCACGTGATCAGTGCATGATCAGTCACGTGATCAGTGCATGATCAGTCATGTGACCAGTACATGGTAGCTGCGTGATCATGGCATGATCAGCCACGTGAGCAGTGCATGATAGCCACGTGATCAGTGCATGATCAGTCACGTGATCAGTGCATGATCAGTCACGTGATCAGTGCATGATCAGCCACGTGATCAGTGCATGATCAGGACGTGATCAGTGTATGATCAGCCACGTGATCAGTGCATGATAGCCACGTGATCAGTGCATGATCAGTCACGTGATCAGTGCATGATCAGTCACGTGATCAGTGCATGATCAGCCACGTGATCAGTGCATGATCAGCCACGTGATCAGTGCATGATCAGCCACGTGATCAGTGCATGATCAGTCACGTGATCAGTGCATGGTAGCTACGTGATCAGTGCATGATCAGCCACGTGATCAGTGCATGATAGCCACGTGATCAGTGCATGATCAGCACGTGATCAGTGTATGATCAGCCACGTGAACAGTGCATGCTCAGTCACGTGATCTGGGCCTGCTGAGCTGCGTGATTACTGTCTGCTCATCTGCTTGACAATTGCCAGCTGAGCTGCACGATTCCTGCCTGCTCAGCTGCTTGATTATTGCCAGCTGAGCAGCATGATTCCTCACACCTGTGTTCCATGATTATTGCCTGCTGACTGTTTGATTCGTGCCTACTCAGCTCTTTGTTTATTGCCTCCAGAGGCACATGATCAGTGTATGATAGCAAACATGATCAGCGCATGATCAGTCACATGATCAGCGCCATTAAGTCACGTGATCACTACATGATAGTCATGTGATCAGTCCATGCTCAGTCACGGTATCAGTGCATGATCAGCCACGTGATCAGTGCATGATCTGTCACAAGATTAGTGTATGATCATCCACGTGATCAGTGCATGGGCAGTCATGTGATCAGTGCATGATATAGACGTGAACAGTGCATGATCAGTCACGTGATCAGTGCATGATAGCCACGTGATCAGTGCATGATCAGTCACCTGATGGGTGTATGATCATTCACGTGACCTGTACATGGTAGCTACATGATCATTGCATGATCAGCCACGTGAGTAGTGCATGATAGCCACGTGATCAGTGCATGATCAGTCACGTGATCAGTGCATGATCAGTCATGTGACCAGTACATGGTAGCTGCGTGATCATGGCATGATCAGCCACGTGATCAGTGCATGATAGCCACGTGATCAGTGCATGATCAGTCACGTGATCAGTGCATGATCAGTCACGTGATCAGTGCATGATCAGCCACGTGATCAGTGCATGATCAATCACGTGATCAGTGCATGATCAGTCACGTGATCAGTACATGTAGCTACGTGATCATTGCATGATCAGCCACGTGATCAGTGCATGATAGCCACGTGATCAGTGCATGATAGCCACGTGATCAGTGCATGATCAGTCATGTGATACGTGTGTGATCAGCCACGTGATCAGTGCATGATATCCACGTGATCAGTGCATGACAGCCACGTGATCAGTGCATGAGAGCCACGTGATCAGTGCATGATCAGTCACGTGATACATGTGTGATCAGCCACGTGATCAGTGCATGATGAGCCACGTGATCAGTGCAGGATCAATTACGTGATCAGTGCATGATCAGTCACGTGACCAGTACATGGTTGCTACGTGATCGTTGCATGATCAGCCACGTGAGCAGAGCATGATAGCCACGTGATCAGTGCATGATCAGTCACGTGATCAGTACATGATCAGTCACGTGAACAGTGCATGATCATTTACGTGATCTTTGCATGATCAGTCACGTGACCAGTATATGGTTGCTACGTGATCATTCCATGACGAGCCACGTGAGCAGTGCATGATAGCCACGTGATGTGTGCATGAGTTACGTGAGCAGAGTATGATCAGCCACGTGATCAGTGCATGAGTGCCACGTGATCAGTGCATGATATGTCACGTGACAGGTGTGTGATCAGCCACGTGAACAGTGCATGTTCAGCCACGTGATCAGTGCATGATAGCCACGTGATCAGTGCATGATCAGTTACGTGAGCAGTGTATGATCAGCCACGTGATCAGTGCATGGTCAGACACGTGAACAGTGTATGATCAGCCACGTGATCAGTGCATGATATCCAAGTGATCAGTGCATGATCATCACGTGATCAGTGTATGATCAGCCACGTGAACAGTGCATGCTCAGTCACGTGATCTGGGCCTGCTGAGCTGCGTGATTACTGTCTGCTCATCTGCTTGACAATTGCCAGCTGAGCTGCACGATTCCTGCCTGTCATCTGCTTGACAATTGCCAGCTGTGCTGCGTAATTCCTGCCTGCTCAGCTGCTTGATTATTGCCAGCTGAGCAGCATGATTCCTCACACCTGAGTTCCATGATTATTGCCTGCTGACTGTTTGATTCGTGCCTACTCAGCTCTTTGTTTATTGCCTCCAGAGGCACATGATCAGTGTATGATAGCAAACATGATCAGCGCATGATCAGTCACATGATCAGCGCCATTAAGTCACGTGATCACTACATGATAGTCATGTGATCAGTCCATGCTCAGTCACGGTATCAGTGCATGATCAGCCACGTGATCAGTGCATGATCTGTCACAAGATTAGTGTATGATCATCCACGTGATCAGTGCATGGGCAGTCATGTGATCAGTGCATGATATAGACGTGAACAGTGCATGATCAGTCTCGTGATCAGTGCATGATAGCCACGTGATCAGTGCATGATCAGTCACCTGATGGGTGTATGATCATTCACGTGACCTGTACATGGTAGCTACATGATCATTGCATGATCAGCCACGTGAGTAGTTCATGATAGCCACGTGATCACTGCATGATCAGTCACGTGATCAGTGCATGATCAGTCATGTGACCAGTACATGGTAGCTGCGTGATCATGGCATGATCAGCCACGTGAGCAGTGCATGATAGCCACGTGATCAGTGCATGATCAGACACGTGATCAGTGCATGATCAGTCACGTGATCAGTGCATGATCAGCCACGTGATCAGTGCATGATCAGTCACGTGATCAGTGCATGATCAGCCACGTGATCAGTGCATGACCAGTCACGTGATCAGTGTATGATCAGCCAAGTGATCAGTGCATGATAGCCACGTGATCAGTGCATGATCAGTCACGTGATCAGTGCATGATCAGTTATGTGATCAGTGTATGATCAGCCACGTGATCAGTGCATGATCAGCCACGTGATCAGTGCATGATCAATTACGTGATCAGTGCATGATCAGTCACGTGACCAGTACATGGTAGCTACGTGATCATTGCATGATCAGCCACGTGATCAGTGCATGATAGCCACGTGATCAGTGCATGATAGCCACGTGATCAGTGCATGATCAGTCATGTGATACGTGTGTGATCAGCCACGTGATCAGTGCATGATATCCACGTGATCAGTGCATGACAGCCACGTGATCAGTGCATGAGAGCCACGTGATCAGTGCATGATCAGTCACGTGATACATGTGTGATCAGCCACGTGATCAGTGCATGATGAGCCACGTGATCAGTGCAGGATCAATTACGTGATCAGTGCATGATCAGTCACGTGACCAGTACATGGTTGCTACGTGATCGTTGCATGATCAGCCACGTGAGCAGAGCATGATAGCCACGTGATCAGTGCATGATCAGTCACGTGATCAGTACATGATCAGTCACGTGAACAGTGCATGATCATTTACGTGATCTTTGCATGATCAGTCACGTGACCAGTATATGGTTGCTACGTGATCATTCCATGACGAGCCACGTGAGCAGTGCATGATAGCCACGTGATGTGTGCATGAGTTACGTGAGCAGAGTATGATCAGCCACGTGATCAGTGCATGAGTGCCACGTGATCAGTGCATGATATGTCACGTGACAGGTGTGTGATCAGCCACGTGAACAGTGCATGTTCAGCCACGTGATCAGTGCATGATAGCCACGTGATCAGTGCATGATCAGTTACGTGAGCAGTGTATGATCAGCCACGTGATCAGTGCATGGTCAGACACGTGAACAGTGTATGATCAGCCACGTGATCAGTGCATGATATCCAAGTGATCAGTGCATGATCATCACGTGATCAGTGTATGATCAGCCACGTGAACAGTGCATGCTCAGTCACGTGATCTGGGCCTGCTGAGCTGCGTGATTACTGTCTGCTCATCTGCTTGACAATTGCCAGCTGAGCTGCACGATTCCTGCCTGTCATCTGCTTGACAATTGCCAGCTGTGCTGCGTAATTCCTGCCTGCTCAGCTGCTTGATTATTGCCAGCTGAGCAGCATGATTCCTCACACCTGAGTTCCATGATTATTGCCTGCTGACTGTTTGATTCGTGCCTACTCAGCTCTTTGTTTATTGCCTCCAGAGGCACATGATCAGTGTATGATAGCAAACATGATCAGCGCATGATCAGTCACATGATCAGCGCCATTAAGTCACGTGATCACTACATGATAGTCATGTGATCAGTCCATGCTCAGTCACGGTATCAGTGCATGATCAGCCACGTGATCAGTGCATGATCTGTCACAAGATTAGTGTATGATCATCCACGTGATCAGTGCATGGGCAGTCATGTGATCAGTGCATGATATAGGCGTGATCAGTGCATGATCAGTCTCGTGATCAGTGCATGATAGCCACGTGATCAGTGCATGATCAGTCACCTGATGGGTGTATGATCATTCACGTGACCTGTACATGGTAGCTACATGATCATTGCATGATCAGCCACGTGAGTAGTTCATGATAGCCACGTGATCACTGCATGATCAGTCACGTGATCAGTGCATGATCAGTCATGTGACCAGTACATGGTAGCTGCGTGATCATGGCATGATCAGCCACGTGAGCAGTGCATGATAGCCACGTGATCAGTGCATGATCAGACACGTGATCAGTGCATGATCAGTCACGTGATCAGTGCATGATCAGCCACGTGATCAGTGCATGATCAGTCACGTGATCAGTGCATGATCAGCCACGTGATCAGTGCATGATCAGTCACGTGATCAGTGCATGATCAGACGTGATCAGTGCATGATCAGTCACGTGATCAGTGCATGATCAGCCACGTGATCAGTGCATGATCAGTCACGTGATCAGTGCATGATCAGTCACGTGACCAGTGCATGATAGCTACGTGATCAGTGCATGATCAGCCACGTGATCAGTGCATGATAGCCACGTGATCAGTGCATGATCAGTCACGTGATCAGTGCATGATCAGTCACGTGATCAGTGCATGATAGCTGCGTGATCATGCATGATCAGCCACGTGATCAGTGCATGATAGCCACGTGATCAGTGCATGATCAGTCACGTGATCAGTGCATGATCAGTCACGTGATCAGTGCATGATCAGCCACGTGATCAGTGCATGATCAGTCACGTGATCAGTGCATGATCAGCCACGTGATCAGTGCATGATCAGTCACGTGATCAGTGCATGATCAGCCACGTGATCAGTGCATGATAGCCACGTGATCAGTGCATGATCAGTCACGTGATCAGTGCATGATCAGTCACGTGATCAGTGCATGATCAGCCACGTGATCAGTGCATGATCAGCCACGTGATCAGTGCATGATAGCCACGTGATCAGTGCATGATCAGTTACGTGATCAGTGCATGATCAGCCACGTGATCAGTGCATGATCAGACACGTGATCAGTGCATGATCAGTCACGTGATCAGTGCATGATCAGCCACGTGATCAGTGCATGATCAGCCACGTGATCAGTGCATGATCAGCCACGTGATCAGTGCATGATAGCCACGTGATCAGTGCATGATCAGTCACGTGATCAGTGCATGATCAGTCACGTGATCAGTGCATGATCAGCCACGTGATCAGTGCATGATCAGCCACGTGATCAGTGCATGATCAGTCACGTGATCAGTGCATGATCAGTCACGTGATCAGTGCATGATAGCTACGTGATCAGTGCATGATCAGCCACGTGATCAGTGCATGATAGCCACGTGATCAGTGCATGATCAGCCACGTGATCAGTGCATGATCAGTCACGTGATCAGTGCATGATCAGCCACGTGATCAGTGCATGATCAGCCACGTGATCAGTGCATGATCAGCCACGTGATCAGTGCATGATCAGTCACGTGATCAGTGCATGATAGCTACGTGATCAGTGCATGATCAGCCACGTGATCAGTGCATGATATCCACGTGATCAGTGCATGACAGCCACGTGATCAGTGCATGATAGCCACGTGATCAGTGCATGATCAGTCACGTGATACATGTGTGATCAGCCACGTGATCAGTGCATGATGAGCCACGTGATCAGTGCATGATCAATTACGTGATCAGTGCATGATCAGTCACGTGACCAGTACATGGTTGCTACGTGATCGTTGCATGATCAGCCACGTGAGCAGTGCATGATAGCCACGTGATCAGTGCATGATCAGTCACGTGATCAGTACATGATCAGTCACGTGAACAGTGCATGATCATTTACGTGATCTGTGCATGATCAGTCACGTGACCAGTATATGGTTGCTACGTGATCATTCCATGACGAGCCACGTGAGCAGTGCATGATAGCCACGTGATGTGTGCATGAGTTACGTGAGCAGAGTATGATCAGCCACGTGATCAGTGCATGAGTGCCACGTGATCAGTGCATGATATGTCACGTGACAGGTGTGTGATCAGCCACGTGAACAGTGCATGTTCAGCCACGTGATCAGTGCATGATAGCCACGTGATCAGTGCATGATCAGTTACGTGAGCAGTGTATGATCAGCCACGTGATCAGTGCATGGTCAGACACGTGAACAGTGTATGATCAGCCACGTGATCAGTGCATGATATCCAAGTGATCAGTGCATGATCATCACGTGATCAGTGTATGATCAGCCACGTGAACAGTGCATGCTCAGTCACGTGATCTGGGCCTGCTGAGCTGCGTGATTACTGTCTGCTCATCTGCTTGACAATTGCCAGCTGAGCTGCACGATTCCTGCCTGTCATCTGCTTGACAATTGCCAGCTGTGCTGCGTAATTCCTGCCTGCTCAGCTGCTTGATTATTGCCAGCTGAGCAGCATGATTCCTCACACCTGAGTTCCATGATTATTGCCTGCTGACTGTTTGATTCGTGCCTACTCAGCTCTTTGTTTATTGCCTCCAGAGGCACATGATCAGTGTATGATAGCAAACATGATCAGCGCATGATCAGTCACATGATCAGCGCCATTAAGTCACGTGATCACTACATGATAGTCATGTGATCAGTCCATGCTCAGTCACGGTATCAGTGCATGATCAGCCACGTGATCAGTGCATGATCTGTCACAAGATTAGTGTATGATCATCCACGTGATCAGTGCATGGGCAGTCATGTGATCAGTGCATGATATAGACGTGATCAGTGCATGATCAGTCTCGTGATCAGTGCATGATAGCCACGTGATCAGTGCATGATCAGTCACCTGATGGGTGTATGATCATTCACGTGACCTGTACATGGTAGCTACATGATCATTGCATGATCAGCCACGTGAGTAGTGCATGATAGCCACGTGATCACTGCATGATCAGTCACGTGATCAGTGCATGATCAGTCATGTGACCAGTACATGGTAGCTGCGTGATCATGGCATGATCAGCCACGTGAGCAGTGCATGATAGCCACGTGATCAGTGCATGATCAGTCACGTGATCAGTGCATGATCAGTCACGTGATCAGTGCATGATCAGCCACGTGATCAGTGCATGATCAGTCACGTGATCAGTGCATGATCAGCCACGTGATCAGTGCATGATCAGTCACGTGATCAGTGCATGATCAGCCACGTGATCAGTGCATGATAGCCACGTGATCAGTGCATGATCAGTCACGTGATCAGTGCATGATCAGTCACGTGATCAGTGCATGATCAGCCACGTGATCAGTGCATGATCAGCCACGTGATCAGTGCATGATAGCCACGTGATCAGTGCATGATCAGTCACGTGATCAGTGCATGATCAGCCACGTGATCAGTGCATGATCAGCCACGTGATCAGTGCATGATCAGTCACGTGATCAGTGCATGATCAGCCACGTGATCAGTGCATGATCAGCACGTGATCAGTGCATGATCAGCCACGTGATCAGTGCATGATAGCCACGTGATCAGTGCATGATCAGTCACGTGATCAGTGCATGATCAGTCACGTGATCAGTGCATGATCAGCCACGTGATCAGTGCATGATCAGCCACGTGATCAGTGCATGATCAATTACGTGATCAGTGCATGATCAGTCACGTGATCAGTGCATGATAGCTACGTGATCAGTGCATGATCAGCCACGTGATCAGTGCATGATAGCCACGTGATCAGTGCATGATCAGCCACGTGATCAGTGCATGATCAGTCACGTGATCAGTGCATGATCAGCCACGTGATCAGTGCATGATCAGCCACGTGATCAGTGCATGATCAATTACGTGATCAGTGCATGATCAGTCACGTGATCAGTGCATGATAGATACGTGATCAGTGCATGATCAGCCACGTGATCAGTGCATGATATCCACGTGATCAGTGCATGACAGCCACGTGATCAGTGCATGAGAGCCACGTGATCAGTGCATGATCAGTCACGTGATACATGTGTGATCAGCCACGTGATCAGTGCATGATGAGCCACGTGATCAGTGCATGATCAATTACGTGATCAGTGCATGATCAGTCACGTGACCAGTACATGGTTGCTACGTGATCGTTGCATGATCAGCCACGTGAGCAGTGCATGATAGCCACGTGATCAGTGCATGATCAGTCACGTGATCAGTACATGATCAGTCACGTGAACAGTGCATGATCATTTACGTGATCTTTGCATGATCAGTCACGTGACCAGTATATGGTTGCTACGTGATCATTCCATGACGAGCCACGTGAGCAGTGCATGATAGCCACGTGATGTGTGCATGAGTTACGTGAGCAGAGTATGATCAGCCACGTGATCAGTGCATGAGTGCCACGTGATCAGTGCATGATATGTCACGTGACAGGTGTGTGATCAGCCACGTGAACAGTGCATGTTCAGCCACGTGATCAGTGCATGATAGCCACGTGATCAGTGCATGATCAGTTACGTGAGCAGTGTATGATCAGCCACGTGATCAGTGCATGGTCAGACACGTGAACAGTGTATGATCAGCCACGTGATCAGTGCATGATATCCAAGTGATCAGTGCATGATCATCACGTGATCAGTGTATGATCAGCCACGTGAACAGTGCATGCTCAGTCACGTGATCTGGGCCTGCTGAGCTGCGTGATTACTGTCTGCTCATCTGCTTGACAATTGCCAGCTGAGCTGCACGATTCCTGCCTGTCATCTGCTTGACAATTGCCAGCTGTGCTGCGTAATTCCTGCCTGCTCAGCTGCTTGATTATTGCCAGCTGAGCAGCATGATTCCTCACACCTGAGTTCCATGATTATTGCCTGCTGACTGTTTGATTCGTGCCTACTCAGCTCTTTGTTTATTGCCTCCAGAGGCACATGATCAGTGTATGATAGCAAACATGATCAGCGCATGATCAGTCACATGATCAGCGCCATTAAGTCACGTGATCACTACATGATAGTCATGTGATCAGTCCATGCTCAGTCACGGTATCAGTGCATGATCAGCCACGTGATCAGTGCATGATCTGTCACAAGATTAGTGTATGATCATCCACGTGATCAGTGCATGGGCAGTCATGTGATCAGTGCATGATATAGACGTGAACAGTGCATGATCAGTCTCGTGATCAGTGCATGATAGCCACGTGATCAGTGCATGATCAGTCACCTGATGGGTGTATGATCATTCACGTGACCTGTACATGGTAGCTACATGATCATTGCATGATCAGCCACGTGAGTAGTGCATGATAGCCACGTGATCACTGCATGATCAGTCACGTGATCAGTGCATGATCAGTCATGTGACCAGTACATGGTAGCTGCGTGATCATGGCATGATCAGCCACGTGATCAGTGCATGATAGCCACGTGATCAGTGCATGATCAGTCACGTGATCAGTGCATGATCAGTCACGTGATCAGTGCATGATCAGCCACGTGATCAGTGCATGATCAGTCACGTGATCAGTGCATGATCAGCCACGTGATCAGTGCATGATCAGCCACGTGATCAGTGCATGATCAGTCACGTGATCAGTACATGGTAGCTACGTGATCATTGCATGATCAGCCACGTGATCAGTGCATGATAGCCACGTGATCAGTGCATGATAGCCACGTGATCAGTGCATGATCAGTCATGTGATACGTGTGTGATCAGCCACGTGATCAGTGCATGATATCCACGTGATCAGTGCATGACAGCCACGTGATCAGTGCATGAGAGCCACGGATCAGTGCATGATCAGTCACGTGATACATGTGTGATCAGCCACGTGATCAGTGCATGATGAGCCACGTGATCAGTGCAGGATCAATTACGTGATCAGTGCATGATCAGTCACGTGACCAGTACATGGTTGCTACGTGATCGTTGCATGATCAGCCACGTGAGCAGAGCATGATAGCCACGTGATCAGTGCATGATCAGTCACGTGATCAGTACATGATCAGTCACGTGAACAGTGCATGATCATTTACGTGATCTTTGCATGATCAGTCACGTGACCAGTATATGGTTGCTACGTGATCATTCCATGACGAGCCACGTGAGCAGTGCATGATAGCCACGTGATGTGTGCATGAGTTACGTGAGCAGAGTATGATCAGCCACGTGATCAGTGCATGAGTGCCACGTGATCAGTGCATGATATGTCACGTGACAGTGTATGATCAGCCACGTGATCAGTGCATGATCAGCCACGTGATCAGTGCATGATCAGCCACGTGATCAGTGCATGATAGCCACGTGATCAGTGCATGATCAGTTACGTGAGCAGTGTATGATCAGCCACGTGATCAGTGCATGGTCAGACACGTGAACAGTGTATGATCAGCCACGTGATCAGTGCATGATATCCAAGTGATCAGTGCATGATCATCACGTGATCAGTGTATGATCAGCCACGTGAACAGTGCATGCTCAGTCACGTGATCTGGGCCTGCTGAGCTGCGTGATTACTGTCTGCTCATCTGCTTGACAATTGCCAGCTGAGCTGCACGATTCCTGCCTGCTCAGCTGCTTGATTATTGCCAGCTGAGCAGCATGATTCCTCACACCTGAGTTCCATGATTATTGCCTGCTGACTGTTTGATTCGTGCCTACTCAGCTCTTTGTTTATTGCCTCCAGAGGCACATGATCAGTGTATGATAGCAAACATGATCAGCGCATGATCAGTCACATGATCAGCGCCATTAAGTCACGTGATCACTACATGATAGTCATGTGATCAGTCCATGCTCAGTCACGGTATCAGTGCATGATCAGCCACGTGATCAGTGCATGATCTGTCACAAGATTAGTGTATGATCATCCACGTGATCAGTGCATGGGCAGTCATGTGATCAGTGCATGATATAGACGTGATCAGTGCATGATCAGTCTCGTGATCAGTGCATGATAGCCACGTGATCAGTGCATGATCAGTCACCTGATGGGTGTATGATCATTCACGTGACCTGTACATGGTAGCTACATGATCATTGCATGATCAGCCACGTGAGTAGTGCATGATAGCCACGTGATCAGTGCATGATCAGTCACGTGATCAGTGCATGATCAGTCATGTGACCAGTACATGGTAGCTGCGTGATCATGGCATGATCAGCCACGTGAGCAGTGCATGATAGCCACGTGATCAGTGCATGATCAGACACGTGATCAGTGCATGATCAGTCACGTGATCAGTGCATGATCAGCCACGTGATCAGTGCATGATCAGGCACGTGATCAGTGTATGTCAGCCACGTGATCAGTGCATGATAGCCACGTGATCAGTGCATGATCAGTCACGTGATCAGTGCATGATCAGTTACGTGATCAGTGCATGATCAGCCACGTGATCAGTGCATGATCAGCCACGTGATCAGTGCATGATCAATTACGTGATCAGTGCATGATCAGTCACGTGATCAGTGCATGGTAGCTCGTGATCAGTGCATGATCAGCCACGTGATCAGTGCATGATAGCCACGTGATCAGTGCATGATCAGCCACGTGATCAGTGCATGATCAGCCACGTGAACAGTGCATGCTCAGTCACGTGATCTGGGCCTGCTGAGCTGCGTGATTACTGTCTGCTCATCTGCTTGACAATTGCCAGCTGAGCTGCACGATTCCTGCCTGCTCAGCTGCTTGATTATTGCCAGCTGAGCAGCATGATTCCTCACACCTGTGTTCCATGATTATTGCCTGCTGACTGTTTGATTCGTGCCTACTCAGCTCTTTGTTTATTGCCTCCAGAGGCACATGATCAGTGTATGATAGCAAACATGATCAGTGCATGATCAGTCACATGATCAGCGCCATTAAGTCACGTGATCACTACATGATAGTCATGTGATCAGTCCATGCTCAGTCACGGTATCAGTGCATGATCAGCCACGTGATCAGTGCATGATCTGTCACAAGATTAGTGTATGATCATCCACGTGATCAGTGCATGGGCAGTCATGTGATCAGTGCATGATATAGACGTGAACAGTGCATGATCAGTCACGTGATCAGTGCATGATAGCCACGTGATCAGTGCATGATCAGTCACCTGATGGGTGTATGATCATTCACGTGACCTGTACATGGTAGCTACATGATCATTGCATGATCAGCCACGTGAGTAGTGCATGATAGCCACGTGATCAGTGCATGATCAGTCACGTGATCAGTGCATGATCAGTCATGTGACCAGTACATGGTAGCTGCGTGATCATGGCATGATCAGCCACGTGATCAGTGCATGATAGCCACGTGATCAGTGCATGATCAGTCACGTGATCAGTGCATGATCAGTCACGTGATCAGTGCATGATCAGCCACGTGATCAGTGCATGATCAGCCACGTGATCAGTGCATGATCAATTACGTGATCAGTGCATGATCAGTCACGTGATCAGTACATGGTAGCTATGTGATCATTGCATGATCAGCCACGTGATCAGTGCATGATAGCCACGTGATCAGTGCATGATAGCCACGTGATCAGTGCATGATCAGTCATGTGATACGTGTGTGATCAGCCACGTGATCAGTGCATGATATCCACGTGATCAGTGCATGACAGCCACGTGATCAGTGCATGAGAGCCACGTGATCAGTGCATGATCAGTCACGTGATACATGTGTGATCAGCCACGTGATCAGTGCATGATGAGCCACGTGATCAGTGCAGGATCAATTACGTGATCAGTGCATGATCAGTCACGTGACCAGTACATGGTTGCTACGTGATCGTTGCATGATCAGCCACGTGAGCAGAGCATGATAGCCACGTGATCAGTGCATGATCAGTCACGTGATCAGTACATGATCAGTCACGTGAACAGTGCATGATCATTTACGTGATCTTTGCATGATCAGTCACGTGACCAGTATATGGTTGCTACGTGATCATTCCATGACGAGCCACGTGAGCAGTGCATGATAGCCACGTGATGTGTGCATGAGTTACGTGAGCAGAGTATGATCAGCCACGTGATCAGTGCATGAGTGCCACGTGATCAGTGCATGATATGTCACGTGACAGGTGTGTGATCAGCCACGTGAACAGTGCATGTTCAGCCACGTGATCAGTGCATGATAGCCACGTGATCAGTGCATGATCAGTTACGTGAGCAGTGTATGATCAGCCACGTGATCAGTGCATGGTCAGACACGTGAACAGTGTATGATCAGCCACGTGATCAGTGCATGATATCCAAGTGATCAGTGCATGATCATCACGTGATCAGTGTATGATCAGCCACGTGAACAGTGCATGCTCAGTCACGTGATCTGGGCCTGCTGAGCTGCGTGATTACTGTCTGCTCATCTGCTTGACAATTGCCAGCTGAGCTGCACGATTCCTGCCTGTCATCTGCTTGACAATTGCCAGCTGTGCTGCGTAATTCCTGCCTGCTCAGCTGCTTGATTATTGCCAGCTGAGCAGCATGATTCCTCACACCTGAGTTCCATGATTATTGCCTGCTGACTGTTTGATTCGTGCCTACTCAGCTCTTTGTTTATTGCCTCCAGAGGCACATGATCAGTGTATGATAGCAAACATGATCAGCGCATGATCAGTCACATGATCAGCGCCATTAAGTCACGTGATCACTACATGATAGTCATGTGATCAGTCCATGCTCAGTCACGGTATCAGTGCATGATCAGCCACGTGATCAGTGCATGATCTGTCACAAGATTAGTGTATGATCATCCACGTGATCAGTGCATGGGCAGTCATGTGATCAGTGCATGATATAGACGTGAACAGTGCATGATCAGTCTCGTGATCAGTGCATGATAGCCACGTGATCAGTGCATGATCAGTCACCTGATGGGTGTATGATCATTCACGTGACCTGTACATGGTAGCTACATGATCATTGCATGATCAGCCACGTGAGTAGTTCATGATAGCCACGTGATCACTGCATGATCAGTCACGTGATCAGTGCATGATCAGTCATGTGACCAGTACATGGTAGCTGCGTGATCATGGCATGATCAGCCACGTGAGCAGTGCATGATAGCCACGTGATCAGTGCATGATCAGACACGTGATCAGTGCATGATCAGTCACGTGATCAGTGCATGATCAGCCACGTGATCAGTGCATGATCAGTCACGTGATCAGTGCATGATCAGCCACGTGATCAGTGCATGACCAGGCACGTGATCAGTGTATGTCAGCCAAGTGATCAGTGCATGATAGCCACGTGATCAGTGCATGATCAGTCACGTGATCAGTGCATGATCAGTTATGTGATCAGTGTATGATCAGCCACGTGATCAGTGCATGATCAGCCACGTGATCAGTGCATGATCAATTACGTGATCAGTGCATGATCAGTCACGTGACCAGTACATGGTAGCTACGTGATCATTGCCTGATCAGCCACGTGATCAGTGCATGATAGCCACGTGATCAGTGCATGATAGCCACGTGATCAGTGCATGATCAGTCATGTGATACGTGTGTGATCAGCCACGTGATCAGTGCATGATATCCACGTGATCAGTGCATGACAGCCACGTGATCAGTGCATGAGAGCCACGTGATCAGTGCATGATCAGTCACGTGATACATGTGTGATCAGCCACGTGATCAGTGCATGATGAGCCACGTGATCAGTGCAGGATCAATTACGTGATCAGTGCATGATCAGTCACGTGACCAGTACATGGTTGCTACGTGATCGTTGCATGATCAGCCACGTGAGCAGAGCATGATAGCCACGTGATCAGTGCATGATCAGTCACGTGATCAGTACATGATCAGTCACGTGAACAGTGCATGATCATTTACGTGATCTTTGCATGATCAGTCACGTGACCAGTATATGGTTGCTACGTGATCATTCCATGACGAGCCACGTGAGCAGTGCATGATAGCCACGTGATGTGTGCATGAGTTACGTGAGCAGAGTATGATCAGCCACGTGATCAGTGCATGAGTGCCACGTGATCAGTGCATGATATGTCACGTGACAGGTGTGTGATCAGCCACGTGAACAGTGCATGTTCAGCCACGTGATCAGTGCATGATAGCCACGTGATCAGTGCATGATCAGTTACGTGAGCAGTGTATGATCAGCCACGTGATCAGTGCATGGTCAGACACGTGAACAGTGTATGATCAGCCACGTGATCAGTGCATGATATCCAAGTGATCAGTGCATGATCATCACGTGATCAGTGTATGATCAGCCACGTGAACAGTGCATGCTCAGTCACGTGATCTGGGCCTGCTGAGCTGCGTGATTACTGTCTGCTCATCTGCTTGACAATTGCCAGCTGAGCTGCACGATTCCTGCCTGTCATCTGCTTGACAATTGCCAGCTGTGCTGCGTAATTCCTGCCTGCTCAGCTGCTTGATTATTGCCAGCTGAGCAGCATGATTCCTCACACCTGAGTTCCATGATTATTGCCTGCTGACTGTTTGATTCGTGCCTACTCAGCTCTTTGTTTATTGCCTCCAGAGGCACATGATCAGTGTATGATAGCAAACATGATCAGCGCATGATCAGTCACATGATCAGCGCCATTAAGTCACGTGATCACTACATGATAGTCATGTGATCAGTCCATGCTCAGTCACGGTATCAGTGCATGATCAGCCACGTGATCAGTGCATGATCTGTCACAAGATTAGTGTATGATCATCCACGTGATCAGTGCATGGGCAGTCATGTGATCAGTGCATGATATAGACGTGAACAGTGCATGATCAGTCTCGTGATCAGTGCATGATAGCCACGTGATCAGTGCATGATCAGTCACCTGATGGGTGTATGATCATTCACGTGACCTGTACATGGTAGCTACATGATCATTGCATGATCAGCCACGTGAGTAGTTCATGATAGCCACGTGATCACTGCATGATCAGTCACGTGATCAGTGCATGATCAGTCATGTGACCAGTACATGGTAGCTGCGTGATCATGGCATGATCAGCCACGTGAGCAGTGCATGATAGCCACGTGATCAGTGCATGATCAGACACGTGATCAGTGCATGATCAGTCACGTGATCAGTGCATGATCAGCCACGTGATCAGTGCATGATCAGTCACGTGATCAGTGTATGATCAGCCACGTGATCAGTGCATGATCAGTCACGTGATCAGTGCATGATATAGCGTGATCAGTGCATGATCAGTCACGTGATCAGTGCATGATCAGCCACGTGATCAGTGCATGATCAGTCACGTGATCAGTGCATGATCAGTCACGTGACCAGTACATGTAGCTACGTGATCAGTGCATGATCAGCCACGTGATCAGTGCATGATAGCCACGTGATCAGTGCATGATCAGTCACGTGATCAGTGCATGATCAGTCATGTGATCAGTGCATGGTAGCTGCGTGATCATGCATGATCAGCCACGTGATCAGTGCATGATAGCCACGTGATCAGTGCATGATCAGTCACGTGATCAGTGCATGATCAGTCACGTGATCAGTGCATGATCAGCCACGTGATCAGTGCATGATCAGTCACGTGATCAGTGCATGATCAGCCACGTGATCAGTGCATGATCAGTCACGTGATCAGTGCATGATCAGCCACGTGATCAGTGCATGATAGCCACGTGATCAGTGCATGATCAGTCACGTGATCAGTGCATGATCAGTCACGTGACAGTGCATGATCAGCCACGTGATCAGTGCATGATCAGCCACGTGATCAGTGCATGATAGCCACGTGATCAGTGCATGATCAGTCACGTGATCAGTGCATGATCAGCCACGTGATCAGTGCATGATCAGCCACGTGATCAGTGCATGATCAGTCACGTGATCAGTGCATGATCAGCCACGTGATCAGTGCATGATCAGCCACGTGATCAGTGCATGATCAGCCACGTGATCAGTGCATGATAGCCACGTGATCAGTGCATGATCAGTCACGTGATCAGTGCATGATCAGTCACGTGATCAGTGCATGATCAGCCACGTGATCAGTGCATGATCAGCCACGTGATCAGTGCATGATCAGTCACGTGATCAGTGCATGATCAGTCACGTGATCAGTGCATGATAGCTACGTGATCAGTGCATGATCAGCCACGTGATCAGTGCATGATAGCCACGTGATCAGTGCATGATCAGCCACGTGATCAGTGCATGATCAGTCACGTGATCAGTGCATGATCAGCCACGTGATCAGTGCATGATCAGCCACGTGATCAGTGCATGATCAGTCACGTGATCAGTGCATGATCAGTCACGTGATCAGTGCATGATAGCTACGTGATCAGTGCATGATCAGCCACGTGATCAGTGCATGATATCCACGTGATCAGTGCATGACAGCCACGTGATCAGTGCATGATAGCCACGTGATCAGTGCATGATCAGTCACGTGATACATGTGTGATCAGCCACGTGATCAGTGCATGATGAGCCACGTGATCAGTGCATGATCAATTACGTGATCAGTGCATGATCAGTCACGTGACCAGTACATGGTTGCTACGTGATCGTTGCATGATCAGCCACGTGAGCAGAGCATGATAGCCACGTGATCAGTGCATGATCAGTCACGTGATCAGTACATGATCAGTCACGTGAACAGTGCATGATCATTTACGTGATCAGTGCATGATCAGTCACGTGACCAGTATATGGTTGCTACGTGATCATTCCATGACGAGCCACGTGAGCAGTGCATGATAGCCACGTGATGTGTGCATGAGTTACGTGAGCAGAGTATGATCAGCCACGTGATCAGTGCATGAGTGCCACGTGATCAGTGCATGATATGTCACGTGACAGGTGTGTGATCAGCCACGTGAACAGTGCATGTTCAGCCACGTGATCAGTGCATGATAGCCACGTGATCAGTGCATGATCAGTTACGTGAGCAGTGTATGATCAGCCACGTGATCAGTGCATGGTCAGACACGTGAACAGTGTATGATCAGCCACGTGATCAGTGCATGATATCCAAGTGATCAGTGCATGATCATCACGTGATCAGTGTATGATCAGCCACGTGAACAGTGCATGCTCAGTCACGTGATCTGGGCCTGCTGAGCTGCGTGATTACTGTCTGCTCATCTGCTTGACAATTGCCAGCTGAGCTGCACGATTCCTGCCTGTCATCTGCTTGACAATTGCCAGCTGTGCTGCGTAATTCCTGCCTGCTCAGCTGCTTGATTATTGCCAGCTGAGCAGCATGATTCCTCACACCTGAGTTCCATGATTATTGCCTGCTGACTGTTTGATTCGTGCCTACTCAGCTCTTTGTTTATTGCCTCCAGAGGCACATGATCAGTGTATGATAGCAAACATGATCAGCGCATGATCAGTCACATGATCAGCGCCATTAAGTCACGTGATCACTACATGATAGTCATGTGATCAGTCCATGCTCAGTCACGGTATCAGTGCATGATCAGCCACGTGATCAGTGCATGATCTGTCACAAGATTAGTGTATGATCATCCACGTGATCAGTGCATGGGCAGTCATGTGATCAGTGCATGATATAGACGTGATCAGTGCATGATCAGTCTCGTGATCAGTGCATGATAGCCACGTGATCAGTGCATGATCAGTCACCTGATGGGTGTATGATCATTCACGTGACCTGTACATGGTAGCTACATGATCATTGCATGATCAGCCACGTGAGTAGTGCATGATAGCCACGTGATCACTGCATGATCAGTCACGTGATCAGTGCATGATCAGTCATGTGACCAGTACATGGTAGCTGCGTGATCATGGCATGATCAGCCACGTGAGCAGTGCATGATAGCCACGTGATCAGTGCATGATCAGTCACGTGATCAGTGCATGATCAGTCACGTGATCAGTGCATGATCAGCCACGTGATCAGTGCATGATCAGTCACGTGATCAGTGCATGATCAGCCACGTGATCAGTGCATGATCAGTCACGTGATCAGTGCATGATCAGCCACGTGATCAGTGCATGATAGCCACGTGATCAGTGCATGATCAGTCACGTGATCAGTGCATGATCAGTCACGTGATCAGTGCATGATCAGCCACGTGATCAGTGCATGATCAGCCACGTGATCAGTGCATGATAGCCACGTGATCAGTGCATGATCAGTCACGTGATCAGTGCATGATCAGCCACGTGATCAGTGCATGATCAGCCACGTGATCAGTGCATGATCAGTCACGTGATCAGTGCATGATCAGCCACGTGATCAGTGCATGATCAGCACGTGATCAGTGCATGATCAGCCACGTGATCAGTGCATGATAGCCACGTGATCAGTGCATGATCAGTCACGTGATCAGTGCATGATCAGTCACGTGATCAGTGCATGATCAGCCACGTGATCAGTGCATGATCAGCCACGTGATCAGTGCATGATCAATTACGTGATCAGTGCATGATCAGTCACGTGATCAGTGCATGATAGCTACGTGATCAGTGCATGATCAGCCACGTGATCAGTGCATGATAGCCACGTGATCAGTGCATGATCAGCCACGTGATCAGTGCATGATCAGTCACGTGATCAGTGCATGATCAGCCACGTGATCAGTGCATGATCAGCCACGTGATCAGTGCATGATCAATTACGTGATCAGTGCATGATCAGTCACGTGATCAGTGCATGATAGATACGTGATCAGTGCATGATCAGCCACGTGATCAGTGCATGATATCCACGTGATCAGTGCATGACAGCCACGTGATCAGTGCATGAGAGCCACGTGATCAGTGCATGATCAGTCACGTGATACATGTGTGATCAGCCACGTGATCAGTGCATGATGAGCCACGTGATCAGTGCAGGATCAATTACGTGATCAGTGCATGATCAGTCACGTGACCAGTACATGGTTGCTACGTGATCGTTGCATGATCAGCCACGTGAGCAGTGCATGATAGCCACGTGATCAGTGCATGATCAGTCACGTGATCAGTACATGATCAGTCACGTGAACAGTGCATGATCATTTACGTGATCTTGCATGATCAGTCACGTGACCAGTATATGGTTGCTACGTGATCATTCCATGACGAGCCACGTGAGCAGTGCATGATAGCCACGTGATGTGTGCATGAGTTACGTGAGCAGAGTATGATCAGCCACGTGATCAGTGCATGAGTGCCACGTGATCAGTGCATGATATGTCACGTGACAGGTGTGTGATCAGCCACGTGAACAGTGCATGTTCAGCCACGTGATCAGTGCATGATAGCCACGTGATCAGTGCATGATCAGTTACGTGAGCAGTGTATGATCAGCCACGTGATCAGTGCATGGTCAGACACGTGAACAGTGTATGATCAGCCACGTGATCAGTGCATGATATCCAAGTGATCAGTGCATGATCATCACGTGATCAGTGTATGATCAGCCACGTGAACAGTGCATGCTCAGTCACGTGATCTGGGCCTGCTGAGCTGCGTGATTACTGTCTGCTCATCTGCTTGACAATTGCCAGCTGAGCTGCACGATTCCTGCCTGTCATCTGCTTGACAATTGCCAGCTGTGCTGCGTAATTCCTGCCTGCTCAGCTGCTTGATTATTGCCAGCTGAGCAGCATGATTCCTCACACCTGAGTTCCATGATTATTGCCTGCTGACTGTTTGATTCGTGCCTACTCAGCTCTTTGTTTATTGCCTCCAGAGGCACATGATCAGTGTATGATAGCAAACATGATCAGCGCATGATCAGTCACATGATCAGCGCCATTAAGTCACGTGATCACTACATGATAGTCATGTGATCAGTCCATGCTCAGTCACGGTATCAGTGCATGATCAGCCACGTGATCAGTGCATGATCTGTCACAAGATTAGTGTATGATCATCCACGTGATCAGTGCATGGGCAGTCATGTGATCAGTGCATGATATAGACGTGAACAGTGCATGATCAGTCTCGTGATCAGTGCATGATAGCCACGTGATCAGTGCATGATCAGTCACCTGATGGGTGTATGATCATTCACGTGACCTGTACATGGTAGCTACATGATCATTGCATGATCAGCCACGTGAGTAGTTCATGATAGCCACGTGATCACTGCATGATCAGTCACGTGATCAGTGCATGATCAGTCATGTGACCAGTACATGGTAGCTGCGTGATCATGGCATGATCAGCCACGTGAGCAGTGCATGATAGCCACGTGATCAGTGCATGATCAGTCACGTGATCAGTGCATGATCAGTCACGTGATCAGTGCATGATCAGCCACGTGATCAGTGCATGATCAGTCACGTGATCAGTGCATGATCAGCCACGTGATCAGTGCATGATCAGTCACGTGATCAGTGTATGATCAGCCACGTGATCAGTGCATGATCAGCCACGTGATCAGTGCATGATCAATTACGTGATCAGTGCATGATCAGTCACGTGACCAGTACATGGTAGCTACGTGATCATTGCCTGATCAGCCACGTGATCAGTGCATGATAGCCACGTGATCAGTGCATGATAGCCACGTGATCAGTGCATGATCAGTCATGTGATACGTGTGTGATCAGCCACGTGATCAGTGCATGATATCCACGTGATCAGTGCATGACAGCCACGTGATCAGTGCATGAGAGCCACGGGATCAGTGCATGATCAGTCACGTGATACATGTGTGATCAGCCACGTGATCAGTGCATGATGAGCCACGTGATCAGTGCAGGATCAATTACGTGATCAGTGCATGATCAGTCACGTGACCAGTACATGGTTGCTACGTGATCGTTGCATGATCAGCCACGTGAGCAGAGCATGATAGCCACGTGATCAGTGCATGATCAGTCACGTGATCAGTACATGATCAGTCACGTGAACAGTGCATGATCATTTACGTGATCTTTGCATGATCAGTCACGTTACCAGTATATGGTTGCTACGTGATCATTCCATGACGAGCCACGTGAGCAGTGCATGATAGCCACGTGATGTGTGCATGAGTTACGTGAGCAGAGTATGATCAGCCACGTGATCAGTGCATGAGTGCCACGTGATCAGTGCATGATATGTCACGTGACAGTGTATGATCAGCCACGTGATCAGTGCATGATCAGCCACGTGATCAGTGCATGATCAGCCACGTGATCAGTGCATGATAGCCACGTGATCAGTGCATGATCAGTTACGTGAGCAGTGTATGATCAGCCACGTGATCAGTGCATGGTCAGACACGTGAACAGTGTATGATCAGCCACGTGATCAGTGCATGATATCCAAGTGATCAGTGCATGATCATCACGTGATCAGTGTATGATCAGCCACGTGAACAGTGCATGCTCAGTCACGTGATCTGGGCCTGCTGAGCTGCGTGATTACTGTCTGCTCATCTGCTTGACAATTGCCAGCTGAGCTGCACGATTCCTGCCTGCTCAGCTGCTTGATTATTGCCAGCTGAGCAGCATGATTCCTCACACCTGAGTTCCATGATTATTGCCTGCTGACTGTTTGATTCGTGCCTACTCAGCTCTTTGTTTATTGCCTCCAGAGGCACATGATCAGTGTATGATAGCAAACATGATCAGCGCATGATCAGTCACATGATCAGCGCCATTAAGTCACGTGATCACTACATGATAGTCATGTGATCAGTCCATGCTCAGTCACGGTATCAGTGCATGATCAGCCACGTGATCAGTGCATGATCTGTCACAAGATTAGTGTATGATCATCCACGTGATCAGTGCATGGGCAGTCATGTGATCAGTGCATGATATAGACGTGATCAGTGCATGATCAGTCTCGTGATCAGTGCATGATAGCCACGTGATCAGTGCATGATCAGTCACCTGATGGGTGTATGATCATTCACGTGACCTGTACATGGTAGCTACATGATCATTGCATGATCAGCCACGTGAGTAGTGCATGATAGCCACGTGATCAGTGCATGATCAGTCACGTGATCAGTGCATGATCAGTCATGTGACCAGTACATGGTAGCTGCGTGATCATGGCATGATCAGCCACGTGAGCAGTGCATGATAGCCACGTGATCAGTGCATGATCAGACACGTGATCAGTGCATGATCAGTCACGTGATCAGTGCATGATCAGCCACGTGATCAGTGCATGACCAGGCACGTGATCAGTGTATGATCAGCCACGTGATCAGTGCATGATAGCCACGTGATCAGTGCATGATCAGTCACGTGATCAGTGCATGATCAGTCACGTGATCAGTGCATGATCAGCCACGTGATCAGTGCATGATCAGCCACGTGATCAGTGCATGATCAGTTACGTGATCAGTGCATGATCAGTCACGTGATCAGTGCATGGTAGCTACGTGATCAGTGCATGATCAGCCACGTGATCAGTGCATGATAGCCACGTGATCAGTGCATGATCAGCCACGTGATCAGTGCATGATCAGCCACGTGAACAGTGCATGCTCAGTCACGTGATCTGGGCCTGCTGAGCTGCGTGATTACTGTCTGCTCATCTGCTTGACAATTGCCAGCTGAGCTGCACGATTCCTGCCTGCTCAGCTGCTTGATTATTGCCAGCTGAGCAGCATGATTCCTCACACCTGTGTTCCATGATTATTGCCTGCTGACTGTTTGATTCGTGCCTACTCAGCTCTTTGTTTATTGCCTCCAGAGGCACATGATCAGTGTATGATAGCAAACATGATCAGCGCATGATCAGTCACATGATCAGCGCCATTAAGTCACGTGATCACTACATGATAGTCATGTGATCAGTCCATGCTCAGTCACGGTATCAGTGCATGATCAGCCACGTGATCAGTGCATGATCTGTCACAAGATTAGTGTATGATCATCCACGTGATCAGTGCATGGGCAGTCATGTGATCAGTGCATGATATAGACGTGATCAGTGCATGATCAGTCTCGTGATCAGTGCATGATAGCCACGTGATCAGTGCATGATCAGTCACCTGATGGGTGTATGATCATTCACGTGACCTGTACATGGTAGCTACATGATCATTGCATGATCAGCCACGTGAGTAGTGCATGATAGCCACGTGATCAGTGCATGATCAGTCACGTGATCAGTGCATGATCAGTCATGTGACCAGTACATGGTAGCTGCGTGATCATGGCATGATCAGCCACGTGATCAGTGCATGATAGCCACGTGATCAGTGCATGATCAGACACGTGATCAGTGCATGATCAGTCACGTGATCAGTGCATGATCAGCCACGTGATCAGTGCATGATCAGCCACGTGATCAGTGCATGATCAATTACGTGATCAGTGCATGATCAGTCACGTGATCAGTACATGGTAGCTGTGATCATTGCATGATCAGCCACGTGATCAGTGCATGATAGCCACGTGATCAGTGCATGATAGCCACGTGATCAGTGCATGATCAGTCATGTGATACGTGTGTGATCAGCCACGTGATCAGTGCATGATATCCACGTGATCAGTGCATGACAGCCACGTGATCAGTGCATGAGAGCCACGGGATCAGTGCATGATCAGTCACGTGATACATGTGTGATCAGCCACGTGATCAGTGCATGATGAGCCACGTGATCAGTGCAGGATCAATTACGTGATCAGTGCATGATCAGTCACGTGACCAGTACATGGTTGCTACGTGATCGTTGCATGATCAGCCACGTGAGCAGAGCATGATAGCCACGTGATCAGTGCATGATCAGTCACGTGATCAGTACATGATCAGTCACGTGAACAGTGCATGATCATTTACGTGATCTTTGCATGATCAGTCACGTGACCAGTATATGGTTGCTACGTGATCATTCCATGACGAGCCACGTGAGCAGTGCATGATAGCCACGTGATGTGTGCATGAGTTACGTGAGCAGAGTATGATCAGCCACGTGATCAGTGCATGAGTGCCACGTGATCAGTGCATGATATGTCACGTGACAGGTGTGTGATCAGCCACGTGAACAGTGCATGTTCAGCCACGTGATCAGTGCATGATAGCCACGTGATCAGTGCATGATCAGTTACGTGAGCAGTGTATGATCAGCCACGTGATCAGTGCATGGTCAGACACGTGAACAGTGTATGATCAGCCACGTGATCAGTGCATGATATCCAAGTGATCAGTGCATGATCATCACGTGATCAGTGTATGATCAGCCACGTGAACAGTGCATGCTCAGTCACGTGATCTGGGCCTGCTGAGCTGCGTGATTACTGTCTGCTCATCTGCTTGACAATTGCCAGCTGAGCTGCACGATTCCTGCCTGTCATCTGCTTGACAATTGCCAGCTGTGCTGCGTAATTCCTGCCTGCTCAGCTGCTTGATTATTGCCAGCTGAGCAGCATGATTCCTCACACCTGAGTTCCATGATTATTGCCTGCTGACTGTTTGATTCGTGCCTACTCAGCTCTTTGTTTATTGCCTCCAGAGGCACATGATCAGTGTATGATAGCAAACATGATCAGCGCATGATCAGTCACATGATCAGCGCCATTAAGTCACGTGATCACTACATGATAGTCATGTGATCAGTCCATGCTCAGTCACGGTATCAGTGCATGATCAGCCACGTGATCAGTGCATGATCTGTCACAAGATTAGTGTATGATCATCCACGTGATCAGTGCACAGTCATGTGATCAGTGCATGATATAGACGTGAACAGTGCATGATCAGTCTCGTGATCAGTGCATGATAGCCACGTGATCAGTGCATGATCAGTCACCTGATGGGTGTATGATCATTCACGTGACCTGTACATGGTAGCTACATGATCATTGCATGATCAGCCACGTGAGTAGTTCATGATAGCCACGTGATCACTGCATGATCAGTCACGTGATCAGTGCATGATCAGTCATGTGACCAGTACATGGTAGCTGCGTGATCATGGCATGATCAGCCACGTGAGCAGTGCATGATAGCCACGTGATCAGTGCATGATCAGACACGTGATCAGTGCATGATCAGTCACGTGATCAGTGCATGATCAGACACGTGATCAGTGCATGATCAGTCACGTGATCAGTGCATGATCAGCCACGTGATCAGTGCATGACCAGGCACGTGATCAGTGTATGTCAGCCAAGTGATCAGTGCATGATAGCCACGTGATCAGTGCATGATCAGTCACGTGATCAGTGCATGATCAGTTATGTGATCAGTGTATGATCAGCCACGTGATCAGTGCATGATCAGCCACATGATCAGTGCATGATCAATTACGTGATCAGTGCATGATCAGTCACGTGACCAGTACATGGTAGCTACGTGATCATTGCCTGATCAGCCACGTGATCAGTGCATGATAGCCACGTGATCAGTGCATGATAGCCACGTGATCAGTGCATGATCAGTCATGTGATACGTGTGTGATCAGCCACGTGATCAGTGCATGATATCCACGTGATCAGTGCATGACAGCCACGTGATCAGTGCATGAGAGCCACGGATCAGTGCATGATCAGTCACGTGATACATGTGTGATCAGCCACGTGATCAGTGCATGATGAGCCACGTGATCAGTGCAGGATCAATTACGTGATCAGTGCATGATCAGTCACGTGACCAGTACATGGTTGCTACGTGATCGTTGCATGATCAGCCACGTGAGCAGAGCATGATAGCCACGTGGTCAGTGCATGATCAGTCACGTGATCAGTACATGATCAGTCACGTGAACAGTGCATGATCATTTACGTGATCTTTGCATGATCAGTCACGTTACCAGTATATGGTTGCTACGTGATCATTCCATGACGAGCCACGTGAGCAGTGCATGATAGCCACGTGATGTGTGCATGAGTTACGTGAGCAGAGTATGATCAGCCACGTGATCAGTGCATGAGTGCCACGTGATCAGTGCATGATATGTCACGTGACAGGTGTGTGATCAGCCACGTGAACAGTGCATGTTCAGCCACGTGATCAGTGCATGATAGCCACGTGATCAGTGCATGATCAGTTACGTGAGCAGTGTATGATCAGCCACGTGATCAGTGCATGGTCAGACACGTGAACAGTGTATGATCAGCCACGTGATCAGTGCATGATATCCAAGTGATCAGTGCATGATCATCACGTGATCAGTGTATGATCAGCCACGTGAACAGTGCATGCTCAGTCACGTGATCTGGGCCTGCTGAGCTGCGTGATTACTGTCTGCTCATCTGCTTGACAATTGCCAGCTGAGCTGCACGATTCCTGCCTGTCATCTGCTTGACAATTGCCAGCTGTGCTGCGTAATTCCTGCCTGCTCAGCTGCTTGATTATTGCCAGCTGAGCAGCATGATTCCTCACACCTGAGTTCCATGATTATTGCCTGCTGACTGTTTGATTCGTGCCTACTCAGCTCTTTGTTTATTGCCTCCAGAGGCACATGATCAGTGTATGATAGCAAACATGATCAGCGCATGATCAGTCACATGATCAGCGCCATTAAGTCACGTGATCACTACATGATAGTCATGTGATCAGTCCATGCTCAGTCACGGTATCAGTGCATGATCAGCCACGTGATCAGTGCATGATCTGTCACAAGATTAGTGTATGATCATCCACGTGATCAGTGCATGGGCAGTCATGTGATCAGTGCATGATATAGACGTGAACAGTGCATGATCAGTCTCGTGATCAGTGCATGATAGCCACGTGATCAGTGCATGATCAGTCACCTGATGGGTGTATGATCATTCACGTGACCTGTACATGGTAGCTACATGATCATTGCATGATCAGCCACGTGAGTAGTTCATGATAGCCACGTGATCACTGCATGATCAGTCACGTGATCAGTGCATGATCAGTCATGTGACCAGTACATGGTAGCTGCGTGATCATGGCATGATCAGCCACGTGAGCAGTGCATGATAGCCACGTGATCAGTGCATGATCAGACACGTGATCAGTGCATGATCAGTCACGTGATCAGTGCATGATCAGCCACGTGATCAGTGCATGATCAGTCACGTGATCAGTGTATGATCAGCCACGTGATCAGTGCATGATCAGTCACGTGATCAGTGCATGATCAGACGTGATCAGTGCATGATCAGTCACGTGATCAGTGCATGATCAGCCACGTGATCAGTGCATGATCAGTCACGTGATCAGTGCATGATCAGTCACGTGACCAGTGCATGGTAGCTACGTGATCATTGCATGATCAGCCACGTGATCAGTGCATGATAGCCACGTGATCAGTGCATGATCAGTCACGTGATCAGTGCATGATCAGTCACGTGATCAGTGCATGATAGCTGCGTGATCATGCATGATCAGCCACGTGATCAGTGCATGATAGCCACGTGATCAGTGCATGATCAGTCACGTGATCAGTGCATGATCAGTCACGTGATCAGTGCATGATCAGCCACGTGATCAGTGCATGATCAGTCACGTGATCAGTGCATGATCAGCCACGTGATCAGTGCATGATCAGCACGTGATCAGTGCATGATCAGCCACGTGATCAGTGCATGATAGCCACGTGATCAGTGCATGATCAGTCACGTGATCAGTGCATGATCAGTCACGTGACAGTGCATGATCAGCCACGTGATCAGTGCATGATCAGCCACGTGATCAGTGCATGATAGCCACGTGATCAGTGCATGATCAGTCACGTGATCAGTGCATGATCAGCCACGTGATCAGTGCATGATCAGACACGTGATCAGTGCATGATCAGTCACGTGATCAGTGCATGATCAGCCACGTGATCAGTGCATGATCAGCCACGTGATCAGTGCATGATCAGCCACGTGATCAGTGCATGATAGCCACGTGATCAGTGCATGATCAGTCACGTGATCAGTGCATGATCAGTCACGTGATCAGTGCATGATCAGCCACGTGATCAGTGCATGATCAGCCACGTGATCAGTGCATGATCAGTCACGTGATCAGTGCATGATCAGTCACGTGATCAGTGCATGATAGCTACGTGATCAGTGCATGATCAGCCACGTGATCAGTGCATGATAGCCACGTGATCAGTGCATGATCAGCCACGTGATCAGTGCATGATCAGTCACGTGATCAGTGCATGATCAGCCACGTGATCAGTGCATGATCAGCCACGTGATCAGTGCATGATCAGCCACGTGATCAGTGCATGATCAGTCACGTGATCAGTGCATGATAGCTACGTGATCAGTGCATGATCAGCCACGTGATCAGTGCATGATATCCACGTGATCAGTGCATGACAGCCACGTGATCAGTGCATGATAGCCACGTGATCAGTGCATGATCAGTCACGTGATACATGTGTGATCAGCCACGTGATCAGTGCATGATGAGCCACGTGATCAGTGCATGATCAATTACGTGATCAGTGCATGATCAGTCACGTGACCAGTACATGGTTGCTACGTGATCGTTGCATGATCAGCCACGTGAGCAGAGCATGATAGCCACGTGATCAGTGCATGATCAGTCACGTGATCAGTACATGATCAGTCACGTGAACAGTGCATGATCATTTACGTGATCTTTGCATGATCAGTCACGTGACCAGTATATGGTTGCTACGTGATCATTCCATGACGAGCCACGTGAGCAGTGCATGATAGCCACGTGATGTGTGCATGAGTTACGTGAGCAGAGTATGATCAGCCACGTGATCAGTGCATGAGTGCCACGTGATCAGTGCATGATATGTCACGTGACAGGTGTGTGATCAGCCACGTGAACAGTGCATGTTCAGCCACGTGATCAGTGCATGATAGCCACGTGATCAGTGCATGATCAGTTACGTGAGCAGTGTATGATCAGCCACGTGATCAGTGCATGGTCAGACACGTGAACAGTGTATGATCAGCCACGTGATCAGTGCATGATATCCAAGTGATCAGTGCATGATCATCACGTGATCAGTGTATGATCAGCCACGTGAACAGTGCATGCTCAGTCACGTGATCTGGGCCTGCTGAGCTGCGTGATTACTGTCTGCTCATCTGCTTGACAATTGCCAGCTGAGCTGCACGATTCCTGCCTGTCATCTGCTTGACAATTGCCAGCTGTGCTGCGTAATTCCTGCCTGCTCAGCTGCTTGATTATTGCCAGCTGAGCAGCATGATTCCTCACACCTGAGTTCCATGATTATTGCCTGCTGACTGTTTGATTCGTGCCTACTCAGCTCTTTGTTTATTGCCTCCAGAGGCACATGATCAGTGTATGATAGCAAACATGATCAGCGCATGATCAGTCACATGATCAGCGCCATTAAGTCACGTGATCACTACATGATAGTCATGTGATCAGTCCATGCTCAGTCACGGTATCAGTGCATGATCAGCCACGTGATCAGTGCATGATCTGTCACAAGATTAGTGTATGATCATCCACGTGATCAGTGCATGGGCAGTCATGTGATCAGTGCATGATATAGACGTGATCAGTGCATGATCAGTCTCGTGATCAGTGCATGATAGCCACGTGATCAGTGCATGATCAGTCACCTGATGGGTGTATGATCATTCACGTGACCTGTACATGGTAGCTACATGATCATTGCATGATCAGCCACGTGAGTAGTGCATGATAGCCACGTGATCACTGCATGATCAGTCACGTGATCAGTGCATGATCAGTCATGTGACCAGTACATGGTAGCTGCGTGATCATGGCATGATCAGCCACGTGAGCAGTGCATGATAGCCACGTGATCAGTGCATGATCAGTCACGTGATCAGTGCATGATCAGTCACGTGATCAGTGCATGATCAGCCACGTGATCAGTGCATGATCAGTCACGTGATCAGTGCATGATCAGCCACGTGATCAGTGCATGATCAGTCACGTGATCAGTGCATGATCAGCCACGTGATCAGTGCATGATAGCCACGTGATCAGTGCATGATCAGTCACGTGATCAGTGCATGATCAGTCACGTGATCAGTGCATGATCAGCCACGTGATCAGTGCATGATCAGCCACGTGATCAGTGCATGATAGCCACGTGATCAGTGCATGATCAGTCACGTGATCAGTGCATGATCAGCCACGTGATCAGTGCATGATCAGCCACGTGATCAGTGCATGATCAGTCACGTGATCAGTGCATGATCAGCCACGTGATCAGTGCATGATCAGCCACGTGATCAGTGCATGATCAGCCACGTGATCAGTGCATGATAGCCACGTGATCAGTGCATGATCAGTCACGTGATCAGTGCATGATCAGTCACGTGATCAGTGCATGATCAGCCACGTGATCAGTGCATGATCAGCCACGTGATCAGTGCATGATCAGTTACGTGATCAGTGCATGATCAGTCACGTGATCAG
The DNA here is from genome assembly GCF_032452875.1 of Bos javanicus. NCBI lineage: Eukaryota > Metazoa > Chordata > Mammalia > Artiodactyla > Bovidae > Bos > Bos javanicus. Next base: position 80,230 of record NW_026893618.1, read on the forward strand.
TGCATGATAGCTACGTGATCAGTGCATGATCAGCCACGTGATCAGTGCATGATAGCCACGTGATCAGTGCATGATCAGCCACGTGATCAGTGCATGATCAGTCACGTGATCAGTGCATGATCAGCCACGTGATCAGTGCATGATCAGCCACGTGATCAGTGCATGATCAATTACGTGATCAGTGCATGATCAGTCACGTGATCAGTGCATGATAGATACGTGATCAGTGCATGATCAGCCACGTGATCAGTGCATGATATCCACGTGATCAGTGCATGACAGCCACGTGATCAGTGCATGAGAGCCACGTGATCAGTGCATGATCAGTCACGTGATACATGTGTGATCAGCCACGTGATCAGTGCATGATGAGCCACGTGATCAGTGCAGGATCAATTACGTGATCAGTGCATGATCAGTCACGTGACCAGTACATGGTTGCTACGTGATCGTTGCATGATCAGCCACGTGAGCAGAGCATGATAGCCACGTGATCAGTGCATGATCAGTCACGTGATCAGTACATGATCAGTCACGTGAACAGTGCATGATCATTTACGTGATCTTTGCATGATCAGTCACGTGACCAGTATATGGTTGCTACGTGATCATTCCATGACGAGCCACGTGAGCAGTGCATGATAGCCACGTGATGTGTGCATGAGTTACGTGAGCAGAGTATGATCAGCCACGTGATCAGTGCATGAGTGCCACGTGATCAGTGCATGATATGTCACGTGACAGGTGTGTGATCAGCCACGTGAACAGTGCATGTTCAGCCACGTGATCAGTGCATGATAGCCACGTGATCAGTGCATGATCAGTTACGTGAGCAGTGTATGATCAGCCACGTGATCAGTGCATGGTCAGACACGTGAACAGTGTATGATCAGCCACGTGATCAGTGCATGATATCCAAGTGATCAGTGCATGATCATCACGTGATCAGTGTATGATCAGCCACGTGAACAGTGCATGCTCAGTCACGTGATCTGGGCCTGCTGAGCTGCGTGATTACTGTCTGCTCATCTGCTTGACAATTGCCAGCTGAGCTGCACGATTCCTGCCTGTCATCTGCTTGACAATTGCCAGCTGTGCTGCGTAATTCCTGCCTGCTCAGCTGCTTGATTATTGCCAGCTGAGCAGCATGATTCCTCACACCTGAGTTCCATGATTATTGCCTGCTGACTGTTTGATTCGTGCCTACTCAGCTCTTTGTTTATTGCCTCCAGAGGCACATGATCAGTGTATGATAGCAAACATGATCAGCGCATGATCAGTCACATGATCAGCGCCATTAAGTCACGTGATCACTACATGATAGTCATGTGATCAGTCCATGCTCAGTCACGGTATCAGTGCATGATCAGCCACGTGATCAGTGCATGATCTGTCACAAGATTAGTGTATGATCATCCACGTGATCAGTGCACGGGCAGTCATGTGATCAGTGCATGATATAGACGTGAACAGTGCATGATCAGTCTCGTGATCAGTGCATGATAGCCACGTGATCAGTGCATGATCAGTCACCTGATGGGTGTATGATCATTCACGTGACCTGTACATGGTAGCTACATGATCATTGCATGATCAGCCACGTGAGTAGTTCATGATAGCCACGTGATCACTGCATGATCAGTCACGTGATCAGTGCATGATCAGTCATGTGACCAGTACATGGTAGCTGCGTGATCATGGCATGATCAGCCACGTGAGCAGTGCATGATAGCCACGTGATCAGTGCATGATCAGTCACGTGATCAGTGCATGATCAGTCACGTGATCAGTGCATGATCAGCCACGTGATCAGTGCATGATCAGTCACGTGATCAGTGCATGATCAGCCACGTGATCAGTGCATGATCAGTCACGTGATCAGTGTATGATCAGCCACGTGATCAGTGCATGATCAGCCACGTGATCAGTGCATGATCAATTACGTGATCAGTGCATGATCAGTCACGTGACCAGTACATGGTAGCTACGTGATCATTGCCTGATCAGCCACGTGATCAGTGCATGATAGCCACGTGATCAGTGCATGATAGCCACGTGATCAGTGCATGATCAGTCATGTGATACGTGTGTGATCAGCCACGTGATCAGTGCATGATATCCACGTGATCAGTGCATGACAGCCACGTGATCAGTGCATGAGAGCCACGGGATCAGTGCATGATCAGTCACGTGATACATGTGTGATCAGCCACGTGATCAGTGCATGATGAGCCACGTGATCAGTGCAGGATCAATTACGTGATCAGTGCATGATCAGTCACGTGACCAGTACATGGTTGCTACGTGATCGTTGCATGATCAGCCACGTGAGCAGAGCATGATAGCCACGTGGTCAGTGCATGATCAGTCACGTGATCAGTACATGATCAGTCACGTGAACAGTGCATGATCATTTACGTGATCTTTGCATGATCAGTCACGTGACCAGTATATGGTTGCTACGTGATCATTCCATGACGAGCCACGTGAGCAGTGCATGATAGCCACGTGATGTGTGCATGAGTTACGTGAGCAGAGTATGATCAGCCACGTGATCAGTGCATGAGTGCCACGTGATCAGTGCATGATATGTCACGTGACAGTGTATGATCAGCCACGTGATCAGTGCATGATCAGCACGTGATCAGTGCATGATCAGCCACGTGATCAGTGCATGATAGCCACGTGATCAGTGCATGATCAGTTACGTGAGCAGTGTATGATCAGCCACGTGATCAGTGCATGGTCAGACACGTGAACAGTGTATGATCAGCCACGTGATCAGTGCATGATATCCAAGTGATCAGTGCATGATCATCACGTGATCAGTGTATGATCAGCCACGTGAACAGTGCATGCTCAGTCACGTGATCTGGGCCTGCTGAGCTGCGTGATTACTGTCTGCTCATCTGCTTGACAATTGCCAGCTGAGCTGCACGATTCCTGCCTGCTCAGCTGCTTGATTATTGCCAGCTGAGCAGCATGATTCCTCACACCTGAGTTCCATGATTATTGCCTGCTGACTGTTTGATTCGTGCCTACTCAGCTCTTTGTTTATTGCCTCCAGAGGCACATGATCAGTGTATGATAGCAAACATGATCAGCGCATGATCAGTCACATGATCAGCGCCATTAAGTCACGTGATCACTACATGATAGTCATGTGATCAGTCCATGCTCAGTCACGGTATCAGTGCATGATCAGCCACGTGATCAGTGCATGATCTGTCACAAGATTAGTGTATGATCATCCACGTGATCAGTGCACGGGCAGTCATGTGATCAGTGCATGATATAGACGTGAACAGTGCATGATCAGTCTCGTGATCAGTGCATGATAGCCACGTGATCAGTGCATGATCAGTCACCTGATGGGTGTATGATCATTCACGTGACCTGTACATGGTAGCTACATGATCATTGCATGATCAGCCACGTGAGTAGTTCATGATAGCCACGTGATCACTGCATGATCAGTCACGTGATCAGTGCATGATCAGTCATGTGACCAGTACATGGTAGCTGCGTGATCATGGCATGATCAGCCACGTGAGCAGTGCATGATAGCCACGTGATCAGTGCATGATCAGTCACGTGATCAGTGCATGATCAGTCACGTGATCAGTGCATGATCAGCCACGTGATCAGTGCATGATCAGTCACGTGATCAGTGCATGATCAGCCACGTGATCAGTGCATGATCAGTCACGTGATCAGTGTATGATCAGCCACGTGATCAGTGCATGATCAGCCACGTGATCAGTGCATGATCAATTACGTGATCAGTGCATGATCAGTCACGTGACCAGTACATGGTAGCTACGTGATCATTGCATGATCAGCCACGTGATCAGTGCATGATAGCCACGTGATCAGTGCATGATAGCCACGTGATCAGTGCATGATCAGTCATGTGATACGTGTGTGATCAGCCACGTGATCAGTGCATGATATCCACGTGATCAGTGCATGACAGCCACGTGATCAGTGCATGAGAGCCACGTGATCAGTGCATGATCAGTCACGTGATCATGTGTGATCAGCCACGTGATCAGTGCATGATGAGCCACGTGATCAGTGCATGATCAATTACGTGATCAGTGCATGATCAGTCACGTGACCAGTACATGGTTGCTACGTGATCGTTGCATGATCAGCCACGTGAGCAGTGCATGATAGCCACGTGATCAGTGCATGATCAGTCACGTGATCAGTGCATGATCAGCCACGTGATCAGTGCATGATCAGTCACGTGATCAGTGTATGATCAGCCACGTGATCAGTGCATGATAGCCACGTGATCAGTGCATGATCAGTCACGTGATCAGTGCATGATCAGTCACGTGATCAGTGCATGATCAGCCACGTGATCAGTGCATGATCAGCCACGTGATCAGTGCATGATCAGTTACGTGATCAGTGCATGATCAGCCACGTGATCAGTGCATGGTCAGCACGTGATCAGTGCATGATCAGCCACGTGATCAGTGCATGATAGCCACGTGATCAGTGCATGATCAGCACGTGATCAGTGTATGATCAGCCACGTGAACAGTGCATGCTCAGTCACGTGATCTGGGCCTGCTGAGCTGCGTGATTACTGTCTGCTCATCTGCTTGACAATTGCCAGCTGAGCTGCACGATTCCTGCCTGCTCAGCTGCTTGATTATTGCCAGCTGAGCAGCATGATTCCTCACACCTGAGTTCCATGATTATTGCCTGCTGACTGTTTGATTCGTGCCTACTCAGCTCTTTGTTTATTGCCTCCAGAGGCACATGATCAGTGTATGATAGCAAACATGATCAGCGCATGATCAGTCACATGATCAGCGCCATTAAGTCACGTGATCACTACATGATAGTCATGTGATCAGTCCATGCTCAGTCACGGTATCAGTGCATGATCAGCCACGTGATCAGTGCATGATCTGTCACAAGATTAGTGTATGATCATCCACGTGATCAGTGCATGGGCAGTCATGTGATCAGTGCATGATATAGACGTGAACAGTGCATGATCAGTCTCGTGATCAGTGCATGATAGCCACGTGATCAGTGCATGATCAGTCACCTGATGGGTGTATGATCATTCACGTGACCTGTACATGGTAGCTACATGATCATTGCATGATCAGCCACGTGAGTAGTTCATGATAGCCACGTGATCACTGCATGATCAGTCACGTGATCAGTGCATGATCAGTCATGTGACCAGTACATGGTAGCTGCGTGATCATGGCATGATCAGCCACGTGAGCAGTGCATGATAGCCACGTGATCAGTGCATGATCAGACACGTGATCAGTGCATGATCAGCCACGTGATCAGTGCATGATCAGTCACGTGATCAGTGCATGATCAGCCACGTGATCAGTGCATGATAGCCACGTGATCAGTGCATGATAGCCACGTGATCAGTGCATGATCAGCCACGTGATCAGTGCATGATCAGTCACGTGATCATGTGTGATCAGCCACGTGATCAGTGCATGATCAGCCACGTGATCAGTGCATGATCAATTACGTGATCAGTGCATGATCAGTCACGTGACCAGTACATGGTTGCTACGTGATCGTTGCATGATCAGCCACGTGATCAGTGCATGATAGCCACGTGATCAGTGCATGATCAGTCACGTGATCAGTGCATGATCAGTCACGTGATCAGTGCATGATCATTCGTGATCAGTGCATGATCAGTCACGTGACCAGTATATGGTTGCTACGTGATCATTGCATGATCAGCCACGTGAGCAGTGCATGATAGCCACGTGATCAGTGCATGAGTCACGTGATCAGTGTATGATCAGCCACGTGATCAGTGCATGATGCCACGTGATCAGTGCATGATAGTCACGTGACAGTGTGTGATCAGCCACGTGATCAGTGCATGATCAGCCACGTGATCAGTGCATGATAGCCACGTGATCAGTGCATGATCAGTTACGTGAGCAGTGTATGATCAGCCACGTGATCAGTGCATGATCAGCCACGTGATCAGTGCATGATCAGCCACGTGATCAGTGCATGATCAGCCACGTGATCAGTGCATGATCAGCCACGTGATCAGTGCATGATAGCCACGTGATCAGTGCATGATCAGTTACGTGATCAGTGTATGATCAGCCACGTGATCAGTGCATGGTCAGACACGTGATCAGTGTATGATCAGCCACGTGATCAGTGCATGATATCCACGTGATCAGTGCATGATCATCACGTGATCAGTGTATGATCAGCCACGTGAACAGTGCATGCTCAGTCACGTGATCAGGGCCTGCTGAGCTGCGTGATTACTGTCTGCTCATCTGCTTGACAATTGCCAGCTGAGCTGCACGATTCCTGCCTGCTCAGCTGCTTGATTATTGCCAGCTGAGCAGCATGATTCCTCACACCTGAGTTCCATGATTATTGCCTGCTGTTTGATTCGTGCCTACTCAGCTCTTTGTTTATTGCCTCCAGAGGCACATGATCAGTGTATGATAGCAAACATGATCAGCGCATGATCAGTCACATGATCAGCGCCATTAAGTCACGTGATCACTACATGATAGTCATGTGATCAGTCCATGCTCAGTCACGGTATCAGTGCATGATCAGCCACGTGATCAGTGCATGATCTGTCACAAGATTAGTGTATGATCATCCACGTGATCAGTGCATGGGCAGTCATGTGATCAGTGCATGATATAGACGTGATCAGTGCATGATCAGTCTCGTGATCAGTGCATGATAGCCACGTGATCAGTGCATGATCAGCCACGTGATCAGTGCATGATCAGCCACGTGATCAGTGCATGATCAGTCACGTGATCATGTGTGATCAGCCACGTGATCAGTGCATGATAGCCACGTGATCAGTGCATGATCAGTCACGTGATCAGTGCATGATCAGTCACGTGACCAGTACATGGTAGCTACGTGATCGTGCATGATCAGCCACGTGAGCAGTGCATGATAGCCACGTGATCAGTGCATGATCAGTCACGTGATCAGTGCATGATCAGTCACGTGATCAGTGCATGATCATTCACGTGATCAGTGCATGATCAGTCACGTGACCAGTATATGGTTGCTACGTGATCATTGCATGACAGCCACGTGATCAGTGCATGATAGCCACGTGATCAGTGCATGAGTTACGTGATCAGTGTATGATCAGCCACGTGATCAGTGCATGATGCCACGTGATCAGTGCATGATCAGTCACGTGACAGTGCATGATCAGCCACGTGATCAGTGCATGATCAGCCACGTGATCAGTGCATGATAGCCACGTGATCAGTGCATGATCAGTTACGTGATCAGTGTATGATCAGCCACGTGATCAGTGCATGATCAGCCACGTGATCAGTGCATGATCAGCCACGTGATCAGTGCATGATCAGCCACGTGATCAGTGCATGATCAGCCACGTGATCAGTGCATGATAGCCACGTGATCAGTGCATGATCAGTCACGTGATCAGTGTATGATCAGCCACGTGATCAGTGCATGATCAGACACGTGATCAGTGCATGATCAGCCACGTGATCAGTGCATGATATCCACGTGATCAGTGCATGATCATCACGTGATCAGTGTATGATCAGCCACGTGATCAGTGCATGCTCAGTCACGTGATCAGGGCCTGCTGAGCTGCGTGATTACTGTCTGCTCATCTGCTTGACAATTGCCAGCTGAGCTGCACGATTCCTGCCTGCTCAGCTGCTTGATTATTGCCAGCTGAGCAGCATGATTCCTCACACCTGAGTTCCATGATTATTGCCTTCTGTTTGATTCGTGCCTACTCAGCTCTTTGTTTATTGCCTCCAGAGGCACATGATCAGTGTATGATAGCAAACATGATCAGTGCATGATCAGTCACATGATCAGCGCCATTAAGTCACGTGATCAGTACATGATAGTCATGTGATCAGTCCATGCTCAGTCACGGTATCAGTGCATGATCAGCCACGTGATCAGTGCATGATCAGTCACATGATCAGTGTATGATCATCCACGTGATCAGTGCATGGGCAGTCATGTGATCAGTGCATGATATAGACGTGATCAGTGCATGATCAGTCACGTGATCAGTGCATGATAGCCACGTGATCAGTGCATGACAGCCACGTGATCAGTGCATGAGAGCCACGTGATCAGTGCATGATCAGTCACGTGATACATGTGTGATCAGCCACGTGATCAGTGCATGATGAGCCACGTGATCAGTGCATGATCAATTACATGATCAGTGCATGATCAGTCACGTGACCAGTACATGGTTGCTACGTGATCGTTGCATGATCAGCCACGTGAGCAGTGCATGATAGCCACGTGATCAGTGCATTATCAGTCACGTGATCAGTACATGATCAGTCACGTGAACAGTGCATGATCATTTACGTGATCTTTGCATGATCAGTCACGTGACCAGTATATGGTTGCTACGTGATCATTCCATGACGAGCCACGTGAGCAGTGCATGATAGCCACGTGATGTGTGCATGAGTCACGTGAGCAGAGTATGATCAGCCACGTGATCAGTGCATGAGTGCCACGTGATCAGTGCATGATATGTCACGTGACAGGTGTGTGATCAGCCACGTGAACAGTGCATGTTCAGCCACGTGATCAGTGCATGATAGCCACGTGATCAGTGCATGATCAGTTACGTGAGCAGTGTATGATCAGCCACGTGATCAGTGCATGGTCAGACACGTGAACAGTGTATGATCAGCCACGTGATCAGTGCATGATATCCAAGTGATCAGTGCATGATCATCACGTGATCAGTGTATGATCAGCCACGTGAACAGTGCATGCTCAGTCACGTGATCTGGGCCTGCTGAGCTGCGTGATTACTGTCTGCTCATCTGCTTGACAATTGCCAGCTGAGCTGCACGATTCCTGCCTGTCATCTGCTTGACAATTGCCAGCTGTGCTGCGTAATTCCTGCCTGCTCAGCTGCTTGATTATTGCCAGCTGAGCAGCATGATTCCTCACACCTGAGTTCCATGATTATTGCCTGCTGACTGTTTGATTCGTGCCTACTCAGCTCTTTGTTTATTGCCTCCAGAGGCACATGATCAGTGTATGATAGCAAACATGATCAGCGCATGATCAGTCACATGATCAGCGCCATTAAGTCACGTGATCACTACATGATAGTCATGTGATCAGTCCATGCTCAGTCACGGTATCAGTGCATGATCAGCCACGTGATCAGTGCATGATCTGTCACAAGATTAGTGTATGATCATCCACGTGATCAGTGCATGGGCAGTCATGTGATCAGTGCATGATATAGACGTGAACAGTGCATGATCAGTCTCGTGATCAGTGCATGATAGCCACGTGATCAGTGCATGATCAGTCACCTGATGGGTGTATGATCATTCACGTGACCTGTACATGGTAGCTACATGATCATTGCATGATCAGCCACGTGAGTAGTTCATGATAGCCACGTGATCAGTGCATGATCAGTCACGTGATCAGTGCATGATCAGTCACGTGATCAGTGCATGATCAGCCACGTGATCAGTGCATGATCAGGCACGTGATCAGTGCATGATCAGCCACGTGATCAGTGCATGATAGCCACGTGATCAGTGCATGATCAGTCACGTGATCAGTGCATGATCAGTTATGTGATCAGTATATGATCAGCCACGTGATCAGTGCATGATCAGCCACATGATCAGTGCATGATCAATTACGTGATCAGTGCATGATCAGTCACGTGATCAGTACATGGTAGCTACGTGATCATTGCCTGATCAGCCACGTGATCAGTGCATGATAGCCACGTGATCAGTGCATGATAGCCACGTGATCAGTGCATGATCAGTCATGTGATACGTGTGTGATCAGCAATGTGATGAGTGCATGATATCCACGTGATCAGTGCATGACAGCCACGTGATCAGTGCATGAGAGCCACGTGATCAGTGCATGATCAGTCACGTGATAGGTGTGTGATCAGCCACGTGATCAGTGCATGCTGAGCCACGTGATCAGTGCAGGATCAATTACGTGATCAGTGCATGATCAGTCACGTGACCAGTACATGGTTGCTCGTGATCGTTGCATGATCAGCCACGTGAGCAGAGCATGATAGCCACGTGATCAGTGCATGATCAGTCACGTGATCAGTACATGATCAGTCACGTGAACAGTGCATGATCATTTACGTGATCTTTGCATGATCAGTCACGTTACCAGTATATGGTTGCTACGTGATCATTCCATGACAGCCACGTGAGCAGTGCATGATAGCCACGTGATGTGTGCATGAGTTACGTGAGCAGAGTATGATCAGCCACGTGATCAGTGCATGAGTGCCACGTGATCAGTGCATGATATGTCACGTGAGAGGTGTGTGATCAGCCACGTGAACAGTGCATGTTCAGCCACGTGATCAGTGCATGATAGCCACGTGATCAGTGCATGATCAGTTACGTGAGCAGTGTATGATCAGCCACGTGATCAGTGCATGGTCAGACACGTGAACAGTGTATGATCAGCCACGTGATCAGTGCATGATATCCAAGTGATCAGTGCATGATCATCACGTGATCAGTGTATGATCAGCCACGTGAACAGTGCATGCTCAGTCACGTGATCTGGGCCTGCTGAGCTGCGTGATTACTGTCTGCTCATCTGCTTGACAATTGCCAGCTGAGCTGCACGATTCCTGCCTGTCATCTGCTTGACAATTGCCAGCTGTGCTGCGTAATTCCTGCCTGCTCAGCTGCTTGATTATTGCCAGCTGAGCAGCATGATTCCTCACACCTGTGTTCCATGATTATTGCCTGCTGACTGTTTGATTCGTGCCTACTCAGCTCTTTGTTTATTGCCTCCAGAGGCACATGATCAGTGTATGATAGCAAACATGATCAGCGCATGATCAGTCACATGATCAGCGCCATTAAGTCACGTGATCACTACATGATAGTCATGTGATCAGTCCATGCTCAGTCACGGTATCAGTGCATGATCAGCCACGTGATCAGTGCATGATCTGTCACAAGATTAGTGTATGATCATCCACGTGATCAGTGCACGGGCAGTCACGTGATCAGTGCATGATAGCCACGTGATCAGTGCATGATCAGTCACCTGATGGTGTATGATCATTCACGTGACCTGTACATGGTAGCTACATGATCATTGCATGATCAGCCACGTTAGTAGTTCATGATAGCCAGGTGATCACTGCATGATCAGTCACGTGATCAGTGCATGATCAGTCATGTGACCAGTACATGGTAGCTGCGTGATCATGGCATGATCAGCCACGTGAGCAGTGCATGATAGCCACGTGATCAGTGCATGATCAGACACGTGATCAGTGCATGATCAGTCACGTGATCAGTGCATGATCAGCCACGTGATCAGTGCATGATAGCCACGTGATCAGTGCATGATCATCACGTGATCAGTGCATGATCAGCCACGTGATCAGTGCATGATCAGTCACGTGATCAGTGCATGATGAGCTGCGTGATTACTGTCTGCTCATCTGCTTGACAATTGCCAGCTGAGCTGCACGATTCCTGCCTGATCAGCTGCTTGATTATTGCCAGCTGAGCAGCATGATTCCTCACACCTGTGTTCCATGATTATTGCCTGCTGACTGTTTGATTCGTGCCTACTCAGCTCTTTGTTTATTGCCTCCAGAGGCACATGATCAGTGTATGATAGCAAACATGATCAGTGCATGATCAGTCACATGATCAGCGCATTAAGTCACGTGATCACTGCATGATAGTCATGTGATCAGTGCATGATCAGTCACGTGATCAGTGCATGATCAGCCACGTGATCAGTGCATGATCAGTCACGTGATCAGTGTATGATCATCCACGTGATCAGTGCATGCAGTCATGTGATCAGTGCATGATATAGACGTGATCAGTGCATGATCAGTCACGTGATCAGTGCATGATAGCCACGTGATCAGTGCATGATCAGTCACGTGATGGGTGTATGATCAGTCACGTGACCAGTACATGGTAGCTACATGATCATTGCATGATCAGCCACGTGATAGTGCATGATAGCCACGTGATCAGTGCATGATCAGTCACGTGATCAGTGCATGATCAGTCACGTGACCAGTACATGGTAGCTGCGTGATCATGGCATGATCAGCCATGTGAGCAGTGCATGATAGCCACGTGATCAGTGCATGATCAGACACGTGATCAGTGCATGATCAGTCACGTGATCAGTGCATGATCAGCCACGTGATCAGTGCATGATCAGCCACGTGATCAGTGTATGATCAGCCACGTGATCAGTGCATGATAGCCACGTGATCAGTGCATGATCAGTCACGTGATCAGTGCATGATCAGTCACGTGATCAGTGCATGATCAGCCACGTGATCAGTGCATGATCAGCCACGTGATCAGTGCATGATCAGTTACGTGATCAGTGCATGATCAGTCACGTGATCAGTGCATGGTAGCTACGTGATCAGTGCATGATCAGCCACGTGATCAGTGCATGATAGCCACGTGATCAGTGCATGATCAGCCACGTGATCAGTGCATGATCAGCCACGTGATCAGTGCATGCTCAGTCACGTGATCAGGGCCTGCTGAGCTGCGTGATTACTGTCTGCTCATCTGCTTGACAATTGCCAGCTGAGCTGCACGATTCCTGCATGCTCAGCTGCTTGATTATTGCCAGCTGAGCAGCATGATTCCTCACACCTGTGTTCCATGATTATTGCCTGCTGACTGTTTGATTCGTGCCTACTCAGCTCTTTGTTTATTGCCTCCAGAGGCACATGATCAGTGTATGATAGCAAACATGATCAGCGCATGATCAGTCACATGATCAGCGCCATTAAGTCACGTGATCACTACATGATACTCATGTGATCAGTCCATGCTCAGTCACGGTATCAGTGCATGATCAGCCACGTGATCAGTGCATGATCTGTCACAAGATTAGTGTATGATCATCCACGTGATCAGTGCATGGGCAGTCATGTGATCAGTGCATGATATAGACGTGATCAGTGCATGATCAGTCACGTGATCAGTGCATGATAGCCACGTGATCAGTGCATGATCAGTCACCTGATGGGTGTATGATCATTCACGTGACCTGTACATGGTAGCTACATGATCATTGCATGATCAGCCACGTGAGTAGTGCATGATAGCCACGTGATCAGTGCATGATCAGTCACGTGATCAGTGCATGATCAGTCATGTGATCAGTGCATGATCAGTCATGTGATACGTGTGTGATCAGCCACATGATCAGTGCATGATATCCACGTGATCAGTGCATGACAGCCACGTGATCAGTGCATGATAGCCACGTGATCAGTGCATGATCAGTCACGTGATACATGTGTGATCAGCCACGTGATCAGTGCATGATGAGCCACGTGATCAGTGCATGATCAATTACGTGATCAGTGCATGATCAGTCACGTGACCAGTACATGGTTGCTACGTGATCGTTGCATGATCAGCCACGTGAGCAGTGCATGATAGCCACGTGATCAGTGCATGATCAGTCACGTGATCAGTGCATGATCAGTCACGTGAACAGTGCATGATCATTTACGTGATCAGTGCATGATCAGTCACGTGACCAGTATATGGTTGCTACGTGATCATTCCATGACGAGCCACGTGAGCAGTGCATGATAGCCACGTGATGTGTGCATGAGTTACGTGAGCAGAGTATGATAAGCCACGTGATCAGTGCATGAGTGCCACGTGATCAGTGCATGATATGTCACGTGACAGGTGTGTGATCAGCCACGTGAACAGTGCATGTTCAGCCACGTGATCAGTGCATGATAGCCACGTGATCAGTGCATGATCAGTTACGTGAGCAGTGTATGATCAGCCACGTGATCAGTGCATGGTCAGACACGTGAACAGTGTATGATCAGCCACGTGATCAGTGCATGATATCCAAGTGATCAGTGCATGATCATCACGTGATCAGTGTATGATCAGCCACGTGAACAGTGCATGCTCAGTCACGTGATCTGGGCCTGCTGAGCTGCGTGATTACTGTCTGCTCATCTGCTTGACAATTGCCAGCTGAGCTGCACGATTCCTGCATGCTCAGCTGCTTGATTATTGCCAGCTGAGCAGCATGATTCCTCACACCTGAGTTCCATGATTATTGCCTGCTGACTGTTTGATTCGTGCCTACTCAGCTCTTTGTTTATTGCCTCCAGAGGCACATGATCAGTGTATGATAGCAAACATGATCAGCGCATGATCAGTCACATGATCAGCGCCATTAAGTCACGTGATCACTACATGATAGTCATGTGATCAGTCCATGCTCAGTCACGGTATCAGTGCATGATCAGCCACGTGATCAGTGCATGATCTGTCACAAGATTAGTGTATGATCATCCACGTGATCAGTGCATGGGCAGTCATGTGATCAGTGCATGATATAGACGTGATCAGTGCATGATCAGTCACGTGATCAGTGCATGATAGCCACGTGATCAGTGCATGACAGCCACGTGATCAGTGCATGAGAGCCACGTGATCAGTGCATGATCAGTCACGTGATCATGTGTGATCAGCCACGTGATCAGTGCATGATGAGCCACGTGATCAGTGCATGATCAATTACGTGATCAGTGCATGATCAGTCACGTGACCAGTACATGGTTGCTACGTGATCGTTGCATGATCAGCCACGTGAGCAGTGCATGATAGCCACGTGATCAGTGCATGATCAGTCACGTGATCAGTGCATGATCAGTCACGTGAACAGTGCATGATCATTTACGTGATCAGTGCATGATCAGTCACGTGACCAGTATATGGTTGCTACGTGATCATTCCATGACGAGCCACGTGATCAGTGCATGATAGCCACGTGATGTGTGCATGAGTCACGTGAGCAGAGTATGATCAGCCACGTGATCAGTGCATGAGTGCCACGTGATCAGTGCATGATATGTCACGTGACAGGTGTGTGATCAGCCACGTGAACAGTGCATGTTCAGCCACGTGATCAGTGCATGATAGCCACGTGATCAGTGCATGATCAGTTACGTGAGCAGTGTATGATCAGCCACGTGATCAGTGCATGGTCAGACACGTGAACAGTGTATGATCAGCCACGTGATCAGTGCATGATATCCAAGTGATCAGTGCATGATCATCACGTGATCAGTGTATGATCAGCCACGTGAACAGTGCATGCTCAGTCACGTGATCTGGGCCTGCTGAGCTGCGTGATTACTGTCTGCTCATCTGCTTGACAATTGCCAGCTGAGCTGCACGATTCCTGCCTGTCATCTGCTTGACAATTGCCAGCTGTGCTGCGTAATTCCTGCCTGCTCAGCTGCTTGATTATTGCCAGCTGAGCAGCATGATTCCTCACACCTGAGTTCCATGATTATTGCCTGCTGACTGTTTGATTCGTGCCTACTCAGCTCTTTGTTTATTGCCTCCAGAGGCACATGATCAGTGTATGATAGCAAACATGATCAGCGCATGATCAGTCACATGATCAGCGCCATTAAGTCACGTGATCACTACATGATAGTCATGTGATCAGTCCATGCTCAGTCACGGTATCAGTGCATGATCAGCCACGTGATCAGTGCATGATCTGTCACAAGATTAGTGTATGATCATCCACGTGATCAGTGCATGGGCAGTCATGTGATCAGTGCATGATATAGACGTGATCAGTGCATGATCAGTCTCGTGATCAGTGCATGATAGCCACGTGATCAGTGCATGATCAGTCACCTGATGGGTGTATGATCATTCACGTGACCTGTACATGGTAGCTACATGATCATTGCATGATCAGCCACGTGAGTAGTGCATGATAGCCACGTGATCAGTGCATGATCAGTTACGTGATCAGTGCATGATCAGTCACGTGATCAGTGCATGATCAGCCACGTGATCAGTGCATGATCAGGCACGTGATCAGTGCATGTCCAGCCACGTGATCAGTGCATGATAGCCACGTGATCAGTGCATGATCAGTCACGTGATCAGTGCATGATCAGTCACGTGATCAGTGCATGATCAGCCACGTGATCAGTGCATGATCAGCCACGTGATCAGTGCATGATCAATTACGTGATCAGTGCATGATCAGTCACGTGATCAGTACATGGTAGCTACGTGATCAGTGCATGATCAGCCACGTGATCAGTGCATGATAGCCACGTGATCAGTGCATGATCAGCCACGTGATCAGTGCATGATCAGCCACGTGATCAGTGCATGATATCCACGTGATCAGTGCATGACAGCCACGTGATCAGTGCATGAGATCCACGGGATCAGTGCATGATCAGTCACGTGATCATGTGTGATCAGCCACGTGATCAGTGCATGATGAGCCACGTGATCAGTGCATGATCAGTTACGTGATCAGTGCATGATCAGTCACGTGATCAGTACATGGTTGCGTCGTGATCGTTGCATGATCAGCCACGTGATCAGTGCATGATAGCCACGTGATCAGTGCATGATCAGTCACGTGATCAGTGCATGATCAGTCACGTGATCAGTGCATGATCATTCGTGATCAGTGCATGATCAGTCACGTGACCAGTATATGGTTGCTACGTGATCATTGCATGATCAGCCACGTGATCAGTGCATGATAGCCACGTGATGAGTGCATGAGTTACGTGATCAGTGTATGATCAGCCACGTGATCAGTGCATGATGCCACGTGATCAGTGCATGATCAGTCACGTGATCAGTGTGTGATCAGCCACGTGATCAGTGCATGATCAGCCACGTGATCAGTGCATGATAGCCACGTGATCAGTGCATGATCAGCCACGTGATCAGTGCATGATCAGTCACGTGATCAGTGCATGATCAGCCACGTGATCAGTGCATGATCAGCCACGTGATCAGTGCATGATCAGCCACGTGATCAGTGCATGATCAGTCACGTGATCAGTGCATGGTAGCTACGTGATCAGTGCATGATCAGCCACGTGATCAGTGCATGATATCCACGTGATCAGTGCATGACAGCCACGTGATCAGTGCATGAGAGCCACGTGATCAGTGCATGATCAGTCACGTGATACATGTGTGATCAGCCACGTGATCAGTGCATGATGAGCCACGTGATCAGTGCAGGATCAATTACGTGATCAGTGCATGATCAGTCACGTGACCAGTACATGGTTGCTACGTGATCGTTGCATGATCAGCCACGTGAGCAGTGCATGATAGCCACGTGATCAGTGCATGATCAGTCACGTGATCAGTACATGATCAGTCACATGAACAGTGCATGATCATTTACGTGATCTTAGCATGATCAGTCACGTGACCAGTATATGGTTGCTACGTGATCGTTCCATGACGAGCCACGTGAGCAGTGCATGATAGCCACGTGATGTGTGCATGAGTTACGTGAGCAGAGTATGATCAGCCACGTGATCAGTGCATGAGTGCCACGTGATCAGTGCATGATATGTCATGTGACAGGTGTGTGATCAGCCACGTGAACAGTGCATGTTCAGCCACGTGATCAGTGCATGATAGCCACGTGATCAGTGCATGATCAGTTACGTGAGCAGTGTATGATCAGCCACGTGATCAGTGCATGGTCAGACACGTGAACAGTGTATGATCAGCCACGTGATCAGTGCATGATATCCAAGTGATCAGTGCATGATCATCACGTGATCAGTGTATGATCAGCCACGTGAACAGTGCATGCTCAGTCACGTGATCTGGGCCTGCTGAGCTGCGTGATTACTGTCTGCTCATCTGCTTGACAATTGCCAGCTGAGCTGCACGATTCCTGCCTGTCATCTGCTTGACAATTGCCAGCTGTGCTGCGTAATTCCTGCCTGCTCAGCTGCTTGATTATTGCCAGCTGAGCAGCATGATTCCTCACACCTGAGTTCCATGATTATTGCCTGCTGACTGTTTGATTCGTGCCTACTCAGCTCTTTGTTTATTGCCTCCAGAGGCACATGATCAGTGTATGATAGCAAACATGATCAGCGCATGATCAGTCACATGATCAGCGCCATTAAGTCACGTGATCACTACATGATAGTCATGTGATCAGTCCATGCTCAGTCACGGTATCAGTGCATGATCAGCCACGTGATCAGTGCATGATCTGTCACAAGATTAGTGTATGATCATCCACGTGATCAGTGCATGGGCAGTCATGTGATCAGTGCATGATATAGACGTGATCAGTGCATGATCAGTCTCGTGATCAGTGCATGATAGCCACGTGATCAGTGCATGATCAGTCACGTGATCAGTGCATGATAGCCACGTGATCAGTGCATGATCAGTCACCTGATGGGTGTATGATCATTCACGTGACCTGTACATGGTAGCTACATGATCATTGCATGATCAGCCACGTGAGTAGTGCATGATAGCCACGTGATCAGTGCATGATCAGTCACGTGATCAGTGCATGATCAGTCATGTGACCAGTACATGGTAGCTGCGTGATCATGGCATGATCAGCCACGTGAGCAGTGCATGATAGCCACGTGATCAGTGCATGATCAGACACGAGATCAGTGCATGATCAGTCACGTGATCAGTGCATGATCAGCCACGTGATCAGTGCATGACCAGGCACGTGATCAGTGCATGATCAGACAAGTGATCAGTGCATGATAGCCACGTGATCAGTGCATGATCAGTCACGTGATCAGTGCATGATCAGTTATGTGATCAGTGTATGATCAGCCACGTGATCAGTGCATGATCAGCCACATGATCAGTGCATGATCAATTACGTGATCAGTGCATGATCAGTCACGTGACCAGTACATGGTAGCTACGTGATCATTGCCTGATAAGCCACGTGATCAGTGCATGATCAGCCACGTGATCAGTGCATGATAGCCACGTGATCAGTGCATGATCAGTCATGTGATACGTGTGTGATCAGCCACGTGATCAGTGCATGATATCCACGTGATCAGTGCATGACAGCCACGTGATCAGTGCATGAGAGCCACGGGATCAGTGCATGATCAGTCACGTGATACATGTGTGATCAGCCACGTGATCAGTGCATGATGAGCCACGTGATCAGTGCAGGATCAATTACGTGATCAGTGCATGATCAGTCACGTGACCAGTACATGGTTGCTACGTGATCGTTGCATGATCAGCCACGTGAGCAGAGCATGATAGCCACGTGATCAGTGCATGATCAGTCACGTGATCAGTACATGATCAGTCACGTGAAGAGTGCATGATCATTTACGTGATCTTTGCATGATCAGTCACGTGACCAGTATATGGTTGCTACGTGATCATTCCATGACGAGCCACGTGAGCAGTGCATGATAGCCACGTGATGTGTGCATGAGTTACGTGAGCAGAGTATGATCAGCCACGTGATCAGTGCATGAGTGCCACGTGATCAGTGCATGATATGTCACGTGAGAGGTGTGTGATCAGCCACGTGAACAGTGCATGTTCAGCCACGTGATCAGTGCATGATAGCCACGTGATCAGTGCATGATCAGTTACGTGAGCAGTGTATGATCAGCCACGTGATCAGTGCATGGTCAGACACGTGAACAGTGTATGATCAGCCACGTGATCAGTGCATGATATCCAAGTGATCAGTACATGTTCATCACGTGATCAGTGTATGATCAGCCACGTGAACAGTGCATGCTCAGTCACGTGATCTGGGCCTGCTGAGCTGCGTGATTACTGTCTGCTCATCTGCTTGACAATTGCCAGCTGAGCTGCACGATTCCTGCCTGTCATCTGCTTGACAATTGCCAGCTGTGCTGCGTAATTCCTGCCTGCTCAGCTGCTTGATTATTGCCAGCTGAGCAGCATGATTCCTCACACCTGAGTTCCATGATTATTGCCTGCTGACTGTTTGATTCGTGCCTACTCAGCTCTTTGTTTATTGCCTCCAGAGGCACATGATCAGTGTATGATAGCAAACATGATCAGCGCATGATCAGTCACATGATCAGCGCAATTAAGTCACGTGATCACTACATGATAGTCATGTGATCAGTCCATGCTCAGTCACGGTATCAGTGCATGATCAGCCACGTGATCAGTGCATGATCTGTCACAAGATTAGTGTATGATCATCCACGTGATCAGTGCATGGGCAGTCATGTGATCAGTGCATGATATAGACGTGATCAGTGCATGATCAGTCTCGTGATCAGTGCATGATAGCCACGTGATCAGTGCATGATCAGTCACCTGATGGGTGTATGATCATTCACGTGACCTGTACATGGTAGCTACATGATCATTGCATGATCAGCCACGTGAGTAGTGCATGATAGCCACGTGATCACTGCATGATCAGTCACGTGATCAGTGCATGATCAGTCATGTGACCAGTACATGGTAGCTCCGTGATCATGGCATGATCAGCCACGTGAGCAGTGCATGATAGCCACGTGATCAGTGCATGATCAGTCACGTGATCAGTGCATGATCAGCCACGTGATCAGTGCATGATAGCCACGTGATCAGTGCATGACAGCCACGTGATCAGTGCATGATCAGTCACGTGATCATGTGTGATCAGCCACGTGATCAGTGCATGATCAGCCACGTGATCAGTGCATGATCATTTACGTGATCAGTGCATGATCAGTCACGTGACCAGTACATGGTTGCTACGTGATCAGTGCATGATCAGCCACGTGATCAGTGCATGATAGCCACGTGATCAGTGCATGATCAGTCACGTGATCAGTGCATGATCAGTCACGTGATCAGTGCATGATCATTCGTGATCAGTGCATGATCAGTCACGTGATCAGTGCATGATAGCCACGTGATCAGTGCATGATCAGCCACGTGATCAGTGCATGATAGCCACGTGATCAGTGCATGAGTTACGTGAGCAGTGTATGATCAGCCACGTGATCAGTGCATGATGCCACGTGATCAGTGCATGATCAGTCACGTGATCAGTGTGTGATCAGCCACGTGAACAGTGCATGCTCAGTCACGTGATCAGGGCCTGCTGAGCTGCGTGATTACTGTCTGCTCATCTGCTTGACAATTGCCAGCTGAGCTGCACGATTCCTGCCTGTCATCTGCTTGACAATTGCCAGCTGTGCTGCGTAATTCCTGCCTGCTCAGCTGCTTGATTATTGCCAGCTGAGCAGCATGATTCCTCACACCTGAGTTCCATGATTATTGCCTGCTGACTGTTTGATTCGTGCCTACTCAGCTCTTTGTTTATTGCCTCCAGAGGCACATGATCAGTGTATGATAGCAAACATGATCAGCGCATGATCAGTCACATGATCAGCGCCATTAAGTCACGTGATCACTACATGATAGTCATGTGATCAGTCCATGCTCAGTCACGGTATCAGTGCATGATCAGCCACGTGATCAGTGCATGATCTGTCACATGATTAGTGTATGATCATCCACGTGATCAGTGCATGGGCAGTCATGTGATCAGTGCATGATATAGACGTGATCAGTGCATGATCAGTCTCGTGATCAGTGCATGATAGCCACGTGATCAGTGCATGATCAGTCACCTGATGGGTGTATGATCATTCACGTGACCTGTACATGGTAGCTACATGATCATTGCATGATCAGCCACGTGAGTAGTGCATGATAGCCACGTGATCAGTGCATGATCAGTCACGTGATCAGTGCATGATCAGTCATGTGACCAGTACATGGTAGCTGCGTGATCATGGCATGATCAGCCACGTGATCAGTGCATGATAGCCACGTGATCAGTGCATGATCAGTCACGTGATCAGTGCATGATCAGTCACGTGATCAGTGCATGATCAGCCACGTGATCAGTGCATGATCAGTCACGTGATCAGTGCATGATCAGCCACGTGATCAGTGCATGATCAGTCACGTGATCAGTGCATGTCCAGCCACGTGATCAGTGCATGATAGCCACGTGATCAGTGCATGATCAGTCACGTGATCAGTGCATGATCAGTCACGTGATCAGTGTGTGATCAGCCACGTGATCAGTGCATGATCAGCCACGTGATCAGTGCATGATAGCCACGTGATCAGTGCATGATCAGTCACGTGATCAGTGCATGATCAGCCACGTGATCAGTGCATGATCAGCCACGTGATCAGTGCATGATCAGTCACGTGATCAGTGCATGATCAGCCACGTGATCAGTGCATGATCAGGCACGTGATCAGTGCATGTCCAGCCACGTGATCAGTGCATGATAGCCACGTGATCAGTGCATGATCAGTCACGTGATCAGTGCATGATCAGTCACGTGATCAGTGCATGATCAGCCACGTGATCAGTGCATGATCAGCCACGTGATCAGTGCATGATCAGTTACGTGATCAGTGCATGATCAGTCACGTGATCAGTGCATGGTAGCTACGTGATCAGTGCATGATCAGCCACGTGATCAGTGCATGATAGCCACGTGATCAGTGCATGATCAGCCACGTGATCAGTGCATGATCAGTCACGTGATCAGTGCATGATCAGCCACGTGATCAGTGCATGATCAGCCACGTGATCAGTGCATGATCAGCCACGTGATCAGTGCATGATCAGTCACGTGATCAGTGCATGGTAGCTACGTGATCAGTGCATGATCAGCCACGTGATCAGTGCATGATATCCACGTGATCAGTGCATGACAGCCACGTGATCAGTGCATGATAGCCACGTGATCAGTGCATGATCAGTCACGTGATACATGTGTGATCAGCCACGTGATCAGTGCATGATGAGCCACGTGATCAGTGCAGGATCAATTACGTGATCAGTGCATGATCAGTCACGTGACCAGTACATGGTTGCTACGTGATCGTTGCATGATCAGCCACGTGAGCAGAGCATGATAGCCACGTGATCAGTGCATGATCAGTCACGTGATCAGTACATGATCAGTCACGTGAAGAGTGCATGATCATTTACGTGATCTTTGCATGATCAGTCACGTGACCAGTATATGGTTGCTACGTGATCGTTCCATGACGAGCCACGTGAGCAGTGCATGATAGCCACGTGATGTGTGCATGAGTTACGTGAGCAGAGTATGATCAGCCACGTGATCAGTGCATGAGTGCCACGTGATCAGTGCATGATATGTCACGTGACAGGTGTGTGATCAGCCACGTGAACAGTGCATGTTCAGCCACGTGATCAGTGCATGATAGCCACGTGATCAGTGCATGATCAGTTACGTGAGCAGTGTATGATCAGCCACGTGATCAGTGCATGGTCAGACACGTGAACAGTGTATGATCAGCCACGTGATCAGTGCATGATATCCAAGTGATCAGTGCATGATCATCACGTGATCAGTGTATGATCAGCCACGTGAACAGTGCATGCTCAGTCACGTGATCTGGGCCTGCTGAGCTGCGTGATTACTGTCTGCTCATCTGCTTGACAATTGCCAGCTGAGCTGCACGATTCCTGCCTGTCATCTGCTTGACAATTGCCAGCTGTGCTGCGTAATTCCTGCCTGCTCAGCTGCTTGATTATTGCCAGCTGAGCAGCATGATTCCTCACACCTGAGTTCCATGATTATTGCCTGCTGACTGTTTGATTCGTGCCTACTCAGCTCTTTGTTTATTGCCTCCAGAGGCACATGATCAGTGTATGATAGCAAACATGATCAGCGCATGATCAGTCACATGATCAGCGCCATTAAGTCACGTGATCACTACATGATAGTCATGTGATCAGTCCATGCTCAGTCACGGTATCAGTGCATGATCAGCCACGTGATCAGTGCATGATCTGTCACAAGATTAGTGTATGATCATCCACGTGATCAGTGCATGGGCAGTCATGTGATCAGTGCATGATATAGACGTGATCAGTGCATGATCAGTCTCGTGATCAGTGCATGATAGCCACGTGATCAGTGCATGATCAGTCACCTGATGGGTGTATGATCATTCACGTGACCTGTACATGGTAGCTACATGATCATTGCATGATCAGCCACGTGAGTAGTGCATGATAGCCACGTGATCAGTGCATGATCAGTCACGTGATCAGTGCATGATCAGTCATGTGACCAGTACATGGTAGCTGGGTGATCATGGCATGATCAGCCACGTGAGCAGTGCATGATAGCCACGTGATCAGTGCATGATCAGTCACGTGATCAGTGCATGATCAGTCACGTGATCAGTGCATGATCAGCCACGTGATCAGTGCATGATCAGTCACGTGATCAGTGCATGATCAGCCACGTGATCAGTGCATGATCAGTCACGTGATCAGTGCATGTCCAGCCACGTGATCAGTGCATGATAGCCACGTGATCAGTGCATGATCAGTCACGTGATCAGTGCATGATATGTCACGTGACAGTGTGTGATCAGCCACGTGATCAGTGCATGATCAGCCACGTGATCAGTGCATGATAGCCACGTGATCAGTGCATGATCAGTCACGTGATCAGTGCATGATCAGCCACGTGATCAGTGCATGATCAGCCGTGATCAGTGCATGATCAGTCACGTGATCAGTGCATGATCAGCCACGTGATCAGTGCATGATCAGGCACGTGATCAGTGCATGATCAGCCACGTGATCAGTGCATGATAGCCACGTGATCAGTGCATGATCAGTCACGTGATCAGTGCATGATCAGTCACGTGATCAGTGCATGATCAGCCACGTGATCAGTGCATGATCAGCCACGTGATCAGTGCATGATCAGTTACGTGATCAGTGCATGATCAGTCACGTGATCAGTACATGATAGCTACGTGATCAGTGCATGATCAGCCACGTGATCAGTGCATGATAGCCACGTGATCAGTGCATGATCAGCCACGTGATCAGTGCATGATCAGTCACGTGATCAGTGCATGATCAGCCACGTGATCAGTGCATGATCAGCCACGTGATCAGTGCATGATCAGCCACGTGATCAGTGCATGATCAGTCACGTGATCAGTGCATGGTAGCTACGTGATCAGTGCATGATCAGCCACGTGATCAGTGCATGATATCCACGTGATCAGTGCATGACAGCCACGTGATCAGTGCATGAGAGCCACGTGATCAGTGCATGATCAGTCACGTGATACATGTGTGATCAGCCACGTGATCAGTGCATGATGAGCCACGTGATCAGTGCATGATCAATTACGTGATCAGTGCATGATCAGTCACGTGACCAGTACATGGTTGCTACGTGATCGTTGCATGATCAGCCACGTGAGCAGTGCATGATAGCCACGTGATCAGTGCATGATCAGTCACGTGATCAGTACAAGATCAGTCACGTGAAGAGTGCATGATCATTTACGTGATCTTTGCATGATCAGTCACGTGACCAGTATATGGTTGCTACGTGATCGTTCCATGACGAGCCACGTGAGCAGTGCATGATAGCCACGTGATGTGTGCATGAGTTACGTGAGCAGAGTATGATCAGCCACGTGATCAGTGCATGAGTGCCACGTGATCAGTGCATGATATGTCACGTGACAGGTGTGTGATCAGCCACGTGAACAGTGCATGTTCAGCCACGTGATCAGTGCATGATAGCCACGTGATCAGTGCATGATCAGTTACGTGAGCAGTGTATGATCAGCCACGTGATCAGTGCATGGTCAGACACGTGAACAGTGTATGATCAGCCACGTGATTAGTGCATGATATCCAAGTGATCAGTGCATGATCATCACGTGATCAGTGTATGATCAGCCACGTGAACAGTGCATGCTCAGTCACGTGATCTGGGCCTGCTGAGCTGCGTGATTACTGTCTGCTCATCTGCTTTACAATTGCCAGCTGAGCTGCACGATTCCTGCCTGTCATCTGCTTGACAATTGCCAGCTGTGCTGCGTAATTCCTGCCTGCTCAGCTGCTTGATTATTGCCAGCTGAGCAGCATGATTCCTCACACCTGTGTTCCATGATTATTGCCTGCTGACTGTTTGATTCGTGCCTACTCAGCTCTTTGTTTATTGCCTCCAGAGGCACATGATCAGTGTATGATAGCAAACATGATCAGCGCATGATCAGTCACATGATCAGCGCCATTAAGTCACGTGATCACTACATGATAGTCATGTGATCAGTCCATGCTCAGTCACGGTATCAGTGCATGATCAGCCACGTGATCAGTGCATGATCTGTCACAAGATTAGTGTATGATCATCCACGTGATCAGTGCACGGGCAGTCATGTGATCAGTGCATGATATAGACGTGAACAGTGCATGATCAGTCTCGTGATCAGTGCATGATAGCCACGTGATCAGTGCATGATCAGTCACCTGATGGGTGTATGATCATTCACGTGACCTGTACATGGTAGCTACATGATCATTGCATGATCAGCCACGTGAGTAGTTCATGATAGCCACGTGATCACTGCATGATCAGTCACGTGATCAGTGCATGATCAGTCATGTGACCAGTACATGGTAGCTGCGTGATCATGGCATGATCAGCCACGTGAGCAGTGCCTGATAGCCACGTGATCAGTGCAAGATCAGACATGAGATCAGTGCATGATCAGTCACGTGATCAGTGCATGATCAGCCACGTGATCAGTGCATGACCAGGCACGTGATCAGTGTATGACCAGCCAAGTGATCAGTGCATGATAGCCACGTGATCAGTGCATGATCAGTCACGTGATCAGTGCATGATCAGTTATGTGATCAGTGTATGATCAGCCACGTGATCAGTGCATGATCAGCCACATGATCAGTGCATGATCAATTACGTGCTCAGTGCATGATCAGTTACGTGACCAGTACATGGTAGCTACGTGATCATTGCCTGATAAGCCACGTGATCAGTGCATGATAGCCACGTGATCAGTGCATGATAGCCACGTGATCAGTGCATGATCAGTCATGTGATACGTGTGTGATCAGCCACATGATCAGTGCATGATATCCACGTGATCAGTGCATGACAGCCACGTGATCAGTGCATGACAGCCACGGGATCAGTGCATGATCAGTCACGTGATACATGTGTGATCAGCCACGTGATCAGTGCATGATGAGCCACGTGATCAGTGCAGGATCAATTACGTGATCAGTGCATGATCAGTCACGTGACCAGTACATGGTTGCTACGTGATCGTTGCATGATCAGCCACGTGAGCAGAGCATGATAGCCACGTGGTCAGTGCATGATCAGTCACGTGATCAGTACATGATCAGTCACGTGAACAGTGCATGATCATTTACGTGATCTTTGCATGATCAGTCACATTAACAGTATATGGTTGCTACGTGATCATTCCATGACGAGCCACGTGAGCAGTGCATGATAGCCACGTGATGTGTGCATGAGTTACGTGAGCAGAGTATGATCAGCCACGTGATCAGTGCATGAGTGCCACGTGATCAGTGCATGATATGTCACGTGACAGGTGTGTGATCAGCCACGTGAACAGTGCATGTTCAGCCACGTGATCAGTGCATGATAGCCACGTGATCAGTGCATGATCAGTTACGTGAGCAGTGTATGATCAGCCACGTGATCAGTGCATGGTCAGACACGTGAACAGTGTATGATCAGCCACGTGATCAGTGCATGATATCCAAGTGATCAGTACATGTACATCACGTGATCAGTGTATGATAAGCCACGTGAACAGTGCATGCTCAGTCACGTGATCTGGGCCTGCTGAGCTGCGTGATTACTGTCTACTTATCTGCTTTACAATTGCCAGCTGAGCTGCACGATTCCTGCCTGTCATCTGCTTGACAATTGCCAGCTGTGCTGCGTAATTCCTGCCTGCTCAGCTGCTTGATTATTGCCAGCTGAGCAGCATGATTCCTCACACCTGTGTTCCATGATTATTGCCTGCTGACTGTTTGATTCGTGCCTACTCAGCTCTTTGTTTATTGCCTCCAGAGGCACATGATCAGTGTATGATAGCAAACATGATCAGCGCATGATCAGTCACATGATCAGCGCCATTAAGTCACGTGATCACTATATGATAGTCATGTGATCAGTCCATGCTCAGTCACGGTATCAGTGCATGATCAGCCACGTGATCAGTGCATGATCTGTCACAAGATTAGTGTATGATCATCCACGTGATCAGTGCACGGGCAGTCATGTGATCAGTGCATGATATAGACGTGAACAGTGCATGATCAGTCTCGTGATCCGTGCATGATAGCCACGTGATCAGTGCATGATCAGTCACCTGATGGGTGTATGATCATTCACGTGACCTGTACATGGTAGCTACATGATCATTGCATGATCAGCCACGTGAGTAGTTCATGATAGCCACGTGATCACTGCATGATCAGTCACGTGATCAGTGCATGATCAGTCATGTGACCAGTACATGGTAGCTCCGTCATCATGGCATGATCAGCCACGTGAGCAGTGCATGATAGCCACGTGATCAGTGCATGATCAGTCATGTGATACGTGTGTGATCAGCCACATGATCAGTGCATGATATCCACGTGATCAGTGCATGACAGCCACGGGATCAGTGCATGATCAGTCACGTGATACATGTGTGATCAGCCACGTGATCAGTGCATGATGAGTCACGTGATCAGTGCAGGATCAATTACGTGATCAGTGCATGATCCGTCACGTGACCAGTACATGGTTGCGACGTGATCGTTGCATGATCAGCCACGTGAGCAGAGCATGATAGCCACGTGGTCAGTGCATGATCAGTCACGTGATCAGTACATGATCAGACACGTGAACAGTGCATGATCATTTACGTGATCTTTGCATGATCAGTCACGTTACCAGTATATGGTTGCTACGTGATCATTCCATGACGAGCCACGTGAGCAGTGCATGATAGCCACGTGATGTGTGCATGAGTTACGTGAGCAGAGTATGATCAGCCACGTGATCAGTGCATGAGTGCCACGTGATCAGTGCATCATATGTCACGTGACAGGTGTGTGATCAGCCACGTGAACAGTGCATGTTCAGCCACGTGATCAGTGCATGATAGCCACGTGATCAGTGCATGATCAGTTACGTGAGCAGTGTATGATCAGCCACGTGATCAGTGCATGGTCAGACACGTGAACAGTGTATGATCAGCCACGTGATCAGTGCATGATATCCAAGTGATCAGTACATGATCATCACGTGATCAGTGTATGATCAGCCACGTGAACAGTGCATGCTCAGTCACGTGATCTGGGCCTGCTGAGCTGCGTGATTACTGTCTGCTCATCTGCTTGACAATTGCCAGCTGAGCTGCACGATTCCTGCCTGCTCAGCTGCTTGATTATTGCCAGCTGAGCAGCATGATTCCTCACACCTGAGTTCCATGATTATTGCTTTCTGACTGTTTGATTCGTGCCTACTCAGCTCTTTGTTTATTGCCTCCAGAGGCACATGATCAGTGTATGATAGCAAACATGATCAGCGCATGATCAGTCACATGATCAGCGCCATTAAGTCACGTGATCACTACATGATAGTCATGTGATCAGTCCATGCTCAGTCACGGTATCAGTGCATGATCAGCCACGTGATCAGTGCATGATCTGTCACAAGATTAGTGTATGATCATCCACGTGATCAGTGCACGGGCAGTCATGTGATCAGTGCATGATATAGACGTGAACAGTGCATGACCAGTCTCGTGATCGGTGCATGATAACCATGTGATCAGTGCATGATCAGCCACGTGATCAGTACATGAGAGCCACGGGATCAGTGCTTGATCAGTCACGTGATACATGTGTGATCAGCCACGTGATCAGTGCATGATGAGCCACGTGATCAGTGCAGGATCAATTACGTGATTAGTGCATGATCAGTCACGTGACCAGTACATGGTTGCTACGTGATCGTTGCATGATCAGCCACGTGAGCAGAGCATGATAGCCACGTGGTCAGTGCATGATCAGTCACGTGATCAGTACATGATCAGTCACGTGAACAGTGCATGATCATTTACGTGATCATTGCATGATCAGTCACGTGACCAGTATATGGTTGCTACGTGATCATTCCATGACGAGCCAGGTGAGCAGTGCATGATAGCCACGTGATGTGTGCATGAGTCACGTGAGCAGAGTATGATCAGCCACGTGATCAGTGCATGAGTGCCACGTGATCAGTGCATGATATGTCACGTGACAGGTGTGTGATCAGCCACGTGAACAGTGCATGTTCAGCCACGTGATCAGTGCATGATAGCCACGTGATCAGTGCATGATCAGTTACGTGAGCAGTGTATGATCAGCCACGTGATCAGTGCATGGTCAGACACGTGAACAGTGTATGATCAGCCACGTGATCAGTGCATGATATCCAAGTGATCAGTGCATGATCATCACGTGATCAGTGTATGATCAGTGACGTGAACAGTGCATGCTCAGTCACGTGATCTGGGCCTGCTGAGCTGCGTGATTCCTGTCTGCTCATCTGCTTGACAATTGCCAGCTGAGCTGCACGATTCCTGCCTGTCATCTGCTTGACAATTGCCAGCTGTGCTGCGTAATTCCTGCCTGCTCAGCTGCTTGATTATTGCCAGCTGAGCAGCATGATTCCTCACACCTGAGTTCCATGATTATTGCCTGCTGACTGTTTGATTCGTGCCTACTCAGCTCTTTGTTTATTGCCTCCAGAGGCACATGATCAGTGTATGATAGCAAACATGATCAGCGCATGATCAGTCACATGATCAGCGCCATTAAGTCACGTGATCACTACATGATAGTCATGTGATCAGTCCATGCTCAGTCACGGTATCAGTGCATGATCAGCCACGTGATCAGTGCATGATCTGTAACAAGATTAGTGTATGATCATCCACGTGATCAGTGCACGGGCAGTCATGTGATCAGTGCATGATATAGACGTGAACAGTGCATGACCAGTCTCGTGATCCGTGCATGATAGCCACGTGATCAGTGCATGATCAGTCACCTGATGGGTGTATGATCATTCACGTGACCTGTACATGGTACCTACATGATCATTGCATGATCAGCCACGTGAGTAGTTCATGATAGCCACGTGATCAGTGCATGATCAGATACGAAATCAGTGCATGATCAGTCACGTGATCAGTGCATGATCAGCCACGTGATCAGTGCATGACCAGGCACGTGATCAGTGTATGTCCAGCCAAGTGATCAGTGCATGATAGCCACGTGATCAGTGCATGATCAGTCACGTGATCAGTGCATGATCAGTTATGTGATCAGTGTATGATCAGCCACGTGATCAGTGCATGATCAGCCACATGGTCAGTGCATGATCAATTACGTGCTCAGTGCATGATCAGTTACGTGAGCAGTACATGGTAGCTACGTGATCATTGCCTGATAAGCCACGTGATCAGTGCATGATAGCCAAGTGATCAGTGCATGATCAGCCACGTGATCAGTGCATGATCAGTCATGTGATACGTGTGTGATCAGCCACATGATCAGTGCATGATATCCACGTGATCAGTGCATGACAGCCACGTGATCAGTGCATGAGAGCCACGGGATCAGTGCATGATCAGTCACGTGACACATGTGTGATCAGCCACGTGATCAGTGCATGATGAGCCACGTGATCAGTGCAGGATCAATTACGTGATCAGTGCATGATCCGTCACGTGACCAGTACATGGTTGCGTCGTGATCGTTGCATGATCAGCCACGTGAGCAGAGCATGATAGCCACGTGGTCAGTGCATGATCAGCCACGTGATCAGTACATGATCAGACACGTGAACAGTGCATGCTCAGTCACGTTATCTGGGCCTGCTGAGCTGCGTGATTACTGTCTGCTCATCTGCTTGACAATTGCCAGCTGAGCTGCACGATTGCTGCCTGTCATCTGTTTGACAATTGCCAGCTGTGCTGCGTAATTCCTGCCTGCTCAGCTGCTTGATTATTGCCAGCTGAGCAGCATGATTCCTCACACCTGAGTTCCATGATTATTGCCTGCTGACTGTTTGATTCGTGCCTACTCAGCTCTGTGTTTATTGCCTCCAGAGGCACATGATCAGTGTATGATAGCAAACATGATCAGCGCATGATCAGTCACATGGTCAGCGCCATTAAGTCACGTGATCACTACATGATAGTCATGTGATCAGTCCATGCTCAGTCACGGTATCAGTGCATGAATAGCCACGTGATCAGTGCATGATCTGTCACAAGATTAGTGTATGATCATCCACGTGATCAGTGCACGGGCAGTCATGTGATCAGTGCATGATATAGACGTGAACAGTGCATGATCAGTCTCGTGATCAGTGCATGATAGCCACGTGATCAGTGCATGATCAGTCACCTGATGGGTGTATGATCATTCACGTGACCTGTACATGGTAGCTACATGATCATTGCATGATCAGCCACGTGAGTAGTTCATGATAGCCACGTGATCACTGCATGATCAGTCACGTGATCAGTGCATGATCAGTCATGTGACCAGTACATGGTAGCTGGGGGATCATGGCATGATCAGCCACGTGAGCAGTGCATGATAGCCACGTGATCAGTGCATGATCAGTCAGGAGATCAGTGCATGATCAGTCACGTGATCAGTGCATGATCAGACACGAGATCAGTGCATGATCAGTCACGTGATCAGTGCATGATCAGCCACCTGATCAGTGCATGACCAGGCACGTGATCAGTGTATGTCCAGCCAAGTGATCAGTGCATGATAGCCACGTGATCAGTGCATGATCAGCCACGTGATCAGTGCATGATCAGCCACATGATCAGTGCATGATCAATTACGTGCTCAGTGCATGATCAGTTACGTGACCAGTACAAGGTAGCTACGTGATCATTGCCTGATAAGCCACGTGATCAGTGCATGATAGCCACGTGATCACTGCATGAGAGCCACGTGATCAGTGCATGATCAGTCATGTGATACGTGTGTGATCAGCCACATGATCAGTGCATGATATCCACGTGATCAGTGCATGACAGCCAAGTGATCAGTGCATGAGAGCCACGGGATCAGTGCATGATCAGTCACGTGATACATGTGTGATCAGCCACGTGATCAGTGCATGATGAGCCACGTGATCAGTGCAGGATCAATTACGTGATCAGTGCATGATCAGTCACGTGACCAGTACATGGTTGCTACGTGATCGTTGCATGATCAGCCACGTGAGCAGAGCATGATAGCCACGTGGTCAGTGCATGATCAGTCATGTGATCAGTACATGATCAGTCACGTGAACAGTGCATGATCATTTACGTGATCTTTGCATGATCAGTCACGTTACCAGTATATGGTTGCTACGTGATCATTCCATGACGAGCCACGTGTGCAGTGCATGATAGCCACGTGATGTGTGCATGAGTTACGTGAGCAGAGTATGATCAGCCACGTGATCAGTGCATGAGTGACACGTGATCAGTGCATGATATGTCACGTGACAGGTGTGTGATCAGCCACGTGAACAGTGCATGTTCAGCCACGTGATCAGTGCATGATAGCCACGTGATCAGTGCATGATCAGTTACGTGAGCAGTGTATGATCAGCCACGTGATCAGTGCATGGTCAGACACGTGAACAGTGTATGATCAGCCACGTGATCAGTGCATGATATCCAAGTGATCAGTACATGATCATCACGTGATCAGTGTATGATCAGCCACGTGAACAGTGCATGCTCAGTCACGTGATCAGGGCCTGCTGAGCTGCGTGATTACTGTCTGCTCATCTGCTTGACAATTGCCAGATGAGCTGCACGATTCCTGCCTGCTCAGCTGCTTGATTATTGCCAGCTGAGCAGCATGATTCCTCACACCTGAGTTCCATGATTATTGCCTGCTGACTGTTTGATTCGTGCCTACTAAGCTCTTTGTTTATTGCCTCCAGAGGCACATGATCAGTGTATGATAGCAAACATGATCAGCTCATGATCAGTCACATGATCAGCGCCATTAAGTCACGTGATCACTACATGATAGTCATGTGATCAGTCCATGCTCAGTCACGGTATCATTGCATGATCAGCCACGTGATCAGTGCATGATCTGTCACAAGATCAGTGTATGATCATCCACGTGATCAGTGCACGGGCAGTCATGTGATCAGTGCATGATATAGACGTGAACAGTGCATGAGCAGTCTCGTGATCAGTGCATGATATCCACGTGATCAGTGCATGATCAGCCACGTGATCAGTGCATGATGAGCCACGGGATCAGTGCATGATCAGTCACGTGATACATGTGTGATCAGCCACGTGATCAGTGCATGATGAGCCACGTGATCAGTGCAGGATCAATTACGTGATCAGTGCATGATCAGTCACGTGACCAGTACATGGTTGCTACGTGATCGTTGCATGATCAGCCACGTGAGCAGAGCATGATAGCCACGTGGTCAGTGCATGATCAGTCACGTGATCAGTACATGATCAGTCACGTGAACAGTGCATGATCATTTACGTGATCTTTGCATGATCAGTCACGTTACCAGTATATGGTTGCTACGTGATCATTCCATGATGAGCCAGGTGAGCAGTGCATGATAGCCACGTGATGTGTGCATGAGTTACGTGAGCAGAGTATGATCAGCCACGTGATCAGTGCATGAGTGCCACGTGATCAGTGCATGATAGCCACGTGATCAGTGCATGATCAGTTACGTGAGCAGTGTATGATCAGCCACGTGATCAGTGCATGGTCAGACACGTGAACAGTGTATGATCAGCCACGTGATCAGTGCATGATATCCAAGTGATCAGTGCATGATCATCACGTGATCAGTGTATGATCAGCCACGTGAACAGTGCATGCTCAGTCACGTGATCTGGGCCTGCTGAGCTGCGTGATTACTGTCTGCTCATCTGCTTGACAATTGCCAGCTGAGCTGCACGATTCCTGCCTGTCATCTGCTTGACAATTGCCAGCTGTGCTGCGTAATTCCTGCCTGCTCAGCTGCTTGATTATTGCCAGCTGAGCAGCATGATTCCTCACACCTGTGTTCCATGATTATTGCCTGCTGACTGTTTGATTCGTGCCTACTCAGCTCTTTGTTTATTGCCTCCAGAGGCACATGATCAGTGTATGATAGCAAACATGATCAGCGCATGATCAGTCACATGATCAGCGCCATTAAGTCACGTGATCACTACATGATAGTCATGTGATCAGTCCATGCTCAGTCACGGTATCAGTGCATGATCAGCCACGTGATCAGTGCATGATCTGTCACAAGATTAGTGTATGATCATCCACGTGATCAGTGCACGGGCAGTCATGTGATCAGTGCATGATATAGACGTGAACAGTGCATGATCAGTCTCGTGATCAGTGCATGATAGCCACGTGATCAGTGCATGATCAGTCACCTGATGGGTGTATGATCATTCACGTGACCTGTACATGGTAGCTACATGATCATTGCATGATCAGCCACGTGAGTAGTTCATGATAGCCACGTGATCACTGCATGATCAGTCACGTGATCAGTGCATGATCAGTCATGTGACCAGTACATGGTAGCTGCGTGATCATGGCATGATCAGCCACGTGAGCAGTGCATGATAGCCACGTGACCAGTGCATGATCAGACACGTGATCAGTGCATGATCAGTCACGTGATCAGTGCATGATCAGCCACGTGATCAGTGCATGACCTGGCACGTGATCAGTGTATGTCCAGCCAAGTGATCAGTGCATGATAGCCACGTGATCAGTGCATGATCAGTCACGTGATCAGTGCATGATCAGTTATGTGATCAGTGTATGATCAGCCACGTGATCAGTGCATGATCAGCCACATGATCAGTGCATGATCAATTACGTGATCAGTGCATGATCAGTTCACGTGACCAGTACATGGTAGCTACGTGATCATTGCCTGATCAGCCACATGATCAGTGCATGATAGCCACGTGATCAGTGCATGATAGTCACGTGATCAGTGCATGATCAGTCATGTGATACGTGTGTGATCAGCCACGTGATCAGTGCATGATATCCACGTGATCAGTGCATGACAGCCACGTGATCAGTGCATGAGAGCCACGTAATCAGTGCATGATCAGCCACGTGATCAGTGCATGATGAGCCACGTGATCAGTGCAGGATCAATTACGTGATCAGTGCATGATCAGTCACGTGACTAGTACATGGATGCTACGTGATCGTTGCATGATCAGCCACGTGAGCAGTGCATGATAGCCACGTGGTCAGTGCATGATCAGTCACGTGATCAGTACATGATCAGTCACGTGAACAGTGCATGATCATTTACGTGATCTTTGCATGATCAGTCACGTTACCAGTATATGGTTGCTACATGATCATTCCATGACGAGCCACGTGAGCAGTGCATGATAGCCACGTGATGTGTGCATGAGTTACGTGAGCAGAGTATGATCAGCCACGTGATCAGTGCATGAGTGCCACGTGATCAGTGCATGATATGTCACGTGACAGGTGTGTGATCAGCCACGTGAACAGTGCATGTTCAGCCACGTGATCAGTGCATGATAGCCACGTGATCAGTGCATGATCAGTTACGTGAGCAGTGTATGATCAGCCACGTGATCAGTGCATGGTCAGACACGTGAACAGTGTATGATCAACCACGTGATCAGTGCATGATATCCAAGTGATCAGTGCATGATCATCACGTGATCAGTGTATGATCAGCCACGTGAACAGTGCATGCTCAGTCACGTGATCTGGGCCTGCTGAGCTGCGTGATTACTGTCTGCTCATCTGCTTGACAATTGCCAGCTGAGCTGCATGATTCCTGCCTGTCATCTGCTTGACAATTGCCAGCTGTGCTGCGTAATTCCTGCCTGCTCAGCTACTTGATTATTGCCAGCTGAGCAGCATGATTTCTCACAGCTGAGTTCCATGATTATAGCCTGCTGACTGATTCGTGCCTACTCAGATCTTTGTTCATTGCCTCCAGAGGCACATGATCAGTGTATGATAGCAAACATGATCAGCGCATGATCAGTCACATGATCAGTGCATGATAAGCCACGTGATCAGTGCATGATCAGTCATGTGATCAGTGCATGATCAGTCACGTGATCAGTGCATGATAGCTACGTGATCAGTGCATGATCAGCCACGTGATCAGTGCATGATAGCCACGTGATCAGTGCATGATCAGTCACGTGATCAGTGCATGATCAGTCACGTGATCAGTGCATGATCAGCCACGTGATCAGTGCATGATCAGCCACGTGATCAGTGCATGATCAGTCACGTGATCAGTGCATGATCAGTCACGTGACCAGTACATGGTAGCTACGTGATCATTGCATGATCAGCCACGTGATCAGTGCATGATAGCTACGTGATCAGTGCATGATAGCCACGTGATCAGTGCATGATAGCCACGTGATCAGTGCATGATCAGTCACGTGATCATGTGTGATCAGCCACGTGATCAGTGCATGATGAGCCACGTGATCAGTGCATGATCAATTACGTGATCAGTGCATGATCAGTCACGTGACCAGTACATGGTTGCTACGTGATCAGTGCATGATCAGCCACGTGAGCAGTGCATGATAGCCACGTGATCAGTGCATGATCAGTCACGTGATCAGTACATGATCAGTCACGTGAACAGTGCATGATCATTTACGTGATCAGTGCATGATCAGTCACGTGACCAGTATATGGTAGCTACGTGATCATTCCATGACGAGCCACGTGAGCAGTGCATGATAGCCACGTGATGTGTGCATGATCAGTTACGTGAGCAGAGTATGATCAGCCACGTGATCAGTGCATGAGTGCCACGTGATCAGTGCATGATATGTCACGTGACAGGTGTGTGATCAGCCTCGTGAACAGTGCATGTTCAGCCACGTGATCAGTGCATGATAGCCACGTGATCAGTGCATGATCAGTTACGTGAGCAGTGTATGATCAGCCACGTGATCAGTGCATGGTCAGACACGTGAACAGTGTATGATCAGCCACGTGATCAGTGCATGATATCCAAGTGATCAGTGCATGATCATCACGTGATCAGTGTATGATCAGCCACGTGAACAGTGCATGCTCAGTCACGTGATCAGGGCCTGCTGAGCTGCGTGATTACTGTCTGCTCATCTGCTTGACAATTGCCAGCTGAGCTGCACGATTCCTGCCTGTCATCTGCTTGACAATTGCCAGCTGTGCTGCGTAATTCCTGCCTGCTCAGCTGCTTGATTATTGCCAGCTGAGCAGCATGATTCCTCACAGCTGAGTTCCATGATTATTGCCTGCTGACTGTTTGATTCGTGCCTACTCAGCTCTTTGTTTATTGCCTCCAGAGGCACATGATCAGTGTATGATAGCAAACATGATCAGCGCATGATCAGTCACATGATCAGCGCCATTAAGTCACGTGATCACTACATGATAGTCATGTGATCAGTCCATGCTCAGTCACGGTATCAGTGCATGATCAGCCACGTGATCAGTGCATGATCTGTCACATGATTAGTGTATGATCATCCACGTGATCAGTGCATGGGCAGTCATGTGATCAGTGCATGATATAGACGTGATCAGTGCATGACCAGTCTCGTGATAAGTGCATGATCAGTCACCTGATGGGTGTATGATCATTCACGTGACCTGTACATGGTAGCTACATGATTTTTGCATGATCAGCCACGTGAGTAGTGCATGATAGCCACGTGATCAGTGCATGATCAGTCACGTGATCAGTGCATGATCAGTCACGTGACCAGTACATGGTAGCTAGTGATCATTGCATGATCAGCCACGTGATCAGTGCATGATAGCCACGTGATCAGTGCATGATCAGTCACGTGATCAGTGTGTGATCAGCCACGTGATCAGTGCATGATATCCACGTGATCAGTGCATGATAGCCACGTGATCAGTGCATGATAGCCACGTGATCAGTGCATGATCAGTCACGTGATACGTGTGTGATCAGCCACGTGATCAGTGCATGATCAGCCACGTGATCAGTGCATGATCAATTACGTGATCAGTGCATGATCAGTCACGTGACCAGTACATGGTTCTACGTGATCATTGCATGATCAGCCACGTGAGCAGTGCATGATAGCCACGTGATCAGTGCATGATCAGTCACGTGATCAGTGCATGATCAGTCACGACAACAGTGCATGATCATTTACGTGATCAGTGCATGATCAGTCACGTGACCAGTATATGGTAGCTACGTGATCATTGCATGACAGCCACGTGATCAGTGCATGATAGCCACGTGATCAGTGCATGATCAGTTACGTGATCAGTGTATGATCAGCCACGTGATCAGTGCATGATCAGTCACGTGATCAGTGCATGATAGCCACGTGATCAGTGCATGATCAGTCACGTGATCAGTGCATGATCAGCCACGTGATCAGTGCATGATCAGCCACGTGATCAGTGCATGATCAGCCACGTGATCAGTGCATGATAGCCACGTGATCAGTGCATGATCAGTCACGTGATCAGTGCATGATCAGTCACGTGATCAGTGCATGATCAGCCACGTGATCAGTGCATGATCAGTCACGTGACCAGTGCATGATAGCTACGTGATCAGTGCATGATCAGCCACGTGATCAGTGCATGATAGCCACGTGATCAGTGCATGATAGCCACGTGATCAGTGCATGATCAGTCACGTGATCAGTGCATGATCAGCCACGTGATCAGTGCATGACGAGGCACGTGATCAGTATGATCAGCCACGTGATCAGTGCATGATAGCCACGTGATCAGTGCATGATCAGTCACGTGATCAGTGCATGATCAGCCACGTGATCAGTGCATGATCAGTTACGTGATCAGTGCATGATCAGTTACGTGATCAGTGCATGATCAGCCACGTGATCAGTGCATGATCAGTCACGTGATCAGTGCATGATCAGCCACGTGATCAGTGCATGATCAGCCACGTGATCAGTGCATGATCAGCCACGTGATCAGTGCATGATCAGTTACGTGATCAGTGCATGATCAGCCACGTGACCAGTGCATGATAGCTACGTGAT
The DNA here is from genome assembly GCF_032452875.1 of Bos javanicus. Taxonomy (NCBI): domain Eukaryota; kingdom Metazoa; phylum Chordata; class Mammalia; order Artiodactyla; family Bovidae; genus Bos; species Bos javanicus. The sequence continues at coordinate 120,150 of NW_026893618.1, forward strand.
CAGTGCATGATCAGCCACGTGATCAGTGCATGATAGCCACGTGATCAGTGCATGATAGCCACGTGATCAGTGCATGATCAGTCACGTGATCAGTGCATGATCAGCCACGTGATCAGTGCATGATCAGTCACGTGATCAGTATGATCAGCCACGTGATCAGTGCATGATAGCCACGTGATCAGTGCATGATCAGTCACGTGATCAGTGCATGATCAGCCACGTGATCAGTGCATGATCAGTTACGTGATCAGTGCATGATCAGTTACGTGATCAGTGCATGATCAGCCACGTGATCAGTGCATGATCAGTCACGTGATCAGTGCATGATCAGCCACGTGATCAGTGCATGATCAGCCACGTGATCAGTGCATGATCAGCCACGTGATCAGTGCATGATCAGTTACGTGATCAGTGCATGATCAGTCACGTGACCAGTGCATGATAGCTACGTGATCATTGCATGATCAGCCACGTGATCAGTGCATGATAGCCACGTGATCAGTGCATGATCAGCCACGTGATCAGTGCATGATCAGCCACGTGATCAGTGCATGATCAGCCACGTGATCAGTGCATGATCAGCCACGTGATCAGTGCATGATAGCCACGTGATCAGTGCATGATCAGTTACGTGAGCAGTGTATGATCAGCCACGTGATCAGTGCATGGTCAGACACGTGAACAGTGTATGATCAGCCACGTGATCAGTGCATGATATCCAAGTGATCAGTGCATGATCAATCACGTGATCAGTGTATGATCAGCCACGTGAACAGTGCATGCTCAGTCACGTGATCAGGGCCTGCTGAGCTGCGTGATTACTGTCTGCTCATCTGCTTGACAATTGCCAGCTGAGCTGCACGATTCCTGCCTGTCATCTGCTTGACAATTGCCAGCTGTGCTGCGTAATTCCTGCCTGCTCAGCTGCTTGATTATTGCCAGCTGAGCAGCATGATTCCTCACACCTGAGTTCCATGATTATTGCCTGCTGACTGTTTGATTCGTGCCTACTCAGCTCTTTGTTTATTGCCTCCAGAGGCACATGATCAGTGTATGATAGCAAACATGATCAGCGCATGATCAGTCACATGATCAGCGCCATTAAGTCACGTGATCACTACATGATAGTCATGTGATCAGTCCATGCTCAGTCACGGTATCAGTGCATGATCAGCCACGTGATCAGTGCATGATCTGTCACGTGATTAGTGTATGATCATCCACGTGATCAGTGCATGGGCAGTCATGTGATCAGTGCATGATTAGACGTGATCAGTGCATGTTCAGTCTCGTGATCAGTGCATGATAGCCACGTGATCAGTGCATGATCAGTCACCTGATGGGTGTATGATCATTCACGTGACCAGTACATGGTAGCTACATGATCAGTGCATGATCAGCCACGTGATCAGTGCATGATAGCCACGTGATCAGTGCATGATCAGCCACGTGATCAGTGCATGATCAGCCACGTGATCAGTGCATGATCAGTCACGTGATCAGTGCATGATCAGTCACGTGATCAGTGCATGATAGCCACGTGATCAGTGCATGATCAGCCACGTGATCAGTGCATGATAGCCACGTGATCAGTGCATGATCAGTCACGTGATCAGTGCATGATCAGTCACGTGATCAGTGCATGATCAGCCACGTGATCAGTGCATGATCAGTTACGTGATCAGTGCATGATCAGTCACGTGATCAGTGCATGATAGCTGCGTGATCAGTGCATGATCAGCCACGTGATCAGTGCATGATAGCCACGTGATCAGTGCATGATCAGTCACGTGATCAGTGCATGATCAGTCACGTGATCAGTGCATGATCAGCCACGTGATCAGTGCATGATCAGTTACGTGATCAGTGCATGATCAGTCACGTGATCAGTGCATGGTAGCTACGTGATCAGTGCATGATCAGCCACGTGATCAGTGCATGATAGCCACGTGATCAGTGCATGATCAGTCATGTGATAGTGTGTGATCAGCCACGTGATCAGTGCATGATATCCACGTGATCAGTGCATGATAGCCACGTGATCAGTGCATGATAGCCACGTGATCAGTGCATGATCAGTCACGTGATACGTGTGTGATCAGCCACGTGATCAGTGCATGATGAGCCACGTGATCAGTGCATGATCAATTACGTGATCAGTGCATGATCAGTCACGTGACCAGTACATGGTTCTACATGATCATTGCATGATCAGCCACGTGAGCAGTGCATGATAGCCACGTGATCAGTGCATGATCAGTCACGTGATCAGTGCATGATCAGTCACGACAACAGTGCATGATCATTTACGTGATCAGTGCATGATCAGTCACGTGACAGTATATGGTAGCTACGTGATCATTGCATGATCAGCCACGTGATCAGTGCATGATAGCCACGTGATCAGTGCATGATCAGTTACGTGAGCAGTGTATGATCAGCCACGTGATCAGTGCATGATCAGTCACGTGATCAGTGCATGATAGCCACGTGATCAGTGCATGATCAGTTACGTGATCAGTGCATGATCAGCCACGTGATCAGTGCATGATCAGCCACGTGATCAGTGCATGATCAGCCACGTGATCAGTGCATGATAGCCACGTGATCAGTGCATGATCAGTCACGTGATCAGTGCATGATCAGTCACGTGATCAGTGCATGATCAGCCACGTGATCAGTGCATGATCAGTCACGTGATCAGTACATGGTAGCCACGTGATCAGTGCATGATCAGCCACGTGATCAGTGCATGATAGCCACGTGATCAGTGCATGATAGCCACGTGATCAGTGCATGATCAGTCACGTGATCAGTGCATGATCAGCCACGTGATCAGTGCATGATCAGTCACGTGATCAGTATGATCAGCCACGTGATCAGTGCATGATAGCCACGTGATCAGTGCATGATCAGTCACGTGATCAGTGCATGATCAGTCACGTGATCAGTGCATGATCAGCCACGTGATCAGTGCATGATCAGCCACGTGATCAGTGCATGATCAGTCACGTGATCAGTGCATGATCAGTCACGTGATCAGTGCATGGTAGCTACGTGATCAGTGCATGATCAGCCACGTGATCAGTGCATGATCAGTCACGTGATCAGTGCATGATCAGTCACGTGATCAGTGCATGATCAGCCACGTGATCAGTGCATGATAGCCACGTGATCAGTGCATGATAGCCACGTGATCAGTGCATGATCAGTCACGTGATCAGTGCATGATCAGTCACGTGATCAGTGCATGATCAGCCACGTGATCAGTGCATGATAGCCACGTGATCAGTGCATGATCAGTCACGTGATCAGTGCATGATCAGTCACGTGACCAGTACATGGTAGCTAGTGATCATTGCATGATCAGCCACGTGATCAGTGCATGATAGCCACGTGATCAGTGCATGATCAGTCACGTGATCAGTGCATGATCAGTCACGTGATCAGTGCATGATCAGGCACGTGATCAGTGCATGATCAGCCACGTGATCAGTGCATGATAGCCACGTGATCAGTGCATGATCAGTCACGTGATCAGTGCATGATCAGCCACGTGATCAGTGCATGATCAGCCACGTGATCAGTGCATGATCAATTACGTGATCAGTGCATGATCAGTCACGTGACCAGTACATGGTAGCTACGTGATCATTGCATGATCAGCCACATGAGCCGTGCATGATAGCCACGCGATCAGTGCATGATCAGTCACGTGATCAGTGCATGATCAGTCACGTGATCAGTGCATGATCAGTCACGTGATCAGTGCATGATCAGTCACGTGATCAGTGCATGATCAGTCACGTGACCAGTGCATGATAGCCACGTGATCAGTGCATGATCAGCCACGTCAGTGCATGATCAGCCACGTGATCAGTGCATGATCAGCCACGTGATCAGTGCATGATCAGTCACGTGATCAGTGCATGATCAGCCACGTGATCAGTGCATGATCAGCCACGTGATCAGTGCATGATCAGCCACGTGATCAGTGCATGATCAGCCACGTGAACAGTGTATGATCAGCCACGTGATCAGTGCATGATATCCACATGATCAGTGCATGATCATCACGTGATCAGTGATCATGATCAGCCACGTGAACAGTGCATGCTCAGTCACGTGATAAGGGCCTGCTGAGCTGCGTGATTACTGTCTGCTCATCTGCTTGACAATTGCCAGCTGAGCTGCACGATTCCTGCCTGTCATCTGCTTGACAATTGCCAGCTGTGCTGCGTAATTCCTGCCTGCTCAGCTGCTTGATTATTGCCAGCTGAGCAGCATGATTCCTCACACCTGAGTTCCATGATTATTGCCTGCTGACTGTTTGATTCGTGCCTACTCAGCTCTTTGTTTATTGCCTCCAGAGGCACATGATCAGTGTATGATAGCAAACATGATCAGCGCATGATCAGTCACATGATCAGCGCCATTAAGTCACGTGATCACTACATGATAGTCGTGATCAGTCCATGCTCAGTCACGGTATCAGTGCATGATCAGCCACGTGATCAGTGCATGATCTGTCACATGATTAGTGTATGATCATCCACGTGATCAGTGCATGGGCAGTCATGTGATCAGTGCATGATATAGACGTGATCAGTGCATGATCAGTCTCGTGATCAGTGCATGATAGCCACGTGATCAGTGCATGATCAGTCACCTGATGGGTGTATGATCATTCACGTGACCTGTACATGGTAGCTACATGATTTTTGCATGATCAGCCACGTGAGTAGTGCATGATAGCCACGTGATCCCTGCATGATCAGTCACGTGATCAGTGCATGATCAGTCATGTGACCAGTACATGGTAGCTGCGTGATCATGCATGATCAGCCACGTGATCAGTGCATGATAGCCACGTGATCAGTGCATGATCAGACACGTGATCAGTGCATGATCAGTCACGTGATCAGTGCATGATCAGCCACGTGATCAGTGCATGATCAGCCACGTGATCAGTGCATGTCAGCCACGTGATCAGTGCATGATAGCCACGTGATCAGTGCATGATCAGTCACGTGATCAGTGCATGATCAGTCACGTGATCAGTGCATGATCAGCCACGTGATCAGTGCATGATCAGCCACGTGATCAGTGCATGATCAATTACGTGATCAGTGCATGATCAGTCACGTGACCAGTACATGGTAGCTACGTGATCAGTGCATGATCAGCCACGTGATCAGTGCATGATAGCCACGTGATCAGTGCATGATCAGTCACGTGATCAGTGCATGATCAGCCACGTGATCAGTGCATGATAGCCACGTGATCAGTGCATGATCAGCCACGTGATCAGTGCATGATCAGCCACGTGATCAGTGCATGATCAGTCACGTGATCAGTGCATGATAGCACGTGATCAGTGCATGATCAGCCACGTGATCAGTGCATGATAGCCACGTGATCAGTGCATGATCAGTCACGTGATCAGTGCATGATCAGCCACGTGATCAGTGCATGATCAGCCACGTGATCAGTGCATGATCAGCCACGTGATCAGTGCATGATAGCCACGTGATCAGTGCATGATCAGTCACGTGATCAGTGCATGATCAGCCACGTGATCAGTGCATGATCAGTCACGTGATCAGTGCATGATCAATTACGTGATCAGTGCATGATCAGTCACGTGATCAGTGCATGGTTCTACGTGATCAGTGCATGATCAGCCACGTGATCAGTGCATGATAGCCACGTGATCAGTGCATGATCAGTCACGTGATCAGTGCATGATCAGCCACGTGATCAGTGCATGATCAGTCACGTGATCAGTGCATGATCAGTCACGTGATCAGTGCATGATCAGCCACGTGATCAGTGCATGATAGCCACGTGATCAGTGCATGATCAGCCACGTGATCAGTGCATGATCAGTCACGTGATCAGTGCATGATAGCACGTGATCAGTGCATGATCAGCCACGTGATCAGTGCATGATAGCCACGTGATCAGTGCATGATAGCCACGTGATCAGTGCATGATCAGTCACGTGATCAGTGCATGATCAGCCACGTGATCAGTGCATGACAGGCACGTGATCAGTATGACCAGCCACGTGATCAGTGCATGATAGCCACGTGATCAGTGCATGATCAGTCACGTGATCAGTGCATGATCAGCCACGTGATCAGTGCATGATCAGCCACGTGATCAGTGCATGATCAGCCACGTGATCAGTGCATGATCAGCCACGTGATCAGTGCATGATCAGTCACGTGATCAGTGCATGATCAGCCACGTGATCAGTGCATGATCAGTCACGTGATCAGTGCATGATCAGCCACGTGATCAGTGCATGATAGCCACGTGATCAGTGCATGATCAGTCACGTGATCAGTGCATGATCAGCCACGTGATCAGTGCATGATCAGCCACGTGATCAGTGCATGATCAGCCACGTGATCAGTGCATGATAGCCACGTGATCAGTGCATGATCAGTCACGTGATCAGTGCATGATCAGTCACGTGATCAGTGCATGATCAGCCACGTGATCAGTGCATGATAGCCACGTGATCAGTGCATGATCAGCCACGTGATCAGTGCATGATAGCCACGTGATCAGTGCATGATAGCCACGTGATCAGTGCATGATCAGTCACGTGATCAGTGCATGATCAGCCACGTGATCAGTGCATGATATCCACGTGATCAGTGCATGATCAGCCACGTGATCAGTGCATGACAGCCACGTGATCAGTGCATGATCAATTACGTGATCAGTGCATGATCAGTCACGTGACCAGTACATGGTTGCTACGTGATCGTTGCATGATCAGCCACGTGAGCAGTGCATGATAGCCACGTGATCAGTGCATGATCAGTCACGTGATCAGTACATGATCAGTCACGTGAACAGTGCATGATCATTTACGTGATCAGTGCATGATCAGTCACGTGACCAGTATATGGTAGCTACGTGATCATTCCATGACGAGCCACGTGAGCAGTGCATGATAGCCACGTGATGTGTGCATGAGTTACGTGAGCAGAGTATGATCAGCCACGTGATCAGTGCATGAGTGCCACGTGATCAGTGCATGATATGTCACGTGACAGGTGTGTGATCAGCCACGTGAACAGTGCATGTTCAGCCACGTGATCAGTGCATGATAGCCACGTGATCAGTGCATGATCAGTTACGTGATCAGTGTATGATCAGCCACGTGATCAGTGCATGATATCCAAGTGATCAGTGCATGATCATCACGTGATCAGTGTATGATCAGCCACGTGAACAGTGCATGCTCAGTCACGTGATATGGGCCTGCTGAGCTGCGTGATTACTGTCTGCTCATCTGCTTGACAATTGCCAGCTGAGCTGCACGATTCCTGCCTGTCATCTGCTTGACAATTGCCAGCTGTGCTGCGTAATTCCTGCCTGCTCAGCTGCTTGATTATTGCCAGCTGAGCAGCATGATTCCTCACACCTGAGTTCCATGATTATTGCCTGCTGACTGTTTGATTCGTGCCTACTCAGCTCTTTGTTTATTGCCTCCAGAGGCACATGATCAGTGTATGATAGCAAACATGATCAGCGCATGATCAGTCACATGATCAGCGCCATTAAGTCACGTGATCACTACATGATAGTCATGTGATCAGTCCATGCTCAGTCACGGTATCAGTGCATGATCAGCCACGTGATCAGTGCATGATAGCCACGTGATCAGTGCATGATCAGCCACGTGATCAGTGCATGATCAGCCACGTGATCAGTGCATGATCAGGCACGTGATCAGTGCATGATCAGCCACGTGATCAGTGCATGATAGCCACGTGATCAGTGCATGATCAGTCACGTGATCAGTGCATGATCAGCCACGTGATCAGTGCATGATCAGCCACGTGATCAGTGCATGATCAGTCACGTGACCAGTACATGGTAGCTAGTGATCATTGCATGATCAGCCACGTGATCAGTGCATGATAGCCACGTGATCAGTGCATGATCAGCCACGTGATCAGTGCATGATCAGTCATGTGATCAGTGCATGATCAGCCACGTGATCAGTGCATGATAGCCACGTGATCAGTGCATGATAGCCACGTGATCAGTGCATGATCAGTCACGTGATCATGTGTGATCAGCCACGTGATCAGTGCATGATCAGCCACGTGATCAGTGCATGATCAATTACGTGATCAGTGCATGATCAGTCACGTGATCAGTACATGGTAGCTACGTGATCGTGCATGATCAGCCACGTGATCAGTGCATGATAGCCACGTGATCAGTGCATGATCAGTCACGTGATCAGTGCATGATCAGTCACGTGATCAGTGCATGATCAGTTACGTGATCAGTGCATGATCAGTCACGTGACCAGTACATGGTTGCTACGTGATCATTGCATGATCAGCCACGTGATCAGTGCATGATAGCCACGTGATCAGTGCATGATCAGTCACGTGATCAGTGCATGATCAGTCACGTGATCAGTGCATGATCAGCCACGTGATCAGTGCATGATCAGTCACGTGATCAGTGCATGATCAGCCACGTGATCAGTGCATGATCAGCCACGTGATCAGTGCATGATCAGCCACGTGATCAGTGCATGATCAGTTACGTGATCAGTGTATGATCAGCCACGTGATCAGTGCATGATCAGCCACGTGATCAGTGCATGATCAATTACGTGATCAGTGCATGATCAGTCACGTGATCAGTGCATGATAGCCACGTGATCAGTGCATGATCAGCCACGTGATCAGTGCATGATAGCCACGTGATCAGTGCATGATCAGTTACGTGAGCAGTGTATGATCAGCCACGTGATCAGTGCATGGTCAGACACGTGAACAGTGTATGATCAGCCACGTGATCAGTGCATGATATCCAAGTGATCAGTGCATGATCATCACGTGATCAGTGTATGATCAGCCACGTGAACAGTGCATGCTCAGTCACGTGATCTGGGCCTGCTGAGCTGCGTGATTACTGTCTGCTCATCTGCTTGACAATTGCCAGCTGAGCTGCACGATTCCTGCCTGTCATCTGCTTGACAATTGTCAGCTGTGCTGCGTAATTCCTGCCTGCTCAGCTGCTTGATTATTGCCAGCTGAGCAGCATGATTCCTCACAGCTGAGTTCCATGATTATTGCCTGCTGACTGTTTGATTCGTGCCTACTCAGCTCTTTGTTTATTGCCTCCAGAGGCACATGATCAGTGTATGATAGCAAACATGATCAGCGCATGATCAGTCACATGATCAGCGCCATTAAGTCACGTGATCACTACACGATAGTCATGTGATCAGTCCATGCTCTAGTCACAGTGTCAGTGCATGTTCAGCCACGTATTCAGTGCATGATAGCCACGTGATCAGTGCATGATCTGTCACATGATTAGTGTATGATCATCCACGTGACCAGTGCATGGGCAGTCATGTGATCAGTGCATGATATAGACGTGATCAGTGCATGATCAGTCACGTGATCAGTGCATGATAGCCACGTGATCAGTGCATGATCAGTCACCTGAGGGGTGTATGATCATTCACGTGACCTGTACATGGTAGCTACATGATCATTGCATGATCAGCCACGTGAGTAGTGCATGATAGCCACGTGATCAGTGCATGATCAGTCACGTGATCAGTGCATGATCAGTCATGTGACCAGTACATGGTAGCTGCGTGATCATGCATGATCAGCCACGTGATCAGTGCATGATAGCCACGTGATCAGTGCATGATCAGTCACGTGATCATGTGTGATCAGCCACGTGATCAGTGCATGATATCCACGTGATCAGTGCATGACAGCCACGTGATCAGTGCATGATCAGTCACGTGATACATGTGTGATCAGCCACGTGATCAGTGCATGATGAGCCACGTGATCAGTGCATGATCAATTACGTGATCAGTGCATGATCAGTCACGTGACCAGTACATGGTTGCTACGTGATCGTTGCATGATCAGCCACGTGAGCAGTGCATGATAGCCACGTGATCAGTGCATGATCAGTCACGTGATCAGTACATGATCAGTCACGTGAACAGTGCATGATCATTTACGTGATCAGTGCATGATCAGTCACGTGACCAGTATATGATAGCTACGTGATCATTCCATGACGAGCCACGTGAGCAGTGCATGATAGCCACGTGATGTGTGCATGAGTTACGTGAGCAGAGTATGATCAGCCACGTGATCAGTGCATGAGTGCCACGTGATCAGTGCATGATATGTCACGTGACAGGTGTGTGATCAGCCACGTGAACAGTGCATGTTCAGCCACGTGATCAGTGCATGATAGCCACGTGATCAGTGCATGATCAGTTACGTGAGCAGTGTATGATCAGCCACGTGATCAGTGCATGGTCAGACACGTGAACAGTGTATGATCAGCCACGTGATCAGTGCATGATATCCAAGTGATCAGTGCATGATCAATCACGTGATCAGTGTATGATCAGCCACGTGAACAGTGCATGCTCAGTCACGTGATCTGGGCCTGCTGAGCTGCGTAATTACTGTCTGCTCATCTGCTTGACAATTGCCAGCTGAGCTGCACGATTCCTGCCTGTCATCTGCTTGACAATTGCCAGCTGTGCTGCGTAATTCCTGCCTGCTCAGCTGCTTGATTATTGCCAGCTGAGCAGCATGATTCCTCACACCTGAGTTCCATGATTATTGCCTGCTGACTGTTTGATTCGTGCCTACTCAGCTCTTTGTTTATTGCCTCCAGAGGCACATGATCAGTGTATGATAGCAAACATGATCAGCGCATGATCAGTCACATGATCAGTGCCATTAAGTCACGTGATCACTACATGATAGTCATGTGATCAGTCCATGCTCAGTCACGGTATCAGTGCATGATCAGCCACGTGATCAGTGCATGATCTGTCAAATGATTAGTGTATGATCATCCACATGAGCAGGGCATGGGCAGTCATGTGATCAGTGCATGATATAGACGTGATCAGTGCATGATCAGTCTCGTGATCAGTGCATGATAGCCACGTGATCAGTGCATGATCAGTCACCTGATGGGTGTATGATCATTCACGTGACCTGTACATGGTAGCTACATGATCATTGCATGATCAGCCACGTGAGTAGTGCATGATAGCCACGTGATCACTGCATGATCAGTCACGTGATCAGTGCATGATCAGTCATGTGATCAGTACATGGTAGCTGCGTGATCATGCATGATCAGCCACGTGAGCAGTGCATGATAGCCACGTGATCAGTGCATGATCAGACACGTGATCAGTGCATGATCAGTCACGTGATCAGTGCATGATCAGCCACGTGATCAGTGCATGATAGTCACGTGATCAGTGCATGATCATCACGTGATCAGTGCATGATCAGCCACGTGATCAGTGCATGCTCAGTCACGTGATCAGGGCCTGCTGAGCTGCGTGATTACTGCATGCTCATCTGCTTGATAATAGCCAGCTGAGCTGTACGATTCCTGCCCGTCATCTGCTTGACAATTGCCAGCTGTGCTGCGTGATTCCTGCCTGATCAGCTGCTTGATTATTGCCAGCTGAGCAGCATGATTCCTCACACCTGAGTTACATGATTATTGCCTGCTGACTGTTTGATTCGTGCCTACTCAGCTCTTTGTTTATTGCCTCCAGAGGCACGTGATCAGTGTATGATAGCAAACATGATCAGTGCATGATCAGCCACATGATCAGTGCCATTAAGTCACGTGATCAGTGCATGATAGTCATGTGATCAGTGCATGATCAGTCACGTGATCAGTGCATGATCAGCCACGTGATCAGTGCATGATCAGTCACGTGATCAGTGCATGATCATTCACGTGATCAGTGCATGGTAGCTACATGATCAGTGCATGATCAGCCACGTGATAGTGCATGATAGCCACGTGATCAGTGCATGATCAGTCACGTGATCAGTGCATGATCAGTCACGTGACCAGTGCATGGTAGCTGCGTGATCATGCATGATCAGCCACGTGATCAGTGCATGATAGCCACGTGATCAGTGCATGATCAGACACGTGATCAGTGCATGATCAGTCACGTGATCAGTGCATGATCAGCCACGTGATCAGTGCATGATCAGGCACGTGATCAGTGCATGATCAGCCACGTGATCAGTGCATGATAGCCACGTGATCAGTGCATGATCAGTCACGTGATCAGTGCATGATCAGCCACGTGATCAGTGCATGATCAGCCACGTGATCAGTGCATGATCAGTCACGTGATCAGTGCATGATAGCTACGTGATCAGTGCATGATCAGCCACGTGATCAGTGCATGATAGCCACGTGATCAGTGCATGATAGCCACGTGATCAGTGCATGATCAGTCATGTGATACGTGTGTGATCAGCCACGTGATCAGTGCATGATAGCCACGTGATCAGTGCATGATAGCCACGTGATCAGTGCATGATCAGTCACGTGATACATGTGTGATCAGCCACGTGATCAGTGCATGATGAGCCACGTGATCAGTGCAGGATCAATTACGTGATCAGTGCATGATCAGTCACGTGACCAGTACATGGTTGCTACGTGATCGTTGCATGATCAGCCACGTGAGCAGAGCATGATAGCCACGTGATCAGTGCATGATCAGTCACGTGATCAGTACATGATCAGTCACGTGAACAGTGCATGATCATTTACGTGATCTGTGCATGATCAGTCACGTGACCAGTATATGGTAGCTACGTGATCATTCCATGACGAGCCACGTGAGCAGTGCATGATAGCCACGTGATGTGTGCATGAGTTACGTGAGCAGAGTATGATCAGCCACGTGATCAGTGCATGAGTGCCACGTGATCAGTGCATGATATGTCACGTGACAGGTGTGTGATCAGCCACGTGAACAGTGCATGTTCAGCCACGTGATCAGTGCATGATAGCCACGTGATCAGTGCATGATCAGTTACGTGAGCAGTGTATGATCAGCCACGTGATCAGTGCATGGTCAGACACGTGAACAGTGTATGATCAGCCACGTGATCAGTGCATGATATCCAAGTGATCAGTGCATGATCATCACGTGATCAGTGTATGATCAGCCACGTGAACAGTGCATGCTCAGTCACGTGATCTGGGCCTGCTGAGCTGCGTGATTACTGTCTGCTCATCTGCTTGACAATTGCCAGCTGAGCTGCACGATTCCTGCCTGTCATCTGCTTGACAATTGCCAGCTGTGCTGCGTAATTCCTGCCTGCTCAGCTGCTTGATTATTGCCAGCTGAGCAGCATGATTCCTCACACCTGAGTTCCATGATTATTGCCTGCTGACTGTTTGATTCGTGCCTACTCAGCTCTTTGTTTATTGCCTCCAGAGGCACATGATCAGTGTATGATAGCAAACATGATCAGCGCATGATCAGTCACATGATCAGCGCCATTAAGTCACGTGATCACTACATGATAGTCATGTGATCAGTCCATGCTCAGTCACGGTATCAGTGCATGATCAGCCACGTGATCAGTGCATGATCTGTCACATGATTAGTGTATGATCATCCACGTGATCAGTGCATGGGCAGTCATGTGATCAGTGCATGATATAGACGTGATCAGTGCATGATCAGTCTCGTGATCAGTGCATGATAGCCACGTGATCAGTGCATGATCAGTCACCTGATGGGTGTATGATCATTCACGTGACCTGTACATGGTAGCTACATGATCATTGCATGATCAGCCACGTGAGTAGTGCATGATAGCCACGTGATCAGTGCATGATCAGTCACGTGATCAGTGCATGATCAGTCATGTGACCAGTACATGGTAGCTGCGTGATCATGCATGATCAGCCACGTGATCAGTGCATGATAGCCACGTGATCAGTGCATGATCAGACACGTGATCAGTGCATGATATCCACGTGATCAGTGCATGATCATCACGTGATCAGTGCATGATCAGCCACGTGATCAGTGCATGATCAGTCACGTGATCAGTGCCTGCTGAGCTGCGTGATTACTGTCTGCTCATCTGCTTGACAATTGCCAGCTGATCTGCACGATTCCTGCCTGTCATCTGCTTGACAATTGCCAGCTGTGCTGCGTAATTCCTGCCTGCTCAGCTGCTTGATTATTGCCAGCTGAGCAGCATGATTCCTCACAGCTGAGTTCCATGATTATTGCCTGCTGACTGTTTGATTCGTGCCTACTCAGCTCTTTGTTTATTGCCTCCAGAGGCACATGATCAGTGTATGATAGCAAACATGATCAGTGCATGATCAGTCACATGATCAGTGCCATTAAGTCACGTGATCAGTGCATGATAGTCATGTGATCAGTGCATGATCAGTCACGTGATCAGTGCATGATCAGCCACGTGATCAGTGCATGATCAGTCACGTGATCAGTGTATGATCATTCACGTGATCAGTGCATGGTAGCTACATGATCAGTGCATGATCAGCCACGTGATCAGTGCATGATAGCCACGTGATCAGTGCATGATCAGTCACGTGATCAGTGCATGATCAGTCACGTGACCAGTACATGGTAGCTACGTGATCATGCATGATCAGCCACGTGATCAGTGCATGATAGCCACGTGATCAGTGCATGATCAGTCACGTGATCAGTGCATGATCAGTCACGTGATCAGTGCATGATCAGCCACGTGATCAGTGCATGATCAGCACGTGATCAGTGCATGATCAGCCACGTGATCAGTGCATGATAGCCACGTGATCAGTGCATGATCAGTCACGTGATCAGTGCATGATCAGTCACGTGATCAGTGCATGATCAGCCACGTGATCAGTGCATGATCAGTCACGTGATCAGTGCATGATAGCTACGTGATCAGTGCATGATCAGCCACGTGATCAGTGCATGATAGCCACGTGATCAGTGCATGATAGCCACGTGATCAGTGCATGATCAGTCATGTGATACGTGTGTGATCAGCCACGTGATCAGTGCATGATAGCCACGTGATCAGTGCATGATAGCCACGTGATCAGTGCATGATCAGTCACGTGATACATGTGTGATCAGCCACGTGATCAGTGCATGATGAGCCACGTGATCAGTGCAGGATCAATTACGTGATCAGTGCATGATCAGTCACGTGACCAGTACATGGTTGCTACGTGATCGTTGCATGATCAGCCACGTGAGCAGAGCATGATAGCCACGTGATCAGTGCATGATCAGTCACGTGATCAGTACATGATCAGTCACGTGAACAGTGCATGATCATTTACGTGATCTTGCATGATCAGTCACGTGACCAGTATATGGTAGCTACGTGATCATTCCATGACGAGCCACGTGAGCAGTGCATGATAGCCACGTGATGTGTGCATGAGTTACGTGAGCAGAGTATGATCAGCCACGTGATCAGTGCATGAGTGCCACGTGATCAGTGCATGATATGTCACGTGACAGGTGTGTGATCAGCCACGTGAACAGTGCATGTTCAGCCACGTGATCAGTGCATGATAGCCACGTGATCAGTGCATGATCAGTTACGTGAGCAGTGTATGATCAGCCACGTGATCAGTGCATGGTCAGACACGTGAACAGTGTATGATCAGCCACGTGATCAGTGCATGATATCCAAGTGATCAGTGCATGATCATCACGTGATCAGTGTATGATCAGCCACGTGAACAGTGCATGCTCAGTCACGTGATCTGGGCCTGCTGAGCTGCGTGATTACTGTCTGCTCATCTGCTTGACAATTGCCAGCTGAGCTGCACGATTCCTGCCTGCTCAGCTGCTTGATTATTGCCAGCTGAGCAGCATGATTCCTCACACCTGAGTTCCATGATTATTGCCTGCTGACTGTTTGATTCGTGCCTACTCAGCTCTTTGTTTATTGCCTCCAGAGGCACATGATCAGTGTATGATAGCAAACATGATCAGTGCATGATCAGTCACATGATCAGCGCCATTAAGTCACGTGATCACTACATGATAGTCATGTGATCAGTCCATGCTCAGTCACGGTATCAGTGCATGATCAGCCACGTGATCAGTGCATGATCTGTCACATGATTAGTGTATGATCATCCACGTGATCAGTGCATGGGCAGTCATGTGATCAGTGCATGATATAGACGTGATCAGTGCATGATCAGTCACGTGATCAGTGCATGATAGCCACGTGATCAGTGCATGATCAGCCACGTGATCAGTGCATGATCAGCCACGTGATCAGTGCATGATCAGTCACGTGATCATGTGTGATCAGCCACGTGATCAGTGCATGATGAGCCACGTGATCAGTGCATGATCAATTACGTGATCAGTGCATGATCAGTCACGTGACCAGTACATGGTTGCTACGTGATCGTTGCATGATCAGCCACGTGAGCAGTGCATGATAGCCACGTGATCAGTGCATGATCAGTCACGTGATCAGTGCATGATCAGTCACGTGATCAGTGCATGATCATTTACGTGATCAGTGCATGATCAGTCACGTGACCAGTATATGGTAGCTACGTGATCATTGCATGACAGCCACGTGATCAGTGCATGATAGCCACGTGATGTGCATGAGTTACGTGATCAGTGTATGATCAGCCACGTGATCAGTGCATGAGTGCCACGTGATCAGTGCATGATAGCCACGTGATCAGTGCATGATCAGTTACGTGAGCAGTGTATGATCAGCCACGTGATCAGTGCATGGTCAGACACGTGAACAGTGTATGATCAGCCACGTGATCAGTGCATGATATCCAAGTGATCAGTGCATGATCATCACGTGATCAGTGTATGATCAGCCACGTGAACAGTGCATGCTCAGTCACGTGATCTGGGCCTGCTGAGCTGCGTGATTACTGTCTGCTCATCTGCTTGACAATTGCCAGCTGAGCTGCACGATTCCTGCCTGTCATCTGCTTGACAATTGCCAGCTGTGCTGCGTAATTCCTGCCTGCTCAGCTGCTTGATTATTGCCAGCTGAGCAGCATGATTCCTCACACCTGAGTTCCATGATTATTGCCTGCTGACTGTTTGATTCGTGCCTACTCAGCTCTTTGTTTATTGCCTCCAGAGGCACATGATCAGTGTATGATAGCAAACATGATCAGCGCATGATCAGTCACATGATCAGCGCCATTAAGTCACGTGATCACTACATGATAGTCATGTGATCAGTCCATGCTCAGTCACGGTATCAGTGCATGATCAGCCACGTGATCAGTGCATGATCTGTCACAAGATTAGTGTATGATCATCCACGTGATCAGTGCATGGGCAGTCATGTGATCAGTGCATGATATAGACGTGATCAGTGCATGATCAGTCTCGTGATCAGTGCATGATAGCCACGTGATCAGTGCATGATCAGTCACCTGATGGGTGTATGATCATTCACGTGACCTGTACATGGTAGCTACATGATCATTGCATGATCAGCCACGTGAGTAGTGCATGATAGCCACGTGATCACTGCATGATCAGTCACGTGATCAGTGCATGATCAGTCATGTGACCAGTACATGGTAGCTGCGTGATCATGGCATGATCAGCCACGTGAGCAGTGCATGATAGCCACGTGATCAGTGCATGATCAGACACGTGATCAGTGCATGATCAGTCACGTGATCAGTGCATGATCAGCCACGTGATCAGTGCATGATCAGGCACGTGATCAGTGCATGTCAGCCACGTGATCAGTGCATGATAGCCACGTGATCAGTGCATGATCAGTCACGTGATCAGTGCATGATCAGTCACGTGATCAGTGCATGATCAGCCACGTGATCAGTGCATGATCAGCCACGTGATCAGTGCATGATCAATTACGTGATCAGTGCATGATCAGTCACGTGACAGTGCATGATAGCTACGTGATCAGTGCATGATCAGCCACGTGATCAGTGCATGATAGCCACGTGATCAGTGCATGATCAGTCATGTGATAGTGCATGATCAGCCACGTGATCAGTGCATGATATCCACGTGATCAGTGCATGACAGCCACGTGATCAGTGCATGAGAGCCACGTGATCAGTGCATGATCAGTCACGTGATCATGTGTGATCAGCCACGTGATCAGTGCATGATGAGCCACGTGATCAGTGCATGATCAATTACGTGATCAGTGCATGATCAGTCACGTGACCAGTACATGGTTGCTACGTGATCGTGCATGATCAGCCACGTGAGCAGTGCATGATAGCCACGTGATCAGTGCATGATCAGTCACGTGATCAGTGCATGATCAGTCACGTGATCAGTGCATGATCAGCCACGTGATCAGTGCATGATCAGTCACGTGACCAGTATATGGTTGCTACGTGATCATTGCATGACAGCCACGTGATCAGTGCATGATAGCCACGTGATCAGTGCATGAGTTACGTGATCAGTGTATGATCAGCCACGTGATCAGTGCATGAGTGCCACGTGATCAGTGCATGATCAGTCACGTGATCAGTGCATGATCAGTCACGTGATCAGTGCATGATCAGCCACGTGATCAGTGCATGATCAGCCACGTGATCAGTGCATGATCAGTTACGTGATCAGTGCATGATCAGTCACGTGATCAGTACATGGTAGCTACGTGATCATGCATGATCAGCCACGTGATCAGTGCATGATCAGCCACGTGATCAGTGCATGATCAGTCACGTGATCAGTGCATGATCAGTCATGTGATCAGTGCATGATAGCCACGTGATCATGCATGATCAGCCACGTGATCAGTGCATGATAGCCACGTGATCAGTGCATGATCAGTCACGTGATCAGTGCATGATCAGTCACGTGATCAGTGCATGATCAGCCACGTGATCAGTGCATGATCAGCCACGTGATCAGTGCATGATCAATTACGTGATCAGTGCATGATCAGTCACGTGACCAGTACATGGTAGCTACGTGATCATTGCATGATCAGCCACGTGATCAGTGCATGATAGCCACGTGATCAGTGCATGATCAGTCACGTGATCAGTACATGATCAGTCACGTGAACAGTGCATGATCATTTACGTGATCAGTGCATGATCAGTCACGTGACCAGTATATGGTTGCTACGTGATCATTCCATGACGAGCCACGTGAGCAGTGCATGATAGCCACGTGATGTGTGCATGAGTTACGTGAGCAGAGTATGATCAGCCACGTGATCAGTGCATGAGTGCCACGTGATCAGTGCATGATATGTCACGTGACAGGTGTGTGATCAGCCACGTGAACAGTGCATGTTCAGCCACGTGATCAGTGCATGATAGCCACGTGATCAGTGCATGATCAGTTACGTGAGCAGTGTATGATCAGCCACGTGATCAGTGCATGGTCAGACACGTGAACAGTGTATGATCAGCCACGTGATCAGTGCATGATATCCAAGTGATCAGTGCATGATCATCACGTGATCAGTGTATGATCAGCCACGTGAACAGTGCATGCTCAGTCACGTGATCTGGGCCTGCTGAGCTGCGTGATTACTGTCTGCTCATCTGCTTGACAATTGCCAGCTGAGCTGCACGATTCCTGCCTGTCATCTGCTTGACAATTGCCAGCTGTGCTGCGTAATTCCTGCCTGCTCAGCTGCTTGATTATTGCCAGCTGAGCAGCATGATTCCTCACACCTGAGTTCCATGATTATTGCCTGCTGACTGTTTGATTCGTGCCTACTCAGCTCTTTGTTTATTGCCTCCAGAGGCACATGATCAGTGTATGATAGCAAACATGATCAGCGCATGATCAGTCACATGATCAGCGCCATTAAGTCACGTGATCACTACATGATAGTCATGTGATCAGTCCATGCTCAGTCACGGTATCAGTGCATGATCAGCCACGTGATCAGTGCATGATCTGTCACAAGATTAGTGTATGATCATCCACGTGATCAGTGCATGGGCAGTCATGTGATCAGTGCATGATATAGACGTGATCAGTGCATGATCAGTCTCGTGATCAGTGCATGATAGCCACGTGATCAGTGCATGATCAGTCACCTGATGGGTGTATGATCATTCACGTGACCTGTACATGGTAGCTACATGATCATTGCATGATCAGCCACGTGAGTAGTGCATGATAGCCACGTGATCACTGCATGATCAGTCACGTGATCAGTGCATGATCAGTCATGTGACCAGTACATGGTAGCTGCGTGATCATGGCATGATCAGCCACGTGAGCAGTGCATGATAGCCACGTGATCAGTGCATGATCAGACACGTGATCAGTGCATGATCAGTCACGTGATCAGTGCATGATCAGCCACGTGATCAGTGCATGACCAGGCACGTGATCAGTGTATGTCAGCCAAGTGATCAGTGCATGATAGCCACGTGATCAGTGCATGATCAGTCACGTGATCAGTGCATGATCAGTTACGTGATCAGTGCATGATCAGCCACGTGATCAGTGCATGATCAGCCACATGATCAGTGCATGATCAATTACGTGATCAGTGCATGATCAGTCACGTGACCAGTACATGGTAGCTACGTGATCATTGCATGATCAGCCACGTGATCAGTGCATGATAGCCACGTGATCAGTGCATGATAGCCACGTGATCAGTGCATGATCAGTCATGTGATACGTGTGTGATCAGCCACGTGATCAGTGCATGATATCCACGTGATCAGTGCATGACAGCCACGTGATCAGTGCATGAGAGCCACGTGATCAGTGCATGATCAGTCACGTGATACATGTGTGATCAGCCACGTGATCAGTGCATGATGAGCCACGTGATCAGTGCAGGATCAATTACGTGATCAGTGCATGATCAGTCACGTGACCAGTACATGGTTGCTACGTGATCGTTGCATGATCAGCCACGTGAGCAGAGCATGATAGCCACGTGATCAGTGCATGATCAGTCACGTGATCAGTACATGATCAGTCACGTGAACAGTGCATGATCATTTACGTGATCTTTGCATGATCAGTCACGTGACCAGTATATGGTTGCTACGTGATCATTCCATGACGAGCCACGTGAGCAGTGCATGATAGCCACGTGATGTGTGCATGAGTTACGTGAGCAGAGTATGATCAGCCACGTGATCAGTGCATGAGTGCCACGTGATCAGTGCATGATATGTCACGTGACAGGTGTGTGATCAGCCACGTGAACAGTGCATGTTCAGCCACGTGATCAGTGCATGATAGCCACGTGATCAGTGCATGATCAGTTACGTGAGCAGTGTATGATCAGCCACGTGATCAGTGCATGGTCAGACACGTGAACAGTGTATGATCAGCCACGTGATCAGTGCATGATATCCAAGTGATCAGTGCATGATCATCACGTGATCAGTGTATGATCAGCCACGTGAACAGTGCATGCTCAGTCACGTGATCTGGGCCTGCTGAGCTGCGTGATTACTGTCTGCTCATCTGCTTGACAATTGCCAGCTGAGCTGCACGATTCCTGCCTGTCATCTGCTTGACAATTGCCAGCTGTGCTGCGTAATTCCTGCCTGCTCAGCTGCTTGATTATTGCCAGCTGAGCAGCATGATTCCTCACACCTGAGTTCCATGATTATTGCCTGCTGACTGTTTGATTCGTGCCTACTCAGCTCTTTGTTTATTGCCTCCAGAGGCACATGATCAGTGTATGATAGCAAACATGATCAGCGCATGATCAGTCACATGATCAGCGCCATTAAGTCACGTGATCACTACATGATAGTCATGTGATCAGTCCATGCTCAGTCACGGTATCAGTGCATGATCAGCCACGTGATCAGTGCATGATCTGTCACAAGATTAGTGTATGATCATCCACGTGATCAGTGCATGGGCAGTCATGTGATCAGTGCATGATATAGACGTGAACAGTGCATGATCAGTCCGTGATCAGTGCATGATAGCCACGTGATCAGTGCATGATCAGTCACCTGATGGGTGTATGATCATTCACGTGACCTGTACATGGTAGCTACATGATCATTGCATGATCAGCCACGTGAGTAGTGCATGATAGCCACGTGATCACTGCATGATCAGTCACGTGATCAGTGCATGATCAGTCATGTGACCAGTACATGGTAGCTGCGTGATCATGGCATGATCAGCCACGTGAGCAGTGCATGATAGCCACGTGATCAGTGCATGATCATCACGTGATCAGTGCATGATCAGCCACGTGATCAGTGCATGATCAGTCACGTGATCAGTGCATGATCAGCCACGTGATCAGTGCATGATCAGGCACGTGATCAGTGTATGTCAGCCACGTGATCAGTGCATGATAGCCACGTGATCAGTGCATGATCAGCCACGTGATCAGTGCATGATCAGTTATGTGATCAGTGCATGATCAGCCACGTGATCAGTGCATGATCAGCCACATGATCAGTGCATGATCAATTACGTGATCAGTGCATGATCAGTCACGTGACCAGTACATGGTAGCTACGTGATCATTGCATGATCAGCCACGTGATCAGTGCATGATAGCCACGTGATCAGTGCATGATAGCCACGTGATCAGTGCATGATCAGTCATGTGATACGTGTGTGATCAGCCACGTGATCAGTGCATGATATCCACGTGATCAGTGCATGACAGCCACGTGATCAGTGCATGAGAGCCACGTGATCAGTGCATGATCAGTCACGTGATACATGTGTGATCAGCCACGTGATCAGTGCATGATGAGCCACGTGATCAGTGCAGGATCAATTACGTGATCAGTGCATGATCAGTCACGTGACCAGTACATGGTTGCTACGTGATCGTTGCATGATCAGCCACGTGAGCAGAGCATGATAGCCACGTGATCAGTGCATGATCAGTCACGTGATCAGTACATGATCAGTCACGTGAACAGTGCATGATCATTTACGTGATCTTTGCATGATCAGTCACGTGACCAGTATATGGTTGCTACGTGATCATTCCATGACGAGCCACGTGAGCAGTGCATGATAGCCACGTGATGTGTGCATGAGTTACGTGAGCAGAGTATGATCAGCCACGTGATCAGTGCATGAGTGCCACGTGATCAGTGCATGATATGTCACGTGACAGGTGTGTGATCAGCCACGTGAACAGTGCATGTTCAGCCACGTGATCAGTGCATGATAGCCACGTGATCAGTGCATGATCAGTTACGTGAGCAGTGTATGATCAGCCACGTGATCAGTGCATGGTCAGACACGTGAACAGTGTATGATCAGCCACGTGATCAGTGCATGATATCCAAGTGATCAGTGCATGATCATCACGTGATCAGTGTATGATCAGCCACGTGAACAGTGCATGCTCAGTCACGTGATCTGGGCCTGCTGAGCTGCGTGATTACTGTCTGCTCATCTGCTTGACAATTGCCAGCTGAGCTGCACGATTCCTGCCTGTCATCTGCTTGACAATTGCCAGCTGTGCTGCGTAATTCCTGCCTGCTCAGCTGCTTGATTATTGCCAGCTGAGCAGCATGATTCCTCACACCTGAGTTCCATGATTATTGCCTGCTGACTGTTTGATTCGTGCCTACTCAGCTCTTTGTTTATTGCCTCCAGAGGCACATGATCAGTGTATGATAGCAAACATGATCAGCGCATGATCAGTCACATGATCAGCGCCATTAAGTCACGTGATCACTACATGATAGTCATGTGATCAGTCCATGCTCAGTCACGGTATCAGTGCATGATCAGCCACGTGATCAGTGCATGATCTGTCACAAGATTAGTGTATGATCATCCACGTGATCAGTGCATGGGCAGTCATGTGATCAGTGCATGATATAGACGTGAACAGTGCATGATCAGTCTCGTGATCAGTGCATGATAGCCACGTGATCAGTGCATGATCAGTCACCTGATGGGTGTATGATCATTCACGTGACCTGTACATGGTAGCTACATGATCATTGCATGATCAGCCACGTGAGTAGTTCATGATAGCCACGTGATCACTGCATGATCAGTCACGTGATCAGTGCATGATCAGTCATGTGACCAGTACATGGTAGCTGCGTGATCATGGCATGATCAGCCACGTGAGCAGTGCATGATAGCCACGTGATCAGTGCATGATCAGACACGTGATCAGTGCATGATCAGTCACGTGATCAGTGCATGATCAGCCACGTGATCAGTGCATGACCAGGCACGTGATCAGTGTATGTCAGCCAAGTGATCAGTGCATGATAGCCACGTGATCAGTGCATGATCAGTCACGTGATCAGTGCATGATCAGTTATGTGATCAGTGTATGATCAGCCACGTGATCAGTGCATGATCAGCCACATGATCAGTGCATGATCAATTACGTGATCAGTGCATGATCAGTCACGTGACCAGTACATGGTAGCTACGTGATCATTGCATGATCAGCCACGTGATCAGTGCATGATAGCCACGTGATCAGTGCATGATAGCCACGTGATCAGTGCATGATCAGTCATGTGATACGTGTGTGATCAGCCACGTGATCAGTGCATGATATCCACGTGATCAGTGCATGACAGCCACGTGATCAGTGCATGAGAGCCACGGGATCAGTGCATGATCAGTCACGTGATACATGTGTGATCAGCCACGTGATCAGTGCATGATGAGCCACGTGATCAGTGCAGGATCAATTACGTGATCAGTGCATGATCAGTCACGTGACCAGTACATGGTTGCTACGTGATCGTTGCATGATCAGCCACGTGAGCAGAGCATGATAGCCACGTGATCAGTGCATGATCAGTCACGTGATCAGTACATGATCAGTCACGTGAACAGTGCATGATCATTTACGTGATCTTTGCATGATCAGTCACGTGACCAGTATATGGTTGCTACGTGATCATTCCATGACGAGCCACGTGAGCAGTGCATGATAGCCACGTGATGTGTGCATGAGTTACGTGAGCAGAGTATGATCAGCCACGTGATCAGTGCATGAGTGCCACGTGATCAGTGCATGATATGTCACGTGACAGGTGTGTGATCAGCCACGTGAACAGTGCATGTTCAGCCACGTGATCAGTGCATGATAGCCACGTGATCAGTGCATGATCAGTTACGTGAGCAGTGTATGATCAGCCACGTGATCAGTGCATGGTCAGACACGTGAACAGTGTATGATCAGCCACGTGATCAGTGCATGATATCCAAGTGATCAGTGCATGATCATCACGTGATCAGTGTATGATCAGCCACGTGAACAGTGCATGCTCAGTCACGTGATCTGGGCCTGCTGAGCTGCGTGATTACTGTCTGCTCATCTGCTTGACAATTGCCAGCTGAGCTGCACGATTCCTGCCTGTCATCTGCTTGACAATTGCCAGCTGTGCTGCGTAATTCCTGCCTGCTCAGCTGCTTGATTATTGCCAGCTGAGCAGCATGATTCCTCACACCTGAGTTCCATGATTATTGCCTGCTGACTGTTTGATTCGTGCCTACTCAGCTCTTTGTTTATTGCCTCCAGAGGCACATGATCAGTGTATGATAGCAAACATGATCAGCGCATGATCAGTCACATGATCAGCGCCATTAAGTCACGTGATCACTACATGATAGTCATGTGATCAGTCCATGCTCAGTCACGGTATCAGTGCATGATCAGCCACGTGATCAGTGCATGATCTGTCACAAGATTAGTGTATGATCATCCACGTGATCAGTGCATGGGCAGTCATGTGATCAGTGCATGATATAGACGTGAACAGTGCATGATCAGTCTCGTGATCAGTGCATGATAGCCACGTGATCAGTGCATGATCAGTCACCTGATGGGTGTATGATCATTCACGTGACCTGTACATGGTAGCTACATGATCATTGCATGATCAGCCACGTGAGTAGTGCATGATAGCCACGTGATCACTGCATGATCAGTCACGTGATCAGTGCATGATCAGTCATGTGACCAGTACATGGTAGCTGCGTGATCATGGCATGATCAGCCACGTGAGCAGTGCATGATAGCCACGTGATCAGTGCATGATCAGACACGAGATCAGTGCATGATCAGTCACGTGATCAGTGCATGATCAGCCACGTGATCAGTGCATGACCAGGCACGTGATCAGTGTATGTCCAGCCACGTGATCAGTGCATGATAGCCACGTGATCAGTGCATGATCAGTCACGTGATCAGTGCATGATCAGTTATGTGATCAGTGCATGATCAGCCACGTGATCAGTGCATGATCAGCCACATGATCAGTGCATGATCAATTACGTGATCAGTGCATGATCAGTCACGTGACCAGTACATGGTAGCTACGTGATCATTGCATGATCAGCCACGTGATCAGTGCATGATAGCCACGTGATCAGTGCATGATAGCCACGTGATCAGTGCATGATCAGTCATGTGATACGTGTGTGATCAGCCACGTGATCAGTGCATGATATCCACGTGATCAGTGCATGACAGCCACGTGATCAGTGCATGACAGTCACGTGATCAGTGTATGATCAGCCACGTGATCAGTGCATGATGAGCCACGTGATCAGTGCATGATCAATTACGTGATCAGTGCATGATCAGTCACGTGACCAGTACATGGTTGCTACGTGATCGTTGCATGATCAGCCACGTGAGCAGTGCATGATAGCCACGTGATCAGTGCATGATCAGTCACGTGATCAGTACATGATCAGTCACGTGAACAGTGCATGATCATTTACGTGATCTTTGCATGATCAGTCACGTGACCAGTATATGGTTGCTACGTGATCATTCCATGACGAGCCACGTGAGCAGTGCATGATAGCCACGTGATGTGTGCATGAGTTACGTGAGCAGAGTATGATCAGCCACGTGATCAGTGCATGAGTGCCACGTGATCAGTGCATGATATGTCACGTGACAGGTGTGTGATCAGCCACGTGAACAGTGCATGTTCAGCCACGTGATCAGTGCATGATAGCCACGTGATCAGTGCATGATCAGTTACGTGAGCAGTGTATGATCAGCCACGTGATCAGTGCATGGTCAGACACGTGAACAGTGTATGATCAGCCACGTGATCAGTGCATGATATCCAAGTGATCAGTGCATGATCATCACGTGATCAGTGTATGATCAGCCACGTGAACAGTGCATGCTCAGTCACGTGATCTGGGCCTGCTGAGCTGCGTGATTACTGTCTGCTCATCTGCTTGACAATTGCCAGCTGAGCTGCACGATTCCTGCCTGCTCAGCTGCTTGATTATTGCCAGCTGAGCAGCATGATTCCTCACACCTGAGTTCCATGATTATTGCCTGCTGACTGTTTGATTCGTGCCTACTCAGCTCTTTGTTTATTGCCTCCAGAGGCACATGATCAGTGTATGATAGCAAACATGATCAGCGCATGATCAGTCACATGATCAGCGCCATTAAGTCACGTGATCACTACATGATAGTCATGTGATCAGTCCATGCTCAGTCACGGTATCAGTGCATGATCAGCCACGTGATCAGTGCATGATCTGTCACAAGATCAGTGTATGATCATCCACGTGATCAGTGCATGGGCAGTCATGTGATCAGTGCATGATATAGACGTGAACAGTGCATGATCAGTCACGTGATCAGTGCATGATAGCCACGTGATCAGTGCATGATCAGCCACGTGATCAGTGCATGATAGCCACGTGATCAGTGCATGATCAGTCACGTGATACATGTGTGATCAGCCACGTGATCAGTGCATGATGAGCCACGTGATCAGTGCATGATCAATTACGTGATCAGTGCATGATCAGTCACGTGACCAGTACATGGTTGCTACGTGATCGTTGCATGATCAGCCACGTGAGCAGTGCATGATAGCCACGTGATCAGTGCATGATCAGTCACGTGATCAGTACATGATCAGTCACGTGAACAGTGCATGATCATTTACGTGATCAGTGCATGATCAGTCACGTGACCAGTATATGGTTGCTACGTGATCATTCCATGACGAGCCACGTGAGCAGTGCATGATAGCCACGTGATGTGTGCATGAGTCACGTGAGCAGAGTATGATCAGCCACGTGATCAGTGCATGAGTGCCACGTGATCAGTGCATGATATGTCACGTGACAGGTGTGTGATCAGCCACGTGAACAGTGCATGTTCAGCCACGTGATCAGTGCATGATAGCCACGTGATCAGTGCATGATCAGTTACGTGAGCAGTGTATGATCAGCCACGTGATCAGTGCATGGTCAGACACGTGAACAGTGTATGATCAGCCACGTGATCAGTGCATGATATCCAAGTGATCAGTGCATGATCATCACGTGATCAGTGTATGATCAGCCACGTGAACAGTGCATGCTCAGTCACGTGATCTGGGCCTGCTGAGCTGCGTGATTACTGTCTGCTCATCTGCTTGACAATTGCCAGCTGAGCTGCACGATTCCTGCCTGTCATCTGCTTGACAATTGCCAGCTGTGCTGCGTAATTCCTGCCTGCTCAGCTGCTTGATTATTGCCAGCTGAGCAGCATGATTCCTCACACCTGAGTTCCATGATTATTGCCTGCTGACTGTTTGATTCGTGCCTACTCAGCTCTTTGTTTATTGCCTCCAGAGGCACATGATCAGTGTATGATAGCAAACATGATCAGCGCATGATCAGTCACATGATCAGCGCCATTAAGTCACGTGATCACTACATGATAGTCATGTGATCAGTCCATGCTCAGTCACGGTATCAGTGCATGATCAGCCACGTGATCAGTGCATGATCTGTCACAAGATTAGTGTATGATCATCCACGTGATCAGTGCATGGGCAGTCATGTGATCAGTGCATGATATAGACGTGATCAGTGCATGATCAGTCTCGTGATCAGTGCATGATAGCCACGTGATCAGTGCATGATCAGTCACCTGATGGGTGTATGATCATTCACGTGACCTGTACATGGTAGCTACATGATCATTGCATGATCAGCCACGTGAGTAGTGCATGATAGCCACGTGATCACTGCATGATCAGTCACGTGATCAGTGCATGATCAGTCATGTGACCAGTACATGGTAGCTGCGTGATCATGGCATGATCAGCCACGTGAGCAGTGCATGATAGCCACGTGATCAGTGCATGATCAGACACGTGATCAGTGCATGATCAGTCACGTGATCAGTGCATGATCAGCCACGTGATCAGTGCATGATCAGGCACGTGATCAGTGTATGTCAGCCACGTGATCAGTGCATGATAGCCACGTGATCAGTGCATGATCAGTCACGTGATCAGTGCATGATCAGTTACGTGATCAGTGCATGATCAGCCACGTGATCAGTGCATGATCAGCCACGTGATCAGTGCATGATCAATCACGTGATCAGTGCATGATCAGTCACGTGATCAGTACATGATAGCTACGTGATCAGTGCATGATCAGCCACGTGATCAGTGCATGATAGCCACGTGATCAGTGCATGATAGCCACGTGATCAGTGCATGATCAGTCACGTGATACGTGTGATCAGCCACGTGATCAGTGCATGATAGCCACGTGATCAGTGCATGATCAGCCACGTGATCAGTGCATGATAGCCACGTGATCAGTGCATGATCAGTCACGTGACACATGTGTGATCAGCCACGTGATCAGTGCATGATAGCCACGTGATCAGTGCATGATCAGTTACGTGATCAGTGCATGATCAGTCACGTGATCAGTGCATGGTCAGCACGTGATCAGTGCATGATCAGCCACGTGATCAGTGCATGATAGCCACGTGATCAGTGCATGATCAGTCACGTGATCAGTGTATGATCAGCCACGTGAACAGTGCATGCTCAGTCACGTGATCTGGGCCTGCTGAGCTGCGTGATTACTGTCTGCTCATCTGCTTGACAATTGCCAGCTGAGCTGCACGATTCCTGCCTGTCATCTGCTTGACAATTGCCAGCTGTGCTGCGTAATTCCTGCCTGCTCAGCTGCTTGATTATTGCCAGCTGAGCAGCATGATTCCTCACACCTGAGTTCCATGATTATTGCCTGCTGACTGTTTGATTCGTGCCTACTCAGCTCTTTGTTTATTGCCTCCAGAGGCACATGATCAGTGTATGATAGCAAACATGATCAGCGCATGATCAGTCACATGATCAGCGCCATTAAGTCACGTGATCACTACATGATAGTCATGTGATCAGTCCATGCTCAGTCACGGTATCAGTGCATGATCAGCCACGTGATCAGTGCATGATCTGTCACAAGATTAGTGTATGATCATCCACGTGATCAGTGCATGGGCAGTCATGTGATCAGTGCATGATATAGACGTGATCAGTGCATGATCAGTCTCGTGATCAGTGCATGATAGCCACGTGATCAGTGCATGATCAGTCACCTGATGGGTGTATGATCATTCACGTGACCTGTACATGGTAGCTACATGATCATTGCATGATCAGCCACGTGAGTAGTGCATGATAGCCACGTGATCACTGCATGATCAGTCACGTGATCAGTGCATGATCAGTCATGTGACCAGTACATGGTAGCTGCGTGATCATGGCATGATCAGCCACGTGAGCAGTGCATGATAGCCACGTGATCAGTGCATGATCAGACACGTGATCAGTGCATGATCAGTCACGTGATCAGTGCATGATCAGCCACGTGATCAGTGCATGATCAGTCACGTGATCAGTGCATGATCAGCCACGTGATCAGTGCATGATCAGCCACGTGATCAGTGCATGATCAGCCACGTGATCAGTGCATGATAGCCACGTGATCAGTGCATGATCAGCCACGTGATCAGTGCATGATCAGCCACGTGATCAGTGCATGATCAATTACGTGATCAGTGCATGATCAGTCACGTGACCAGTACATGGTAGCTACGTGATCATTGCATGATCAGCCACGTGATCAGTGCATGATAGCCACGTGATCAGTGCATGATAGCCACGTGATCAGTGCATGATCAGTCATGTGATACGTGTGTGATCAGCCACGTGATCAGTGCATGATATCCACGTGATCAGTGCATGACAGCCACGTGATCAGTGCATGAGAGCCACGTGATCAGTGCATGATCAGTCACGTGATACATGTGTGATCAGCCACGTGATCAGTGCATGATGAGCCACGTGATCAGTGCAGGATCAATTACGTGATCAGTGCATGATCAGTCACGTGACCAGTACATGGTTGCTACGTGATCGTTGCATGATCAGCCACGTGAGCAGTGCATGATAGCCACGTGATCAGTGCATGATCAGTCACGTGATCAGTACATGATCAGTCACGTGAACAGTGCATGATCATTTACGTGATCTTGCATGATCAGTCACGTGACCAGTATATGGTTGCTACGTGATCATTCCATGACGAGCCACGTGAGCAGTGCATGATAGCCACGTGATGTGTGCATGAGTTACGTGAGCAGAGTATGATCAGCCACGTGATCAGTGCATGAGTGCCACGTGATCAGTGCATGATATGTCACGTGACAGGTGTGTGATCAGCCACGTGAACAGTGCATGTTCAGCCACGTGATCAGTGCATGATAGCCACGTGATCAGTGCATGATCAGTTACGTGAGCAGTGTATGATCAGCCACGTGATCAGTGCATGGTCAGACACGTGAACAGTGTATGATCAGCCACGTGATCAGTGCATGATATCCAAGTGATCAGTGCATGATCATCACGTGATCAGTGTATGATCAGCCACGTGAACAGTGCATGCTCAGTCACGTGATCTGGGCCTGCTGAGCTGCGTGATTACTGTCTGCTCATCTGCTTGACAATTGCCAGCTGAGCTGCACGATTCCTGCCTGCTCAGCTGCTTGATTATTGCCAGCTGAGCAGCATGATTCCTCACACCTGAGTTCCATGATTATTGCCTGCTGACTGTTTGATTCGTGCCTACTCAGCTCTTTGTTTATTGCCTCCAGAGGCACATGATCAGTGTATGATAGCAAACATGATCAGCGCATGATCAGTCACATGATCAGCGCCATTAAGTCACGTGATCACTACATGATAGTCATGTGATCAGTCCATGCTCAGTCACGGTATCAGTGCATGATCAGCCACGTGATCAGTGCATGATCTGTCACAAGATTAGTGTATGATCATCCACGTGATCAGTGCATGGGCAGTCATGTGATCAGTGCATGATATAGACGTGAACAGTGCATGATCAGTCACGTGATCAGTGCATGATAGCCACGTGATCAGTGCATGATCAGCCACGTGATCAGTGCATGATCAGCCACGTGATCAGTGCATGATCAGTCACGTGATCATGTGTGATCAGCCACGTGATCAGTGCATGATGAGCCACGTGATCAGTGCATGATCAATTACGTGATCAGTGCATGATCAGTCACGTGACCAGTACATGGTTGCTACGTGATCGTTGCATGATCAGCCACGTGAGCAGTGCATGATAGCCACGTGATCAGTGCATGATCAGTCACGTGATCAGTGCATGATCAGTCACGTGATCAGTGCATGATCATTTACGTGATCAGTGCATGATCAGTCACGTGACCAGTATATGGTTGCGTGATCATTCCATGACGAGCCACGTGATCAGTGCATGATAGCCACGTGATGTGTGCATGAGTTACGTGATCAGTGTATGATCAGCCACGTGATCAGTGCATGAGTGCCACGTGATCAGTGCATGATAGCCACGTGATCAGTGCATGATCAGTTACGTGAGCAGTGTATGATCAGCCACGTGATCAGTGCATGGTCAGACACGTGAACAGTGTATGATCAGCCACGTGATCAGTGCATGATATCCAAGTGATCAGTGCATGATCATCACGTGATCAGTGTATGATCAGCCACGTGAACAGTGCATGCTCAGTCACGTGATCTGGGCCTGCTGAGCTGCGTGATTACTGTCTGCTCATCTGCTTGACAATTGCCAGCTGAGCTGCACGATTCCTGCCTGTCATCTGCTTGACAATTGCCAGCTGTGCTGCGTAATTCCTGCCTGCTCAGCTGCTTGATTATTGCCAGCTGAGCAGCATGATTCCTCACACCTGAGTTCCATGATTATTGCCTGCTGACTGTTTGATTCGTGCCTACTCAGCTCTTTGTTTATTGCCTCCAGAGGCACATGATCAGTGTATGATAGCAAACATGATCAGCGCATGATCAGTCACATGATCAGCGCCATTAAGTCACGTGATCACTACATGATAGTCATGTGATCAGTCCATGCTCAGTCACGGTATCAGTGCATGATCAGCCACGTGATCAGTGCATGATCTGTCACAAGATTAGTGTATGATCATCCACGTGATCAGTGCATGGGCAGTCATGTGATCAGTGCATGATATAGACGTGATCAGTGCATGATCAGTCTCGTGATCAGTGCATGATAGCCACGTGATCAGTGCATGATCAGTCACCTGATGGGTGTATGATCATTCACGTGACCTGTACATGGTAGCTACATGATCATTGCATGATCAGCCACGTGAGTAGTGCATGATAGCCACGTGATCACTGCATGATCAGTCACGTGATCAGTGCATGATCAGTCATGTGACCAGTACATGGTAGCTGCGTGATCATGGCATGATCAGCCACGTGAGCAGTGCATGATAGCCACGTGATCAGTGCATGATCAGACACGTGATCAGTGCATGATCAGTCACGTGATCAGTGCATGATCAGCCACGTGATCAGTGCATGATCAGGCACGTGATCAGTGTATGTCAGCCACGTGATCAGTGCATGATAGCCACGTGATCAGTGCATGATCAGTCACGTGATCAGTGCATGATCAGTTACGTGATCAGTGCATGATCAGCCACGTGATCAGTGCATGATCAGCCACGTGATCAGTGCATGATCAATTACGTGATCAGTGCATGATCAGTCACGTGACCAGTACATGGTAGCTACGTGATCATTGCATGATCAGCCACGTGATCAGTGCATGATAGCCACGTGATCAGTGCATGATCAGTCATGATAGTGTGATCAGCCACGTGATCAGTGCATGATATCCACGTGATCAGTGCATGACAGCCACGTGATCAGTGCATGATAGCCACGTGATCAGTGCATGATCAGTCACGTGATCATGTGTGATCAGCCACGTGATCAGTGCATGATCAGCCACGTGATCAGTGCATGATCAATTACGTGATCAGTGCATGATCAGTCACGTGACCAGTACATGGTTGCTACGTGATCGTTGCATGATCAGCCACGTGAGCAGTGCATGATAGCCACGTGATCAGTGCATGATCAGTCACGTGATCAGTGCATGATCAGTCACGTGATCAGTGCATGATCATTTACGTGATCAGTGCATGATCAGTCACGTGACCAGTATATGGTTGCTACGTGATCATTGCATGATCAGCCACGTGATCAGTGCATGATAGCCACGTGATGTGTGCATGAGTTACGTGATCAGTGTATGATCAGCCACGTGATCAGTGCATGATGCCACGTGATCAGTGCATGATCAGTCACGTGATCAGTGCATGATCAGTCACGTGATCAGTGCATGATCAGCCACGTGATCAGTGCATGATCAGCCACGTGATCAGTGCATGATCAATTACGTGATCAGTGCATGATCAGTCACGTGATCAGTACATGGTAGCTACGTGATCATGCATGATCAGCCACGTGATCAGTGCATGATCAGCCACGTGATCAGTGCATGATCAGTCACGTGATCAGTGCATGATCAGTCATGTGATCAGTGCATGATAGCCACGTGATCAGTGCATGATCAGCCACGTGATCAGTGCATGATAGCCACGTGATCAGTGCATGATCAGTCACGTGATCAGTGCATGATCAGTCACGTGATCAGTGCATGATCAGCCACGTGATCAGTGCATGATCAGCCACGTGATCAGTGCATGATCAATTACGTGATCAGTGCATGATCAGTCACGTGACCAGTACATGGTAGCTACGTGATCATTGCATGATCAGCCACGTGATCAGTGCATGATAGCCACGTGATCAGTGCATGATCAGTCACGTGATCAGTACATGATCAGTCACGTGAACAGTGCATGATCATTTACGTGATCAGTGCATGATCAGTCACGTGACCAGTATATGGTTGCTACGTGATCATTCCATGACGAGCCACGTGAGCAGTGCATGATAGCCACGTGATGTGTGCATGAGTTACGTGAGCAGAGTATGATCAGCCACGTGATCAGTGCATGAGTGCCACGTGATCAGTGCATGATATGTCACGTGACAGGTGTGTGATCAGCCACGTGAACAGTGCATGTTCAGCCACGTGATCAGTGCATGATAGCCACGTGATCAGTGCATGATCAGTTACGTGAGCAGTGTATGATCAGCCACGTGATCAGTGCATGGTCAGACACGTGAACAGTGTATGATCAGCCACGTGATCAGTGCATGATATCCAAGTGATCAGTGCATGATCATCACGTGATCAGTGTATGATCAGCCACGTGAACAGTGCATGCTCAGTCACGTGATCTGGGCCTGCTGAGCTGCGTGATTACTGTCTGCTCATCTGCTTGACAATTGCCAGCTGAGCTGCACGATTCCTGCCTGTCATCTGCTTGACAATTGCCAGCTGTGCTGCGTAATTCCTGCCTGCTCAGCTGCTTGATTATTGCCAGCTGAGCAGCATGATTCCTCACACCTGAGTTCCATGATTATTGCCTGCTGACTGTTTGATTCGTGCCTACTCAGCTCTTTGTTTATTGCCTCCAGAGGCACATGATCAGTGTATGATAGCAAACATGATCAGCGCATGATCAGTCACATGATCAGCGCCATTAAGTCACGTGATCACTACATGATAGTCATGTGATCAGTCCATGCTCAGTCACGGTATCAGTGCATGATCAGCCACGTGATCAGTGCATGATCTGTCACAAGATTAGTGTATGATCATCCACGTGATCAGTGCATGGGCAGTCATGTGATCAGTGCATGATATAGACGTGAACAGTGCATGATCAGTCTCGTGATCAGTGCATGATAGCCACGTGATCAGTGCATGATCAGTCACCTGATGGGTGTATGATCATTCACGTGACCTGTACATGGTAGCTACATGATCATTGCATGATCAGCCACGTGAGTAGTTCATGATAGCCACGTGATCACTGCATGATCAGTCACGTGATCAGTGCATGATCAGTCATGTGACCAGTACATGGTAGCTGCGTGATCATGGCATGATCAGCCACGTGAGCAGTGCATGATAGCCACGTGATCAGTGCATGATCAGACACGTGATCAGTGCATGATCAGTCACGTGATCAGTGCATGATCAGCCACGTGATCAGTGCATGACCAGGCACGTGATCAGTGTATGTCAGCCAAGTGATCAGTGCATGATAGCCACGTGATCAGTGCATGATCAGTCACGTGATCAGTGCATGATCAGTTACGTGATCAGTGTATGATCAGCCACGTGATCAGTGCATGATCAGCCACATGATCAGTGCATGATCAATTACGTGATCAGTGCATGATCAGTCACGTGACCAGTACATGGTAGCTACGTGATCATTGCATGATCAGCCACGTGATCAGTGCATGATAGCCACGTGATCAGTGCATGATAGCCACGTGATCAGTGCATGATCAGTCATGTGATACGTGTGTGATCAGCCACGTGATCAGTGCATGATATCCACGTGATCAGTGCATGACAGCCACGTGATCAGTGCATGAGAGCCACGGGATCAGTGCATGATCAGTCACGTGATACATGTGTGATCAGCCACGTGATCAGTGCATGATGAGCCACGTGATCAGTGCAGGATCAATTACGTGATCAGTGCATGATCAGTCACGTGACCAGTACATGGTTGCTACGTGATCGTTGCATGATCAGCCACGTGAGCAGAGCATGATAGCCACGTGATCAGTGCATGATCAGTCACGTGATCAGTACATGATCAGTCACGTGAACAGTGCATGATCATTTACGTGATCTTTGCATGATCAGTCACGTGACCAGTATATGGTTGCTACGTGATCATTCCATGACGAGCCACGTGAGCAGTGCATGATAGCCACGTGATGTGTGCATGAGTTACGTGAGCAGAGTATGATCAGCCACGTGATCAGTGCATGAGTGCCACGTGATCAGTGCATGATATGTCACGTGACAGGTGTGTGATCAGCCACGTGAACAGTGCATGTTCAGCCACGTGATCAGTGCATGATAGCCACGTGATCAGTGCATGATCAGTTACGTGAGCAGTGTATGATCAGCCACGTGATCAGTGCATGGTCAGACACGTGAACAGTGTATGATCAGCCACGTGATCAGTGCATGATATCCAAGTGATCAGTGCATGATCATCACGTGATCAGTGTATGATCAGCCACGTGAACAGTGCATGCTCAGTCACGTGATCTGGGCCTGCTGAGCTGCGTGATTACTGTCTGCTCATCTGCTTGACAATTGCCAGCTGAGCTGCACGATTCCTGCCTGTCATCTGCTTGACAATTGCCAGCTGTGCTGCGTAATTCCTGCCTGCTCAGCTGCTTGATTATTGCCAGCTGAGCAGCATGATTCCTCACACCTGAGTTCCATGATTATTGCCTGCTGACTGTTTGATTCGTGCCTACTCAGCTCTTTGTTTATTGCCTCCAGAGGCACATGATCAGTGTATGATAGCAAACATGATCAGCGCATGATCAGTCACATGATCAGCGCCATTAAGTCACGTGATCACTACATGATAGTCATGTGATCAGTCCATGCTCAGTCACGGTATCAGTGCATGATCAGCCACGTGATCAGTGCATGATCTGTCACAAGATTAGTGTATGATCATCCACGTGATCAGTGCATGGGCAGTCATGTGATCAGTGCATGATATAGACGTGAACAGTGCATGATCAGTCCGTGATCAGTGCATGATAGCCACGTGATCAGTGCATGATCAGTCACCTGATGGGTGTATGATCATTCACGTGACCTGTACATGGTAGCTACATGATCATTGCATGATCAGCCACGTGAGTAGTTCATGATAGCCACGTGATCACTGCATGATCAGTCACGTGATCAGTGCATGATCAGTCATGTGACCAGTACATGGTAGCTGCGTGATCATGGCATGATCAGCCACGTGAGCAGTGCATGATAGCCACGTGATCAGTGCATGATCATCACGTGATCAGTGCATGATCAGACACGTGATCAGTGCATGATCAGTCACGTGATCAGTGCATGATCAGCCACGTGATCAGTGCATGACCAGGCACGTGATCAGTGTATGTCCAGCCAAGTGATCAGTGCATGATAGCCACGTGATCAGTGCATGATCAGCCACGTGATCAGTGCATGATCAGTTATGTGATCAGTGTATGATCAGCCACGTGATCAGTGCATGATCAGCCACATGATCAGTGCATGATCAATTACGTGATCAGTGCATGATCAGTCACGTGACCAGTACATGGTAGCTACGTGATCATTGCCTGATCAGCCACGTGATCAGTGCATGATAGCCACGTGATCA
Organism: Bos javanicus; assembly: GCF_032452875.1. Classification (NCBI taxonomy): domain Eukaryota; kingdom Metazoa; phylum Chordata; class Mammalia; order Artiodactyla; family Bovidae; genus Bos; species Bos javanicus. Next base: position 158,495 of record NW_026893618.1, read on the forward strand.
GTGCATGATAGCCACGTGATCAGTGCATGATCAGTCATGTGATACGTGTGTGATCAGCCACGTGATCAGTGCATGATATCCACGTGATCAGTGCATGACAGCCACGTGATCAGTGCATGAGAGCCACGTGATCAGTGCATGATCAGTCACGTGATACATGTGTGATCAGCCACGTGATCAGTGCATGATGAGCCACGTGATCAGTGCAGGATCAATTACGTGATCAGTGCATGATCAGTCACGTGACCAGTACATGGTTGCTACGTGATCGTTGCATGATCAGCCACGTGAGCAGAGCATGATAGCCACGTGATCAGTGCATGATCAGTCACGTGATCAGTACATGATCAGTCACGTGAACAGTGCATGATCATTTACGTGATCTTTGCATGATCAGTCACGTTACCAGTATATGGTTGCTACGTGATCATTCCATGACGAGCCACGTGAGCAGTGCATGATAGCCACGTGATGTGTGCATGAGTTACGTGAGCAGAGTATGATCAGCCACGTGATCAGTGCATGAGTGCCACGTGATCAGTGCATGATATGTCACGTGACAGGTGTGTGATCAGCCACGTGAACAGTGCATGTTCAGCCACGTGATCAGTGCATGATAGCCACGTGATCAGTGCATGATCAGTTACGTGAGCAGTGTATGATCAGCCACGTGATCAGTGCATGGTCAGACACGTGAACAGTGTATGATCAGCCACGTGATCAGTGCATGATATCCAAGTGATCAGTGCATGATCATCACGTGATCAGTGTATGATCAGCCACGTGAACAGTGCATGCTCAGTCACGTGATCTGGGCCTGCTGAGCTGCGTGATTACTGTCTGCTCATCTGCTTGACAATTGCCAGCTGAGCTGCACGATTCCTGCCTGTCATCTGCTTGACAATTGCCAGCTGTGCTGCGTAATTCCTGCCTGCTCAGCTGCTTGATTATTGCCAGCTGAGCAGCATGATTCCTCACACCTGAGTTCCATGATTATTGCCTGCTGACTGTTTGATTCGTGCCTACTCAGCTCTTTGTTTATTGCCTCCAGAGGCACATGATCAGTGTATGATAGCAAACATGATCAGCGCATGATCAGTCACATGATCAGCGCCATTAAGTCACGTGATCACTACATGATAGTCATGTGATCAGTCCATGCTCAGTCACGGTATCAGTGCATGATCAGCCACGTGATCAGTGCATGATCTGTCACAAGATTAGTGTATGATCATCCACGTGATCAGTGCATGGGCAGTCATGTGATCAGTGCATGATATAGACGTGAACAGTGCATGATCAGTCTCGTGATCAGTGCATGATAGCCACGTGATCAGTGCATGATCAGTCACCTGATGGGTGTATGATCATTCACGTGACCTGTACATGGTAGCTACATGATCATTGCATGATCAGCCACGTGAGTAGTTCATGATAGCCACGTGATCACTGCATGATCAGTCACGTGATCAGTGCATGATCAGTCATGTGACCAGTACATGGTAGCTGCGTGATCATGGCATGATCAGCCACGTGAGCAGTGCATGATAGCCACGTGATCAGTGCATGATCAGACACGTGATCAGTGCATGATCAGTCACGTGATCAGTGCATGATCAGCCACGTGATCAGTGCATGACCAGGCACGTGATCAGTGTATGTCCAGCCAAGTGATCAGTGCATGATAGCCACGTGATCAGTGCATGATCAGTCACGTGATCAGTGCATGATCAGTTATGTGATCAGTGTATGATCAGCCACGTGATCAGTGCATGATCAGCCACATGATCAGTGCATGATCAATTACGTGATCAGTGCATGATCAGTCACGTGATCAGTACATGGTAGCTACGTGATCATTGCCTGATCAGCCACGTGATCAGTGCATGATAGCCACGTGATCAGTGCATGATAGCCACGTGATCAGTGCATGATCAGTCATGTGATACGTGTGTGATCAGCCACATGATCAGTGCATGATATCCACGTGATCAGTGCATGACAGCCACGTGATCAGTGCATGAGAGCCACGTGATCAGTGCATGATCAGTCACGTGATACATGTGTGATCAGCCACGTGATCAGTGCATGATGAGCCACGTGATCAGTGCAGGATCAATTACGTGATCAGTGCATGATCAGTCACGTGACCAGTACATGGTTGCTACGTGATCGTTGCATGATCAGCCACGTGAGCAGAGCATGATAGCCACGTGATCAGTGCATGATCAGTCACGTGATCAGTACATGATCAGTCACGTGAACAGTGCATGATCATTTACGTGATCTTTGCATGATCAGTCACGTGACCAGTATATGGTTGCTACGTGATCATTCCATGACGAGCCACGTGAGCAGTGCATGATAGCCACGTGATGTGTGCATGAGTTACGTGAGCAGAGTATGATCAGCCACGTGATCAGTGCATGAGTGCCACGTGATCAGTGCATGATATGTCACGTGACAGGTGTGTGATCAGCCACGTGAACAGTGCATGTTCAGCCACGTGATCAGTGCATGATAGCCACGTGATCAGTGCATGATCAGTTACGTGAGCAGTGTATGATCAGCCACGTGATCAGTGCATGGTCAGACACGTGAACAGTGTATGATCAGCCACGTGATCAGTGCATGATATCCAAGTGATCAGTGCATGATCATCACGTGATCAGTGTATGATCAGCCACGTGAACAGTGCATGCTCAGTCACGTGATCTGGGCCTGCTGAGCTGCGTGATTACTGTCTGCTCATCTGCTTGACAATTGCCAGCTGAGCTGCACGATTCCTGCCTGTCATCTGCTTGACAATTGCCAGCTGTGCTGCGTAATTCCTGCCTGCTCAGCTGCTTGATTATTGCCAGCTGAGCAGCATGATTCCTCACACCTGAGTTCCATGATTATTGCCTGCTGACTGTTTGATTCGTGCCTACTCAGCTCTTTGTTTATTGCCTCCAGAGGCACATGATCAGTGTATGATAGCAAACATGATCAGCGCATGATCAGTCACATGATCAGCGCCATTAAGTCACGTGATCACTACATGATAGTCATGTGATCAGTCCATGCTCAGTCACGGTATCAGTGCATGATCAGCCACGTGATCAGTGCATGATCTGTCACAAGATTAGTGTATGATCATCCACGTGATCAGTGCATGGGCAGTCATGTGATCAGTGCATGATATAGACGTGAACAGTGCATGATCAGTCCGTGATCAGTGCATGATAGCCACGTGATCAGTGCATGATCAGTCACCTGATGGGTGTATGATCATTCACGTGACCTGTACATGGTAGCTACATGATCATTGCATGATCAGCCACGTGAGTAGTTCATGATAGCCACGTGATCACTGCATGATCAGTCACGTGATCAGTGCATGATCAGTCATGTGACCAGTACATGGTAGCTGCGTGATCATGGCATGATCAGCCACGTGAGCAGTGCATGATAGCCACGTGATCAGTGCATGATCATCACGTGATCAGTGCATGATCAGACACGTGATCAGTGCATGATCAGTCACGTGATCAGTGCATGATCAGCCACGTGATCAGTGCATGATCAGGCACGTGATCAGTGCATGTCAGCCAAGTGATCAGTGCATGATAGCCACGTGATCAGTGCATGATCAGCCACGTGATCAGTGCATGATCAGTTATGTGATCAGTGTATGATCAGCCACGTGATCAGTGCATGATCAGCCACATGATCAGTGCATGATCAATTACGTGATCAGTGCATGATCAGTCACGTGACCAGTACATGGTAGCTACGTGATCATTGCATGATCAGCCACGTGATCAGTGCATGATAGCCACGTGATCAGTGCATGATAGCCACGTGATCAGTGCATGATCAGTCATGTGATACGTGTGTGATCAGCCACGTGATCAGTGCATGATATCCACGTGATCAGTGCATGACAGCCACGTGATCAGTGCATGAGAGCCACGTGATCAGTGCATGATCAGTCACGTGATACATGTGTGATCAGCCACGTGATCAGTGCATGATGAGCCACGTGATCAGTGCAGGATCAATTACGTGATCAGTGCATGATCAGTCACGTGACCAGTACATGGTTGCTACGTGATCGTTGCATGATCAGCCACGTGAGCAGAGCATGATAGCCACGTGATCAGTGCATGATCAGTCACGTGATCAGTACATGATCAGTCACGTGAACAGTGCATGATCATTTACGTGATCTTTGCATGATCAGTCACGTGACCAGTATATGGTTGCTACGTGATCATTCCATGACGAGCCACGTGAGCAGTGCATGATAGCCACGTGATGTGTGCATGAGTTACGTGAGCAGAGTATGATCAGCCACGTGATCAGTGCATGAGTGCCACGTGATCAGTGCATGATATGTCACGTGACAGGTGTGTGATCAGCCACGTGAACAGTGCATGTTCAGCCACGTGATCAGTGCATGATAGCCACGTGATCAGTGCATGATCAGTTACGTGAGCAGTGTATGATCAGCCACGTGATCAGTGCATGGTCAGACACGTGAACAGTGTATGATCAGCCACGTGATCAGTGCATGATATCCAAGTGATCAGTGCATGATCATCACGTGATCAGTGTATGATCAGCCACGTGAACAGTGCATGCTCAGTCACGTGATCTGGGCCTGCTGAGCTGCGTGATTACTGTCTGCTCATCTGCTTGACAATTGCCAGCTGAGCTGCACGATTCCTGCCTGTCATCTGCTTGACAATTGCCAGCTGTGCTGCGTAATTCCTGCCTGCTCAGCTGCTTGATTATTGCCAGCTGAGCAGCATGATTCCTCACACCTGAGTTCCATGATTATTGCCTGCTGACTGTTTGATTCGTGCCTACTCAGCTCTTTGTTTATTGCCTCCAGAGGCACATGATCAGTGTATGATAGCAAACATGATCAGCGCATGATCAGTCACATGATCAGCGCCATTAAGTCACGTGATCACTACATGATAGTCATGTGATCAGTCCATGCTCAGTCACGGTATCAGTGCATGATCAGCCACGTGATCAGTGCATGATCTGTCACAAGATTAGTGTATGATCATCCACGTGATCAGTGCATGGGCAGTCATGTGATCAGTGCATGATATAGACGTGATCAGTGCATGATCAGTCTCGTGATCAGTGCATGATAGCCACGTGATCAGTGCATGATCAGTCACCTGATGGGTGTATGATCATTCACGTGACCTGTACATGGTAGCTACATGATCATTGCATGATCAGCCACGTGAGTAGTGCATGATAGCCACGTGATCACTGCATGATCAGTCACGTGATCAGTGCATGATCAGTCATGTGACCAGTACATGGTAGCTGCGTGATCATGGCATGATCAGCCACGTGAGCAGTGCATGATAGCCACGTGATCAGTGCATGATCAGACACGTGATCAGTGCATGATCAGTCACGTGATCAGTGCATGATCAGCCACGTGATCAGTGCATGATCAGGCACGTGATCAGTGCATGTCAGCCACGTGATCAGTGCATGATAGCCACGTGATCAGTGCATGATCAGTCACGTGATCAGTGCATGATCAGTCACGTGATCAGTGCATGATCAGCCACGTGATCAGTGCATGATCAGCCACGTGATCAGTGCATGATCAATTACGTGATCAGTGCATGATCAGTCACGTGACCAGTACATGGTAGCTACGTGATCATTGCATGATCAGCCACGTGATCAGTGCATGATAGCCACGTGATCAGTGCATGATAGCCACGTGATCAGTGCATGATCAGTCATGTGATCATGTGTGATCAGCCACGTGATCAGTGCATGATATCCACGTGATCAGTGCATGATCAGCCACGTGATCAGTGCATGATAGCCACGTGATCAGTGCATGATCAGTCACGTGATCAGTGTGTGATCAGCCACGTGATCAGTGCATGATCAGCCACGTGATCAGTGCATGATCAATCACGTGATCAGTGCATGATCATCACGTGATCAGTGTATGATCAGCCACGTGAACAGTGCATGCTCAGTCACGTGATCTGGGCCTGCTGAGCTGCGTGATTACTGTCTGCTCATCTGCTTGACAATTGCCAGCTGAGCTGCACGATTCCTGCCTGTCATCTGCTTGACAATTGCCAGCTGTGCTGCGTAATTCCTGCCTGCTCAGCTGCTTGATTATTGCCAGCTGAGCAGCATGATTCCTCACACCTGAGTTCCATGATTATTGCCTGCTGACTGTTTGATTCGTGCCTACTCAGCTCTTTGTTTATTGCCTCCAGAGGCACATGATCAGTGTATGATAGCAAACATGATCAGCGCATGATCAGTCACATGATCAGCGCCATTAAGTCACGTGATCACTACATGATAGTCATGTGATCAGTCCATGCTCAGTCACGGTATCAGTGCATGATCAGCCACGTGATCAGTGCATGATCTGTCACAAGATTAGTGTATGATCATCCACGTGATCAGTGCATGGGCAGTCATGTGATCAGTGCATGATATAGACGTGATCAGTGCATGATCAGTCCATGATCAGTGCATGATAGCCACGTGATCAGTGCATGATCAGTCACCTGATGGGTGTATGATCATTCACGTGACCTGTACATGGTAGCTACATGATCATTGCATGATCAGCCACGTGAGTAGTGCATGATAGCCACGTGATCACTGCATGATCAGTCACGTGATCAGTGCATGATCAGTCATGTGACCAGTACATGGTAGCTGCGTGATCATGGCATGATCAGCCACGTGAGCAGTGCATGATAGCCACGTGATCAGTGCATGATCATCACGTGATCAGTGCATGATCAGACACGTGATCAGTGCATGATCAGTCACGTGATCAGTGCATGATCAGCCACGTGATCAGTGCATGATCAGGCACGTGATCAGTGTATGTCAGCCACGTGATCAGTGCATGATAGCCACGTGATCAGTGCATGATCAGCCACGTGATCAGTGCATGATCAGTTATGTGATCAGTGCATGATCAGCCACGTGATCAGTGCATGATCAGCCACATGATCAGTGCATGATCAATTACGTGATCAGTGCATGATCAGTCACGTGACCAGTACATGGTAGCTACGTGATCATTGCATGATCAGCCACGTGATCAGTGCATGATAGCCACGTGATCAGTGCATGATAGCCACGTGATCAGTGCATGATCAGTCATGTGATACGTGTGTGATCAGCCACGTGATCAGTGCATGATATCCACGTGATCAGTGCATGACAGCCACGTGATCAGTGCATGAGAGCCACGTGATCAGTGCATGATCAGTCACGTGATACATGTGTGATCAGCCACGTGATCAGTGCATGATGAGCCACGTGATCAGTGCAGGATCAATTACGTGATCAGTGCATGATCAGTCACGTGACCAGTACATGGTTGCTACGTGATCGTTGCATGATCAGCCACGTGAGCAGAGCATGATAGCCACGTGATCAGTGCATGATCAGTCACGTGATCAGTACATGATCAGTCACGTGAACAGTGCATGATCATTTACGTGATCTTTGCATGATCAGTCACGTTACCAGTATATGGTTGCTACGTGATCATTCCATGACGAGCCACGTGAGCAGTGCATGATAGCCACGTGATGTGTGCATGAGTTACGTGAGCAGAGTATGATCAGCCACGTGATCAGTGCATGAGTGCCACGTGATCAGTGCATGATATGTCACGTGACAGGTGTGTGATCAGCCACGTGAACAGTGCATGTTCAGCCACGTGATCAGTGCATGATAGCCACGTGATCAGTGCATGATCAGTTACGTGAGCAGTGTATGATCAGCCACGTGATCAGTGCATGGTCAGACACGTGAACAGTGTATGATCAGCCACGTGATCAGTGCATGATATCCAAGTGATCAGTGCATGATCATCACGTGATCAGTGTATGATCAGCCACGTGAACAGTGCATGCTCAGTCACGTGATCTGGGCCTGCTGAGCTGCGTGATTACTGTCTGCTCATCTGCTTGACAATTGCCAGCTGAGCTGCACGATTCCTGCCTGTCATCTGCTTGACAATTGCCAGCTGTGCTGCGTAATTCCTGCCTGCTCAGCTGCTTGATTATTGCCAGCTGAGCAGCATGATTCCTCACACCTGAGTTCCATGATTATTGCCTGCTGACTGTTTGATTCGTGCCTACTCAGCTCTTTGTTTATTGCCTCCAGAGGCACATGATCAGTGTATGATAGCAAACATGATCAGCGCATGATCAGTCACATGATCAGCGCCATTAAGTCACGTGATCACTACATGATAGTCATGTGATCAGTCCATGCTCAGTCACGGTATCAGTGCATGATCAGCCACGTGATCAGTGCATGATCTGTCACAAGATTAGTGTATGATCATCCACGTGATCAGTGCATGGGCAGTCATGTGATCAGTGCATGATATAGACGTGAACAGTGCATGATCAGTCTCGTGATCAGTGCATGATAGCCACGTGATCAGTGCATGATCAGTCACCTGATGGGTGTATGATCATTCACGTGACCTGTACATGGTAGCTACATGATCATTGCATGATCAGCCACGTGAGTAGTTCATGATAGCCACGTGATCACTGCATGATCAGTCACGTGATCAGTGCATGATCAGTCATGTGACCAGTACATGGTAGCTGCGTGATCATGGCATGATCAGCCACGTGAGCAGTGCATGATAGCCACGTGATCAGTGCATGATCAGACACGAGATCAGTGCATGATCAGTCACGTGATCAGTGCATGATCAGCCACGTGATCAGTGCATGACCAGGCACGTGATCAGTGTATGTCCAGCCAAGTGATCAGTGCATGATAGCCACGTGATCAGTGCATGATCAGTCACGTGATCAGTGCATGATCAGTTATGTGATCAGTGTATGATCAGCCACGTGATCAGTGCATGATCAGCCACATGATCAGTGCATGATCAATTACGTGATCAGTGCATGATCAGTCACGTGACCAGTACATGGTAGCTACGTGATCATTGCCTGATCAGCCACGTGATCAGTGCATGATAGCCACGTGATCAGTGCATGATAGCCACGTGATCAGTGCATGATCAGTCATGTGATACGTGTGTGATCAGCCACGTGATCAGTGCATGATATCCACGTGATCAGTGCATGACAGCCACGTGATCAGTGCATGAGAGCCACGATCAGTGCATGATCAGTCACGTGATACATGTGTGATCAGCCACGTGATCAGTGCATGATGAGCCACGTGATCAGTGCAGGATCAATTACGTGATCAGTGCATGATCAGTCACGTGACCAGTACATGGTTGCTACGTGATCGTTGCATGATCAGCCACGTGAGCAGAGCATGATAGCCACGTGATCAGTGCATGATCAGTCACGTGATCAGTACATGATCAGTCACGTGAACAGTGCATGATCATTTACGTGATCTTTGCATGATCAGTCACGTGACCAGTATATGGTTGCTACGTGATCATTCCATGACGAGCCACGTGAGCAGTGCATGATAGCCACGTGATGTGTGCATGAGTTACGTGAGCAGAGTATGATCAGCCACGTGATCAGTGCATGAGTGCCACGTGATCAGTGCATGATATGTCACGTGACAGGTGTGTGATCAGCCACGTGAACAGTGCATGTTCAGCCACGTGATCAGTGCATGATAGCCACGTGATCAGTGCATGATCAGTTACGTGAGCAGTGTATGATCAGCCACGTGATCAGTGCATGGTCAGACACGTGAACAGTGTATGATCAGCCACGTGATCAGTGCATGATATCCAAGTGATCAGTGCATGATCATCACGTGATCAGTGTATGATCAGCCACGTGAACAGTGCATGCTCAGTCACGTGATCTGGGCCTGCTGAGCTGCGTGATTACTGTCTGCTCATCTGCTTGACAATTGCCAGCTGAGCTGCACGATTCCTGCCTGTCATCTGCTTGACAATTGCCAGCTGTGCTGCGTAATTCCTGCCTGCTCAGCTGCTTGATTATTGCCAGCTGAGCAGCATGATTCCTCACACCTGAGTTCCATGATTATTGCCTGCTGTTTGATTCGTGCCTACTCAGCTCTTTGTTTATTGCCTCCAGAGGCACATGATCAGTGTATGATAGCAAACATGATCAGCGCATGATCAGTCACATGATCAGCGCCATTAAGTCACGTGATCACTACATGATAGTCATGTGATCAGTCCATGCTCAGTCACGGTATCAGTGCATGATCAGCCACGTGATCAGTGCATGATCTGTCACAAGATTAGTGTATGATCATCCACGTGATCAGTGCATGGGCAGTCATGTGATCAGTGCATGATATAGACGTGAACAGTGCATGATCAGTCCGTGATCAGTGCATGATAGCCACGTGATCAGTGCATGATCAGTCACCTGATGGGTGTATGATCATTCACGTGACCTGTACATGGTAGCTACATGATCATTGCATGATCAGCCACGTGAGTAGTTCATGATAGCCACGTGATCACTGCATGATCAGTCACGTGATCAGTGCATGATCAGTCATGTGACCAGTACATGGTAGCTGCGTGATCATGGCATGATCAGCCACGTGAGCAGTGCATGATAGCCACGTGATCAGTGCATGATCAGACACGTGATCAGTGCATGATCAGTCACGTGATCAGTGCATGATCAGTCACGTGATCAGTGCATGATCAGCCACGTGATCAGTGCATGATCAGGCACGTGATCAGTGCATGATCAGCCACGTGATCAGTGCATGATAGCCACGTGATCAGTGCATGATCAGCCACGTGATCAGTGCATGATCAGTCACGTGATCAGTGCATGATCAGCCACGTGATCAGTGCATGATCAGCCACGTGATCAGTGCATGATCAATTACGTGATCAGTGCATGATCAGTCACGTGATCAGTGCATGGTAGCCACGTGATCAGTGCATGATCAGCCACGTGATCAGTGCATGACAGCCACGTGATCAGTGCATGAGAGCCACGTGATCAGTGCATGATCAGTCACGTGATACATGTGTGATCAGCCACGTGATCAGTGCATGATGAGCCACGTGATCAGTGCAGGATCAATTACGTGATCAGTGCATGATCAGTCACGTGACCAGTACATGGTTGCTACGTGATCGTTGCATGATCAGCCACGTGAGCAGAGCATGATAGCCACGTGATCAGTGCATGATCAGTCACGTGATCAGTACATGATCAGTCACGTGAACAGTGCATGATCATTTACGTGATCTTTGCATGATCAGTCACGTGACCAGTATATGGTTGCTACGTGATCATTCCATGACGAGCCACGTGAGCAGTGCATGATAGCCACGTGATGTGTGCATGAGTTACGTGAGCAGAGTATGATCAGCCACGTGATCAGTGCATGAGTGCCACGTGATCAGTGCATGATATGTCACGTGACAGGTGTGTGATCAGCCACGTGAACAGTGCATGTTCAGCCACGTGATCAGTGCATGATAGCCACGTGATCAGTGCATGATCAGTTACGTGAGCAGTGTATGATCAGCCACGTGATCAGTGCATGGTCAGACACGTGAACAGTGTATGATCAGCCACGTGATCAGTGCATGATATCCAAGTGATCAGTGCATGATCATCACGTGATCAGTGTATGATCAGCCACGTGAACAGTGCATGCTCAGTCACGTGATCTGGGCCTGCTGAGCTGCGTGATTACTGTCTGCTCATCTGCTTGACAATTGCCAGCTGAGCTGCACGATTCCTGCCTGTCATCTGCTTGACAATTGCCAGCTGTGCTGCGTAATTCCTGCCTGCTCAGCTGCTTGATTATTGCCAGCTGAGCAGCATGATTCCTCACACCTGAGTTCCATGATTATTGCCTGCTGACTGTTTGATTCGTGCCTACTCAGCTCTTTGTTTATTGCCTCCAGAGGCACATGATCAGTGTATGATAGCAAACATGATCAGCGCATGATCAGTCACATGATCAGCGCCATTAAGTCACGTGATCACTACATGATAGTCATGTGATCAGTCCATGCTCAGTCACGGTATCAGTGCATGATCAGCCACGTGATCAGTGCATGATCTGTCACAAGATTAGTGTATGATCATCCACGTGATCAGTGCATGGGCAGTCATGTGATCAGTGCATGATATAGACGTGAACAGTGCATGATCAGTCTCGTGATCAGTGCATGATAGCCACGTGATCAGTGCATGATCAGTCACCTGATGGGTGTATGATCATTCACGTGACCTGTACATGGTAGCTACATGATCATTGCATGATCAGCCACGTGAGTAGTTCATGATAGCCACGTGATCACTGCATGATCAGTCACGTGATCAGTGCATGATCAGTCATGTGACCAGTACATGGTAGCTGCGTGATCATGGCATGATCAGCCACGTGAGCAGTGCATGATAGCCACGTGATCAGTGCATGATCAGACACGTGATCAGTGCATGATCAGTCACGTGATCAGTGCATGATCAGCCACGTGATCAGTGCATGATCAGTCACGTGATCAGTGCATGATCAGCCACGTGATCAGTGCATGATCAGTCACGTGATCAGTGCATGATCAGCCACGTGATCAGTGCATGATCAGCCACGTGATCAGTGCATGATCAGTCACGTGATCAGTGCATGATCAGTTACGTGATCAGTGCATGATCAGCCACGTGATCAGTGCATGATCAGCCACGTGATCAGTGCATGATAGCCACGTGATCAGTGCATGATAGCCACGTGATCAGTGCATGATCAGTCATGTGATAGTGTGTGATCAGCCACGTGATCAGTGCATGATATCCACGTGATCAGTGCATGACAGCCACGTGATCAGTGCATGAGAGCCACGTGATCAGTGCATGATCAGTCACGTGATACATGTGTGATCAGCCACGTGATCAGTGCATGATGAGCCACGTGATCAGTGCATGATCAATTACGTGATCAGTGCATGATCAGTCACGTGACCAGTACATGGTTGCTACGTGATCGTGCATGATCAGCCACGTGAGCAGTGCATGATAGCCACGTGATCAGTGCATGATCAGTCACGTGATCAGTGCATGATCAGTCACGTGATCAGTGCATGATCATTTACGTGATCAGTGCATGATCAGTCACGTGACCAGTATATGGTTGCTACGTGATCATTGCATGACAGCCACGTGATCAGTGCATGATAGCCACGTGATCAGTGCATGATCAGCCACGTGATCAGTGCATGATCAGTCACGTGATCAGTGCATGATCAGTCACGTGATCAGTGCATGATCAGCCACGTGATCAGTGCATGATAGCCACGTGATCAGTGCATGATCAGTCACGTGATCAGTGCATGATCAGTCACGTGATCAGTGCATGATCAGCCACGTGATCAGTGCATGATCAGCCACGTGATCAGTGCATGATCAATTACGTGATCAGTGCATGATCAGTCACGTGATCAGTACATGGTTGCTACGTGATCAGTGCATGATCAGCACGTGATCAGTGCATGATAGCCACGTGATCAGTGCATGATCAGTCACGTGATCAGTGCATGATCAGTCACGTGATCAGTGCATGATCATTTACGTGATCAGTGCATGATCAGTCACGTGACCAGTATATGGTAGCTACGTGATCAGTGCATGACAGCCACGTGATCAGTGCATGATAGCCACGTGATGTGCATGAGTCACGTGATCAGTGCATGATCAGCCACGTGATCAGTGCATGATGCCACGTGATCAGTGCATGATCAGTCACGTGATCAGTGCATGATCAGCCACGTGATCAGTGCATGATCAGCCACGTGATCAGTGCATGATATCCACGTGATCAGTGCATGATCATCACGTGATCAGTGTATGATCAGCCACGTGAACAGTGCATGCTCAGTCACGTGATCAGGGCCTGCTGAGCTGCGTGATTACTGTCTGCTCATCTGCTTGACAATTGCCAGCTGAGCTGCACGATTCCTGCCTGTCATCTGCTTGACAATTGCCAGCTGTGCTGCGTAATTCCTGCCTGCTCAGCTGCTTGATTATTGCCAGCTGAGCAGCATGATTCCTCACAGCTGAGTTCCATGATTATTGCCTGCTGACTGTTTGATTCGTGCCTACTCAGCTCTTTGTTTATTGCCTCCAGAGGCACATGATCAGTGTATGATAGCAAACATGATCAGCGCATGATCAGTCACATGATCAGCGCCATTAAGTCACGTGATCACTACATGATAGTCATGTGATCAGTCCATGCTCAGTCACGTATCAGTGCATGATCAGCCACGTGATCAGTGCATGATCAGTCACGTGATCAGTGTATGATCATTCACGTGATCAGTGCATGGTAGCTGCATGATCAGTGCATGATCAGCCACGTGATCAGTGCATGATAGCCACGTGATCAGTGCATGATCAGTCACGTGATCAGTGCATGATCAGTCACGTGACCAGTACATGGTAGCTGCGTGATCATGCATGATCAGCCACGTGAGCAGTGCATGATAGCCACGTGATCAGTGCATGATCAGTCACGTGATCAGTGCATGATCAGTCACGTGATCAGTGCATGATCAGCCACGTGATCAGTGCATGATCAGCCACGTGATCAGTGCATGATCAGCCACGTGATCAGTGCATGATAGCACGTGATCAGTGCATGATCAGTCACGTGATCAGTGCATGATCAGATATGTGATCAGTGCATGATCAGCCACGTGATCAGTGCATGATCAGCCACGTGATCAGTGCATGATCAATTACGTGATCAGTGCATGATCAGTCACGTGACCAGTACATGGTAGCTACGTGATCATTGCATGATCAGCCACGTGATCAGTGCATGATAGCCACGTGATCAGTGCATGATAGCCACGTGATCAGTGCATGATCAGTCACGTGATACGTGTGATCAGCCACGTGATCAGTGCATGATATCCACGTGATCAGTGCATGATCAGCCACGTGATCAGTGCATGATAGCCACGTGATCAGTGCATGATCAGTCACGTGATCATGTGTGATCAGCCACGTGATCAGTGCATGATCAGCCACGTGATCAGTGCATGATCAATCACGTGATCAGTGCATGATCAGTCACGTGATCAGTGCATGGTTGCTACGTGATCAGTGCATGATCAGCCACGTGATCAGTGCATGATAGCCACGTGATCAGTGCATGATCAGCCACGTGATCAGTGCATGATCAGTCACGTGATCAGTGCATGATCAGCCACGTGATCAGTGCATGATCAGCCACGTGATCAGTGCATGATCAATTACGTGATCAGTGCATGATCAGTCACGTGATCAGTACATGGTAGCTACGTGATCATTGCATGATCAGCCACGTGATCAGTGCATGATAGCCACGTGATCAGTGCATGATAGCCACGTGATCAGTGCATGATCAGTCATGTGATACGTGTGTGATCAGCCACGTGATCAGTGCATGATATCCACGTGATCAGTGCATGACAGCCACGTGATCAGTGCATGAGAGCCACGTGATCAGTGCATGATCAGTCACGTGATACATGTGTGATCAGCCACGTGATCAGTGCATGATGAGCCACGTGATCAGTGCATGATCAATTACGTGATCAGTGCATGATCAGTCACGTGACCAGTACATGGTTGCTACGTGATCGTTGCATGATCAGCCACGTGAGCAGTGCATGATAGCCACGTGATCAGTGCATGATCAGTCACGTGATCAGTACATGATCAGTCACGTGAACAGTGCATGATCATTTACGTGATCTTTGCATGATCAGTCACGTGACCAGTATATGGTTGCTACGTGATCATTCCATGACGAGCCACGTGAGCAGTGCATGATAGCCACGTGATGTGTGCATGAGTTACGTGAGCAGAGTATGATCAGCCACGTGATCAGTGCATGATAGCCACGTGATCAGTGCATGATCAGTCACGTGATCAGTGCATGATCAGCCACGTGATCAGTGCATGATCAGCCACGTGATCAGTGCATGATCAGTCACGTGATCAGTGCATGATAGCCACGTGATCAGTGCATGATCAGACACGTGATCAGTGCATGATCAGCCACGTGATCAGTGCATGATCAGCCACGTGATCAGTGCATGATCAGTCACGTGATCAGTGTATGATCAGCCACGTGAACAGTGCATGCTCAGTCACGTGATCAGGGCCTGCTGAGCTGCGTGATTACTGTCTGCTCATCTGCTTGACAATTGCCAGCTGAGCTGCACGATTCCTGCCTGTCATCTGCTTGACAATTGCCAGCTGTGCTGCGTAATTCCTGCCTGCTCAGCTGCTTGATTATTGCCAGCTGAGCAGCATGATTCCTCACACCTGAGTTCCATGATTATTGCCTGCTGACTGTTTGATTCGTGCCTACTCAGCTCTTTGTTTATTGCCTCCAGAGGCACATGATCAGTGTATGATAGCAAACATGATCAGCGCATGATCAGTCACATGATCAGCGCCATTAAGTCACGTGATCACTACATGATAGTCATGTGATCAGTCCATGCTCAGTCACGGTATCAGTGCATGATCAGCCACGTGATCAGTGCATGATCAGTCACGTGATCAGTGCATGATCAGTCACGTGATCAGTGCAGCTGCGTGATCATGCATGATCAGCCACGTGATCAGTGCATGATAGCCACGTGATCAGTGCATGATCAGCCACGTGATCAGTGCATGATCAGTCACGTGATCAGTGCATGATCAGCCACGTGATCAGTGCATGATCAGTCACGTGATCAGTGCATGATCAGCCACGTGATCAGTGCATGATAGCCACGTGATCAGTGCATGATCAGTCACGTGATCAGTGCATGATCAGTCATGTGATCAGTGCATGATCAGCCACGTGATCAGTGCATGATCAGCCACGTGATCAGTGCATGATCAGTCACGTGATCAGTGCATGATCAGTCACGTGATCAGTGCATGATAGCTACGTGATCAGTGCATGATCAGCCACGTGATCAGTGCATGATAGCCACGTGATCAGTGCATGATCAGTCACGTGATCAGTGCATGATCAGCCACGTGATCAGTGCATGATCAGCCACGTGATCAGTGCATGATCAGTCACGTGATCAGTGCATGATCAGCCACGTGATCAGTGCATGATCAGTCACGTGATCAGTGCATGATCAGCCACGTGATCAGTGCATGATAGCCACGTGATCAGTGCATGATCAGTCACGTGATCAGTGCATGATCAGCCACGTGATCAGTGCATGATCAGCCACGTGATCAGTGCATGATCAGCCACGTGATCAGTGCATGATAGCCACGTGATCAGTGCATGATCAGTCACGTGATCAGTGCATGATCAGTCACGTGATCAGTGCATGATCAGCCACGTGATCAGTGCATGATAGCTACGTGATCAGTGCATGATCAGCCACGTGATCAGTGCATGATAGCCACGTGATCAGTGCATGATAGCCACGTGATCAGTGCATGATCAGTCACGTGATCGTGCATGATCAGCCACGTGATCAGTGCATGATATCCACGTGATCAGTGCATGATCAGCCACGTGATCAGTGCATGAGAGCCACGTGATCAGTGCAGGATCAATTACGTGATCAGTGCATGATCAGTCACGTGACCAGTACATGGTTGCTACGTGATCGTTGCATGATCAGCCACGTGAGCAGAGCATGATAGCCACGTGATCAGTGCATGATCAGTCACGTGATCAGTACATGATCAGTCACGTGAACAGTGCATGATCATTTACGTGATCTTTGCATGATCAGTCACGTGACCAGTATATGGTTGCTACGTGATCATTCCATGACGAGCCACGTGAGCAGTGCATGATAGCCACGTGATGTGTGCATGAGTTACGTGAGCAGAGTATGATCAGCCACGTGATCAGTGCATGAGTGCCACGTGATCAGTGCATGATATGTCACGTGACAGGTGTGTGATCAGCCACGTGAACAGTGCATGTTCAGCCACGTGATCAGTGCATGATAGCCACGTGATCAGTGCATGATCAGTTACGTGAGCAGTGTATGATCAGCCACGTGATCAGTGCATGATATCCAAGTGATCAGTGCATGATCATCACGTGATCAGTGTATGATCAGCCACGTGAACAGTGCATGCTCAGTCACGTGATCTGGGCCTGCTGAGCTGCGTGATTACTGTCTGCTCATCTGCTTGACAATTGCCAGCTGAGCTGCACGATTCCTGCCTGTCATCTGCTTGACAATTGCCAGCTGTGCTGCGTAATTCCTGCCTGCTCAGCTGCTTGATTATTGCCAGCTGAGCAGCATGATTCCTCACACCTGAGTTCCATGATTATTGCCTGCTGACTGTTTGATTCGTGCCTACTCAGCTCTTTGTTTATTGCCTCCAGAGGCACATGATCAGTGTATGATAGCAAACATGATCAGCGCATGATCAGTCACATGATCAGCGCCATTAAGTCACGTGATCACTACATGATAGTCATGTGATCAGTCCATGCTCAGTCACGGTATCAGTGCATGATCAGCCACGTGATCAGTGCATGATAGCCACGTGATCAGTGCATGATCAGCCACGTGATCAGTGCATGATCAGCCACGTGATCAGTGCATGATCAGGCACGTGATCAGTGCATGATCAGCCACGTGATCAGTGCATGATAGCCACGTGATCAGTGCATGATCAGTCACGTGATCAGTGCATGATCAGCCACGTGATCAGTGCATGATCAGCCACGTGATCAGTGCATGATCAGTCACGTGACCAGTACATGGTAGCTACGTGATCATTGCATGATCAGCCACGTGATCAGTGCATGATAGCCACGTGATCAGTGCATGATCAGCCACGTGATCAGTGCATGATCAGTCATGTGATCAGTGCATGATCAGCCACGTGATCAGTGCATGATAGCCACGTGATCAGTGCATGATAGCCACGTGATCAGTGCATGATCAGTCACGTGATCATGTGTGATCAGCCACGTGATCAGTGCATGATCAGCCACGTGATCAGTGCATGATCAATTACGTGATCAGTGCATGATCAGTCACGTGATCAGTACATGGTTGCTACGTGATCGTTGCATGATCAGCCACGTGATCAGTGCATGATAGCCACGTGATCAGTGCATGATCAGTCACGTGATCAGTGCATGATCAGTCACGTGATCAGTGCATGATCAGTTACGTGATCAGTGCATGATCAGTCACGTGACCAGTACATGGTTGCTACGTGATCATTGCATGATCAGCCACGTGATCAGTGCATGATAGCCACGTGATCAGTGCATGATCAGTCACGTGATCAGTGCATGATCAGTCACGTGATCAGTGCATGATCAGCCACGTGATCAGTGCATGATCAGTCACGTGATCAGTGCATGATCAGCCACGTGATCAGTGCATGATAGCCACGTGATCAGTGCATGATCAGTCACGTGATCAGTGCATGATCAGTTACGTGAGCAGTGTATGATCAGCCACGTGATCAGTGCATGATCAGCCACGTGATCAGTGCATGATCAATTACGTGATCAGTGCATGATCAGTCACGTGACCAGTGCATGATAGCCACGTGATCAGTGCATGATCAGCCACGTGATCAGTGCATGATAGCCACGTGATCAGTGCATGATCAGTTACGTGAGCAGTGTATGATCAGCCACGTGATCAGTGCATGGTCAGACACGTGAACAGTGTATGATCAGCCACGTGATCAGTGCATGATATCCAAGTGATCAGTGCATGATCATCACGTGATCAGTGTATGATCAGCCACGTGAACAGTGCATGCTCAGTCACGTGATCTGGGCCTGCTGAGCTGCGTGATTACTGTCTGCTCATCTGCTTGACAATTGCCAGCTGAGCTGCACGATTCCTGCCTGTCATCTGCTTGACAATTGCCAGCTGTGCTGCGTAATTCCTGCCTGCTCAGCTGCTTGATTATTGCCAGCTGAGCAGCATGATTCCTCACACTGAGTTCCATGATTATTGCCTGCTGACTGTTTGATTCGTGCCTACTCAGCTCTTTGTTTATTGCCTCCAGAGGCACATGATCAGTGTATGATAGCAAACATGATCAGCGCATGATCAGTCACATGATCAGCGCCATTAAGTCACGTGATCACTACATGATAGTCATGTGATCAGTCCATGCTCAGTCACGGTATCAGTGCATGATCAGCCACGTGATCAGTGCATGATAGCCACGTGATCAGTGCATGATCAGACACGTGATCAGTGCATGATCAGTCACGTGATCAGTGCATGATCAGCCACGTGATCAGTGCATGATCAGTCACGTGATCAGTGCATGATCATCCACGTGATCAGTGCATGATCAGTCATGTGATCAGTGCATGATATAGACGTGATCAGTGCATGATCAGTCACGTGATCAGTGCATGATAGCCACGTGATCAGTGCATGATCAGTCACCTGATCAGTGTATGATCATTCACGTGACCTACATGGTAGCTACATGATCATTGCATGATCAGCCACGTGAGTAGTGCATGATAGCCACGTGATCAGTGCATGATCAGTCACGTGATCAGTGCATGATCAGTCATGTGACCAGTACATGGTAGCTGCGTGATCATGCATGATCAGCCACGTGATCAGTGCATGATAGCCACGTGATCAGTGCATGATCAGTCATGTGATCATGTGTGATCAGCCACGTGATCAGTGCATGATATCCACGTGATCAGTGCATGACAGCCACGTGATCAGTGCATGATCAGTCACGTGATACATGTGTGATCAGCCACGTGATCAGTGCATGATGAGCCACGTGATCAGTGCAGGATCAATTACGTGATCAGTGCATGATCAGTCACGTGACCAGTACATGGTTGCTACGTGATCGTTGCATGATCAGCCACGTGAGCAGAGCATGATAGCCACGTGATCAGTGCATGATCAGTCACGTGATCAGTACATGATCAGTCACGTGAACAGTGCATGATCATTTACGTGATCTTTGCATGATCAGTCACGTGACCAGTATATGGTAGCTACGTGATCATTCCATGACGAGCCACGTGAGCAGTGCATGATAGCCACGTGATGTGTGCATGAGTTACGTGAGCAGAGTATGATCAGCCACGTGATCAGTGCATGAGTGCCACGTGATCAGTGCATGATATGTCACGTGACAGGTGTGTGATCAGCCACGTGAACAGTGCATGTTCAGCCACGTGATCAGTGCATGATAGCCACGTGATCAGTGCATGATCAGTTACGTGAGCAGTGTATGATCAGCCACGTGATCAGTGCATGGTCAGACACGTGAACAGTGTATGATCAGCCACGTGATCAGTGCATGATATCCAAGTGATCAGTGCATGATCAATCACGTGATCAGTGTATGATCAGCCACGTGAACAGTGCATGCTCAGTCACGTGATCTGGGCCTGCTGAGCTGCGTGATTACTGTCTGCTCATCTGCTTGACAATTGCCAGCTGAGCTGCACGATTCCTGCCTGTCATCTGCTTGACAATTGCCAGCTGTGCTGCGTAATTCCTGCCTGCTCAGCTGCTTGATTATTGCCAGCTGAGCAGCATGATTCCTCACAGCTGAGTTCCATGATTATTGCCTGCTGACTGTTTGATTCGTGCCTACTCAGCTCTTTGTTTATTGCCTCCAGAGGCACATGATCAGTGTATGATAGCAAACATGATCAGCGCATGATCAGTCACATGATCAGCGCCATTAAGTCACGTGATCACTACATGATAGTCATGTGATCAGTCCATGCTCAGTCACGGTATCAGTGCATGATCAGCCACGTGATCAGTGCATGATCTGTCACATGATTAGTGTATGATCATCCACGTGATCAGTGCATGGGCAGTCATGTGATCAGTGCATGATATAGACGTGATCAGTGCATGATCAGTCTCGTGATCAGTGCATGATAGCCACGTGATCAGTGCATGATCAGTCACCTGATGGGTGTATGATCATTCACGTGACCTGTACATGGTAGCTACATGATCATTGCATGATCAGCCACGTGAGTAGTGCATGATAGCCACGTGATCACTGCATGATCAGTCACGTGATCAGTGCATGATCAGTCATGTGACCAGTACATGGTAGCTGCGTGATCATGCATGATCAGCCACGTGAGCAGTGCATGATAGCCACGTGATCAGTGCATGATCAGACACGTGATCAGTGCATGATCAGTCACGTGATCAGTGCATGATCAGCCACGTGATCAGTGCATGATATCCACGTGATCAGTGCATGATCATCACGTGATCAGTGTATGATCAGCCACGTGAACAGTGCATGCTCAGTCACGTGATCAGGCCTGCTGAGCTGCGTGATTACTGTCTGCTCATCTGCTTGACAATTGCCAGCTGAGCTGCACGATTCCTGCCTGTCATCTGCTTGACAATTGCCAGCTGTGCTGCGTAATTCCTGCCTGCTCAGCTGCTTGATTATTGCCAGCTGAGCAGCATGATTCCTCACAGCTGAGTTCCATGATTATTGCCTGCTGACTGTTTGATTCGTGCCTACTCAGCTCTTTGTTTATTGCCTCCAGAGGCACATGATCAGTGTATGATAGCAAACATGATCAGTGCATGATCAGTCACATGATCAGTGCCATTAAGTCACGTGATCAGTGCATGATAGTCATGTGATCAGTGCATGATCAGTCACGTGATCAGTGCATGATCAGCCACGTGATCAGTGCATGATCAGTCACGTGATCAGTGTATGATCATTCACGTGATCAGTGCATGGTAGCTACATGATCAGTGCATGATCAGCCACGTGATAGTGCATGATAGCCACGTGATCAGTGCATGATCAGTCACGTGATCAGTGCATGATCAGTCATGTGACCAGTACATGGTAGCTGCGTGATCATGGCATGATCAGCCACGTGATCAGTGCATGATAGCCACGTGATCAGTGCATGATCAGACACGTGATCAGTGCATGATCAGTCACGTGATCAGTGCATGATCAGCCACGTGATCAGTGCATGATCAGGCACGTGATCAGTGCATGTCAGCCACGTGATCAGTGCATGATAGCCACGTGATCAGTGCATGATCAGTCACGTGATCAGTGCATGATCAGTCACGTGATCAGTGCATGATCAGCCACGTGATCAGTGCATGATCAGTCACGTGATCAGTGCATGATAGCTACGTGATCATTGCATGATCAGCCACGTGATCAGTGCATGATAGCCACGTGATCAGTGCATGATAGCCACGTGATCAGTGCATGATCAGTCATGTGATCGTGTGTGATCAGCCACGTGATCAGTGCATGATATCCACGTGATCAGTGCATGAGAGCCACGTGATCAGTGCATGATCAGTCACGTGATACATGTGTGATCAGCCACGTGATCAGTGCATGATGAGCCACGTGATCAGTGCAGGATCAATTACGTGATCAGTGCATGATCAGTCACGTGACCAGTACATGGTTGCTACGTGATCGTTGCATGATCAGCCACGTGAGCAGTGCATGATAGCCACGTGATCAGTGCATGATCAGTCACGTGATCAGTACATGATCAGTCACGTGAACAGTGCATGATCATTTACGTGATCTTTGCATGATCAGTCACGTGACCAGTATATGGTTGCTACGTGATCATTCCATGACGAGCCACGTGAGCAGTGCATGATAGCCACGTGATGTGTGCATGAGTTACGTGAGCAGAGTATGATCAGCCACGTGATCAGTGCATGAGTGCCACGTGATCAGTGCATGATATGTCACGTGACAGGTGTGTGATCAGCCACGTGAACAGTGCATGTTCAGCCACGTGATCAGTGCATGATAGCCACGTGATCAGTGCATGATCAGTTACGTGAGCAGTGTATGATCAGCCACGTGATCAGTGCATGGTCAGACACGTGAACAGTGTATGATCAGCCACGTGATCAGTGCATGATATCCAAGTGATCAGTGCATGATCATCACGTGATCAGTGTATGATCAGCCACGTGAACAGTGCATGCTCAGTCACGTGATCTGGGCCTGCTGAGCTGCGTGATTACTGTCTGCTCATCTGCTTGACAATTGCCAGCTGAGCTGCACGATTCCTGCCTGTCATCTGCTTGACAATTGCCAGCTGTGCTGCGTAATTCCTGCCTGCTCAGCTGCTTGATTATTGCCAGCTGAGCAGCATGATTCCTCACACCTGAGTTCCATGATTATTGCCTGCTGACTGTTTGATTCGTGCCTACTCAGCTCTTTGTTTATTGCCTCCAGAGGCACATGATCAGTGTATGATAGCAAACATGATCAGCGCATGATCAGTCACATGATCAGCGCCATTAAGTCACGTGATCACTACATGATAGTCATGTGATCAGTCCATGCTCAGTCACGGTATCAGTGCATGATCAGCCACGTGATCAGTGCATGATCTGTCACAAGATTAGTGTATGATCATCCACGTGATCAGTGCATGGGCAGTCATGTGATCAGTGCATGATATAGACGTGAACAGTGCATGATCAGTCTCGTGATCAGTGCATGATAGCCACGTGATCAGTGCATGATCAGTCACCTGATGGGTGTATGATCATTCACGTGACCTGTACATGGTAGCTACATGATCATTGCATGATCAGCCACGTGAGTAGTTCATGATAGCCACGTGATCACTGCATGATCAGTCACGTGATCAGTGCATGATCAGTCATGTGACCAGTACATGGTAGCTGCGTGATCATGGCATGATCAGCCACGTGAGCAGTGCATGATAGCCACGTGATCAGTGCATGATCAGACACGAGATCAGTGCATGATCAGTCACGTGATCAGTGCATGATCAGCCACGTGATCAGTGCATGACCAGGCACGTGATCAGTGTATGTCCAGCCAAGTGATCAGTGCATGATAGCCACGTGATCAGTGCATGATCAGTCACGTGATCAGTGCATGATCAGTTATGTGATCAGTGTATGATCAGCCACGTGATCAGTGCATGATCAGCCACGTGATCAGTGCATGATCAATTACGTGATCAGTGCATGATCAGTCACGTGACCAGTACATGGTAGCTACGTGATCATTGCATGATCAGCCACGTGATCAGTGCATGATAGCCACGTGATCAGTGCATGATCAGTCATGTGATACGTGTGTGATCAGCCACGTGATCAGTGCATGATATCCACGTGATCAGTGCATGACAGCCACGTGATCAGTGCATGAGAGCCACGTCAGTGCATGATCAGTCACGTGATACATGTGTGATCAGCCACGTGATCAGTGCATGATGAGCCACGTGATCAGTGCAGGATCAATTACGTGATCAGTGCATGATCAGTCACGTGACCAGTACATGGTTGCTACGTGATCGTTGCATGATCAGCCACGTGAGCAGAGCATGATAGCCACGTGATCAGTGCATGATCAGTCACGTGATCAGTACATGATCAGTCACGTGAACAGTGCATGATCATTTACGTGATCTTTGCATGATCAGTCACGTGACCAGTATATGGTTGCTACGTGATCATTCCATGACGAGCCACGTGAGCAGTGCATGATAGCCACGTGATGTGTGCATGAGTTACGTGAGCAGAGTATGATCAGCCACGTGATCAGTGCATGAGTGCCACGTGATCAGTGCATGATATGTCACGTGACAGGTGTGTGATCAGCCACGTGAACAGTGCATGTTCAGCCACGTGATCAGTGCATGATAGCCACGTGATCAGTGCATGATCAGTTACGTGAGCAGTGTATGATCAGCCACGTGATCAGTGCATGGTCAGACACGTGAACAGTGTATGATCAGCCACGTGATCAGTGCATGATATCCAAGTGATCAGTGCATGATCATCACGTGATCAGTGTATGATCAGCCACGTGAACAGTGCATGCTCAGTCACGTGATCTGGGCCTGCTGAGCTGCGTGATTACTGTCTGCTCATCTGCTTGACAATTGCCAGCTGAGCTGCACGATTCCTGCCTGCTCAGCTGCTTGATTATTGCCAGCTGAGCAGCATGATTCCTCACACCTGAGTTCCATGATTATTGCCTGCTGACTGTTTGATTCGTGCCTACTCAGCTCTTTGTTTATTGCCTCCAGAGGCACATGATCAGTGTATGATAGCAAACATGATCAGCGCATGATCAGTCACATGATCAGCGCCATTAAGTCACGTGATCACTACATGATAGTCATGTGATCAGTCCATGCTCAGTCACGGTATCAGTGCATGATCAGCCACGTGATCAGTGCATGATCTGTCACAAGATTAGTGTATGATCATCCACGTGATCAGTGCATGGGCAGTCATGTGATCAGTGCATGATATAGACGTGATCAGTGCATGATCAGTCTCGTGATCAGTGCATGATAGCCACGTGATCAGTGCATGATCAGTCACCTGATGGGTGTATGATCATTCACGTGACCTGTACATGGTAGCTACATGATCATTGCATGATCAGCCACGTGAGTAGTGCATGATAGCCACGTGATCACTGCATGATCAGTCACGTGATCAGTGCATGATCAGTCATGTGACCAGTACATGGTAGCTGCGTGATCATGGCATGATCAGCCACGTGAGCAGTGCATGATAGCCACGTGATCAGTGCATGATCAGTCACGTGATCAGTGCATGATCAGTCACGTGATCAGTGCATGATCAGCCACGTGATCAGTGCATGATCAGCCACGTGATCAGTGCATGATCAGTCACGTGATCAGTGCATGATCAGTCACGTGATCAGTGCATGATAGCTACGTGATCAGTGCATGATCAGCCACGTGATCAGTGCATGATAGCCACGTGATCAGTGCATGATAGCCACGTGATCAGTGCATGATCAGTCACGTGATCAGTGCATGATCAGTCACGTGACCAGTACATGGTAGCTACGTGATCATGCATGATCAGCCACGTGATCAGTGCATGATAGCCACGTGATCAGTGCATGATCAGTCACGTGATCAGTGCATGATCAGTCACGTGATCAGTGCATGATCAGCCACGTGATCAGTGCATGATCAGTCACGTGATCAGTGCATGTCAGCCACGTGATCAGTGCATGATAGCCACGTGATCAGTGCATGATCAGTCACGTGATCAGTGCATGATCAGCCACGTGATCAGTGCATGATCAGCCACGTGATCAGTGCATGATCAATTACGTGATCAGTGCATGATCAGTCACGTGACCAGTACATGGTAGCTACGTGATCATTGCATGATCAGCCACGTGATCAGTGCATGATAGCCACGTGATCAGTGCATGATCAGTCACGTGATCGTGTGTGATCAGCCACGTGATCAGTGCATGATAGCCACGTGATCAGTGCATGATCAGCCACGTGATCAGTGCATGATAGCCACGTGATCAGTGCATGATCAGTCACGTGATCAGTGTATGATCAGCCACGTGATCAGTGCATGGTCAGACACGTGAACAGTGTATGATCAGCCACGTGATCAGTGCATGATATCCAAGTGATCAGTGCATGATCATCACGTGATCAGTGTATGATCAGCCACGTGAACAGTGCATGCTCAGTCACGTGATCTGGGCCTGCTGAGCTGCGTGATTACTGTCTGCTCATCTGCTTGACAATTGCCAGCTGAGCTGCACGATTCCTGCCTGTCATCTGCTTGACAATTGCCAGCTGTGCTGCGTAATTCCTGCCTGCTCAGCTGCTTGATTATTGCCAGCTGAGCAGCATGATTCCTCACACCTGAGTTCCATGATTATTGCCTGCTGACTGTTTGATTCGTGCCTACTCAGCTCTTTGTTTATTGCCTCCAGAGGCACATGATCAGTGTATGATAGCAAACATGATCAGCGCATGATCAGTCACATGATCAGCGCCATTAAGTCACGTGATCACTACATGATAGTCATGTGATCAGTCCATGCTCAGTCACGGTATCAGTGCATGATCAGCCACGTGATCAGTGCATGATCTGTCACAAGATTAGTGTATGATCATCCACGTGATCAGTGCATGGGCAGTCATGTGATCAGTGCATGATATAGACGTGATCAGTGCATGATCAGTCTCGTGATCAGTGCATGATAGCCACGTGATCAGTGCATGATCAGTCACCTGATGGGTGTATGATCATTCACGTGACCTGTACATGGTAGCTACATGATCATTGCATGATCAGCCACGTGAGTAGTGCATGATAGCCACGTGATCACTGCATGATCAGTCACGTGATCAGTGCATGATCAGTCATGTGACCAGTACATGGTAGCTGCGTGATCATGGCATGATCAGCCACGTGAGCAGTGCATGATAGCCACGTGATCAGTGCATGATCAGACACGTGATCAGTGCATGATCAGTCACGTGATCAGTGCATGATCAGCCACGTGATCAGTGCATGATCAGCCACGTGATCAGTGCATGATCAATTACGTGATCAGTGCATGATCAGTCACGTGATCAGTGCATGGTAGCTACGTGATCAGTGCATGATCAGCCACGTGATCAGTGCATGATAGCCACGTGATCAGTGCATGATCAGCCACGTGATCAGTGCATGATCAGTCACGTGATCAGTGTGATCAGCCACGTGATCAGTGCATGATAGCCACGTGATCAGTGCATGATCAGCCACGTGATCAGTGCATGATAGCCACGTGATCAGTGCATGATCAGTCACGTGATCATGTGTGATCAGCCACGTGATCAGTGCATGATCAGCCACGTGATCAGTGCATGATCAGCCACGTGATCAGTGCATGATCAGTCACGTGATCAGTGCATGATCAGCCACGTGATCAGTGCATGATCAGCCACGTGATCAGTGCATGATAGCCACGTGATCAGTGCATGATCAGCCACGTGATCAGTGCATGATCAGTCACGTGATCAGTGCATGATCAGCCACGTGATCAGTGCATGCTCAGTCACGTGATCAGGCCTGCTGAGCTGCGTGATTACTGTCTGCTCATCTGCTTGACAATTGCCAGCTGAGCTGCACGATTCCTGCCTGCTCAGCTGCTTGATTATTGCCAGCTGAGCAGCATGATTCCTCACACCTGAGTTCCATGATTATTGCCTGCTGACTGTTTGATTCGTGCCTACTCAGCTCTTTGTTTATTGCCTCCAGAGGCACATGATCAGTGTATGATAGCAAACATGATCAGCGCATGATCAGTCACATGATCAGCGCCATTAAGTCACGTGATCACTACATGATAGTCATGTGATCAGTCCATGCTCAGTCACGGTATCAGTGCATGATCAGCCACGTGATCAGTGCATGATCTGTCACATGATTAGTGTATGATCATCCACGTGATCAGTGCATGGGCAGTCATGTGATCAGTGCATGATATAGACGTGATCAGTGCATGATCAGTCTCGTGATCAGTGCATGATAGCCACGTGATCAGTGCATGATCAGTCACCTGATGGGTGTATGATCATTCACGTGACCTGTACATGGTAGCTACATGATCATTGCATGATCAGCCACGTGAGTAGTGCATGATAGCCACGTGATCACTGCATGATCAGTCACGTGATCAGTGCATGATCAGTCATGTGACCAGTACATGGTAGCTGCGTGATCATGGCATGATCAGCCACGTGAGCAGTGCATGATAGCCACGTGATCAGTGCATGATCAGACACGTGATCAGTGCATGATCAGTCACGTGATCAGTGCATGATCAGCCACGTGATCAGTGCATGATCAGGCACGTGATCAGTGCATGATCAGCCACGTGATCAGTGCATGATAGCCACGTGATCAGTGCATGATCAGTCACGTGATCAGTGCATGATCAGTCACGTGATCAGTGCATGATCAGCCACGTGATCAGTGCATGATCAGCCACGTGATCAGTGCATGATCAGTCACGTGATCAGTGCATGATCAGTCACGTGATCAGTGCATGATAGCTACGTGATCAGTGCATGATCAGCCACGTGATCAGTGCATGATAGCCACGTGATCAGTGCATGATCAGCCACGTGATCAGTGCATGATCAGTCACGTGATCAGTGCATGATAGCTACGTGATCAGTGCATGATCAGCCACGTGATCAGTGCATGATAGCCACGTGATCAGTGCATGATCAGTCACGTGATCAGTGCATGATCAGTCACGTGATCAGTGCATGATAGCTGCGTGATCATGCATGATCAGCCACGTGATCAGTGCATGATAGCCACGTGATCAGTGCATGATCAGACACGTGATCAGTGCATGATCAGTCACGTGATCAGTGCATGATCAGCCACGTGATCAGTGCATGATCAGCACGTGATCAGTGCATGATCAGCCACGTGATCAGTGCATGATAGCCACGTGATCAGTGCATGATCAGTCACGTGATCAGTGCATGATCAGTTACGTGATCAGTGCATGATCAGCCACGTGATCAGTGCATGATCAGCCACGTGATCAGTGCATGATAGCCACGTGATCAGTGCATGATAGCCACGTGATCAGTGCATGATCAGTCACGTGATAGTGTGTGATCAGCCACGTGATCAGTGCATGATAGCCACGTGATCAGTGCATGATCAGCCACGTGATCAGTGCATGATAGCCACGTGATCAGTGCATGATCAGTCACGTGATCATGTGTGATCAGCCACGTGATCAGTGCATGATCAGCCACGTGATCAGTGCATGATCAATTACGTGATCAGTGCATGATCAGTCACGTGACAGTGCATGGTAGCTACGTGATCAGTGCATGATCAGCCACGTGATCAGTGCATGATAGCCACGTGATCAGTGCATGATCAGTCACGTGATCAGTGCATGATCAGTCACGTGATCAGTGCATGATCAGCCACGTGATCAGTGCATGATCAGTCACGTGACCAGTATATGGTAGCTACGTGATCATTGCATGATCAGCCACGTGATCAGTGCATGATAGCCACGTGATCAGTGCATGATCAGCCACGTGATCAGTGCATGATCAGTCACGTGATCAGTGCATGATCAGCCACGTGATCAGTGCATGATCAGCCACGTGATCAGTGCATGATAGCCACGTGATCAGTGCATGATCAGTCACGTGATCAGTGCATGATCAGTCACGTGATCAGTGCATGATCAGCCACGTGATCAGTGCATGATCAGCCACGTGATCAGTGCATGATCAATTACGTGATCAGTGCATGATCAGTCACGTGACCAGTACATGGTTGCTACGTGATCATTGCATGATCAGCCACGTGAGCAGTGCATGATAGCCACGTGATCAGTGCATGATCAGTCACGTGATCAGTGCATGATCAGTCACGTGATCAGTGCATGATCATTTACGTGATCAGTGCATGATCAGTCACGTGACCAGTATATGGTAGCTACGTGATCATTGCATGACAGCCACGTGATCAGTGCATGATAGCCACGTGATGTGTGCATGAGTTACGTGATCAGTGTATGATCAGCCACGTGATCAGTGCATGATGCCACGTGATCAGTGCATGATCAGTCACGTGATCAGTGCATGATCAGCCACGTGATCAGTGCATGATCAGCCACGTGATCAGTGCATGATATCCAAGTGATCAGTGCATGATCATCACGTGATCAGTGTATGATCAGCCACGTGAACAGTGCATGCTCAGTCACGTGATCAGGGCCTGCTGAGCTGCGTGATTACTGTCTGCTCATCTGCTTGACAATTGCCAGCTGAGCTGCACGATTCCTGCCTGTCATCTGCTTGACAATTGCCAGCTGTGCTGCGTAATTCCTGCCTGCTCAGCTGCTTGATTATTGCCAGCTGAGCAGCATGATTCCTCACAGCTGAGTTCCATGATTATTGCCTGCTGACTGTTTGATTCGTGCCTACTCAGCTCTTTGTTTATTGCCTCCAGAGGCACATGATCAGTGTATGATAGCAAACATG
Source organism: Bos javanicus (assembly GCF_032452875.1). Lineage (NCBI taxonomy): Eukaryota > Metazoa > Chordata > Mammalia > Artiodactyla > Bovidae > Bos > Bos javanicus. The sequence goes on from NW_026893618.1 coordinate 190,328, forward strand.
ATCAGCGCATGATCAGTCACATGATCAGCGCCATTAAGTCACGTGATCACTACATGATAGTCATGTGATCAGTCCATGCTCAGTCACGGTATCAGTGCATGATCAGCCACGTGATCAGTGCATGATCAGTCACGTGATCAGTGTATGATCATTCACGTGATCAGTGCATGGTAGCTGCATGATCAGTGCATGATCAGCCACGTGATCAGTGCATGATAGCCACGTGATCAGTGCATGATCAGTCACGTGATCAGTGCATGATCAGTCACGTGACCAGTACATGGTAGCTGCGTGATCATGCATGATCAGCCACGTGAGCAGTGCATGATAGCCACGTGATCAGTGCATGATCAGACACGTGATCAGTGCATGATCAGTCACGTGATCAGTGCATGATCAGCCACGTGATCAGTGCATGATCAGGCACGTGATCAGTGCATGTCAGCCACGTGATCAGTGCATGATAGCCACGTGATCAGTGCATGATCAGTCACGTGATCAGTGCATGATCAGTATGTGATCAGTGTATGATCAGCCACGTGATCAGTGCATGATCAGCCACATGATCAGTGCATGATCAATTACGTGATCAGTGCATGATCAGTCACGTGACCAGTACATGGTAGCTACGTGATCATTGCCTGATCAGCCACGTGATCAGTGCATGATAGCCACGTGATCAGTGCATGATAGCCACGTGATCAGTGCATGATCAGTCATGTGATACGTGTGTGATCAGCCACGTGATCAGTGCATGATATCCACGTGATCAGTGCATGACAGCCACGTGATCAGTGCATGAGAGCCACGTGATCAGTGCATGATCAGTCACGTGATACATGTGTGATCAGCCACGTGATCAGTGCATGATGAGCCACGTGATCAGTGCAGGATCAATTACGTGATCAGTGCATGATCAGTCACGTGACCAGTACATGGTTGCTACGTGATCGTTGCATGATCAGCCACGTGAGCAGAGCATGATAGCCACGTGATCAGTGCATGATCAGTCACGTGATCAGTACATGATCATTCACGTGAACACTGCATGATCATTTACGTGATCTTTGCATGATCAGTCACGTTACCAGTATATGGTTGCTACGTGATCATTCCATGACGAGCCACGTGAGCAGTGCATGATAGCCACGTGATGTGTGCATGAGTTACGTGAGCAGAGTATGATCAGCCACGTGATCAGTGCATGATCAGCCACGTGATCAGTGCATGATCAGTCACGTGATCAGTGCATGATCAGCCACGTGAACAGTGCATGATCAGCCACGTGATCAGTGCATGATCAGTCACGTGATCAGTGCATGATCAGCCACGTGATCAGTGCATGATCAGACACGTGATCAGTGCATGATCAGCCACGTGATCAGTGCATGATCAGCCACGTGATCAGTGCATGATCAGTCACGTGATCAGTGTATGATCAGCCACGTGAACAGTGCATGCTCAGTCACGTGATCAGGGCCTGCTGAGCTGCGTGATTACTGTCTGCTCATCTGCTTGACAATTGCCAGCTGAGCTGCACGATTCCTGCCTGTCATCTGCTTGACAATTGCCAGCTGTGCTGCGTAATTCCTGCCTGCTCAGCTGCTTGATTATTGCCAGCTGAGCAGCATGATTCCTCACACCTGAGTTCCATGATTATTGCCTGCTGACTGTTTGATTCGTGCCTACTCAGCTCTTTGTTTATTGCCTCCAGAGGCACATGATCAGTGTATGATAGCAAACATGATCAGCGCATGATCAGTCACATGATCAGCGCCATTAAGTCACGTGATCACTACATGATAGTCATGTGATCCGTCCATGCTCAGTCACGGTATCAGTGCATGATCAGCCACGTGATCAGTGCATGATCAGTCACGTGATCAGTGCATGATCAGTCACGTGATCAGTACATGGTAGCTGCGTGATCATGCATGATCAGCCACGTGATCAGTGCATGATAGCCACGTGATCAGTGCATGATCAGCCACGTGATCAGTGCATGATCAGTCACGTGATCAGTGCATGATCAGCCACGTGATCAGTGCATGATCAGCCACGTGATCAGTGCATGATCAGCCACGTGATCAGTGCATGATAGCCACGTGATCAGTGCATGATCAGTCACGTGATCAGTGCATGATCAGTCACGTGATCAGTGCATGATCAGCCACGTGATCAGTGCATGATCAGCCACGTGATCAGTGCATGATCAGTCACGTGATCAGTGCATGATCAGTCACGTGATCAGTGCATGATAGCTACGTGATCAGTGCATGATCAGCCACGTGATCAGTGCATGATAGCCACGTGATCAGTGCATGATCAGCCACGTGATCAGTGCATGATCAGTCACGTGATCAGTGCATGATCAGCCACGTGATCAGTGCATGATCAGCCACGTGATCAGTGCATGATCAGTCACGTGATCAGTGCATGATCAGCCACGTGATCAGTGCATGATCAGTCACGTGATCAGTGCATGATCAGCCACGTGATCAGTGCATGATAGCCACGTGATCAGTGCATGATCAGTCACGTGATCAGTGCATGATCAGCCACGTGATCAGTGCATGATCAGTCACGTGATCAGTGCATGATCAGCCACGTGATCAGTGCATGATAGCCACGTGATCAGTGCATGATCAGTCACGTGATCAGTGCATGATCAGTCACGTGATCAGTGCATGATCAGCCACGTGACAGTGCATGATAGCTACGTGATCAGTGCATGATCAGCCACGTGATCAGTGCATGATAGCCACGTGATCAGTGCATGATAGCCACGTGATCAGTGCATGATCAGTCACGTGATCGTGCATGATCAGCCACGTGATCAGTGCATGATATCCACGTGATCAGTGCATGATCAGCCACGTGATCAGTGCATGAGAGCCACGTGATCAGTGCAGGATCAATTACGTGATCAGTGCATGATCAGTCACGTGACCAGTACATGGTTGCTACGTGATCGTTGCATGATCAGCCACGTGAGCAGAGCATGATAGCCACGTGATCAGTGCATGATCAGTCACGTGATCAGTACATGATCAGTCACGTGAACAGTGCATGATCATTTACGTGATCTTTGCATGATCAGTCACGTGACCAGTATATGGTTGCTACGTGATCATTCCATGACGAGCCACGTGAGCAGTGCATGATAGCCACGTGATGTGTGCATGAGTTACGTGAGCAGAGTATGATCAGCCACGTGATCAGTGCATGAGTGCCACGTGATCAGTGCATGATATGTCACGTGACAGGTGTGTGATCAGCCACGTGAACAGTGCATGTTCAGCCACGTGATCAGTGCATGATAGCCACGTGATCAGTGCATGATCAGTTACGTGAGCAGTGTATGATCAGCCACGTGATCAGTGCATGATATCCAAGTGATCAGTGCATGATCATCACGTGATCAGTGTATGATCAGCCACGTGAACAGTGCATGCTCAGTCACGTGATCTGGGCCTGCTGAGCTGCGTGATTACTGTCTGCTCATCTGCTTGACAATTGCCAGCTGAGCTGCACGATTCCTGCCTGTCATCTGCTTGACAATTGCCAGCTGTGCTGCGTAATTCCTGCCTGCTCAGCTGCTTGATTATTGCCAACTGAGCAGCATGATTCCTCACACCTGAGTTCCATGATTATTGCCTGCTGACTGTTTGATTCATGTCTACTCAGCTCTTTGTTTATTGCCTCCAGAGGCACATGATCAGTGTATGATAGCAAACATGATCAGCGCATGATCAGTCACATGATCAGCGCCATTAAGTCACGTGATCACTACATGATAGTCATGTGATCAGTCCATGCTCAGTCACGGTATCAGTGCATGATCAGCCACGTGATCAGTGCATGATAGCCACGTGATCAGTGCATGATCAGCCACGTGATCAGTGCATGATCAGTCACGTGATCAGTGCATGATCAGGCACGTGATCAGTGCATGATCAGCCACGTGATCAGTGCATGATAGCCACGTGATCAGTGCATGATCAGTCACGTGATCAGTGCATGATCAGTTACGTGATCAGTGCATGATCAGCCACGTGATCAGTGCATGATCAGTCACGTGACCAGTACATGGTAGCTACGTGATCATTGCATGATCAGCCACGTGATCAGTGCATGATAGCCACGTGATCAGTGCATGATCAGCCACGTGATCAGTGCATGATCAGTCATGTGATACGTGCATGATCAGCCACGTGATCAGTGCATGATAGCCACGTGATCAGTGCATGATAGCCACGTGATCAGTGCATGATCAGTCACGTGATCATGTGTGATCAGCCACGTGATCAGTGCATGATCAGCCACGTGATCAGTGCATGATCAATTACGTGATCAGTGCATGATCAGTCACGTGATCAGTACATGGTAGCTACGTGATCGTTGCATGATCAGCCACGTGATCAGTGCATGATAGCCACGTGATCAGTGCATGATCAGTCACGTGATCAGTGCATGATCAGTTACGTGATCAGTGCATGATCAGTCACGTGACCAGTACATGGTTGCTACGTGATCATTGCATGATCAGCCACGTGATCAGTGCATGATAGCCACGTGATCAGTGCATGATCAGTCACGTGATCAGTGCATGATCAGTCACGTGATCAGTGCATGATCAGCCACGTGATCAGTGCATGATCAGTCACGTGATCAGTGCATGATCAGCCACGTGATCAGTGCATGATAGCCACGTGATCAGTGCATGATCAGTCACGTGATCAGTGCATGATCAGTCACGTGAGCAGTGTATGATCAGCCACGTGATCAGTGCATGATCAGCCACGTGATCAGTGCATGATCAATCACGTGATCAGTGCATGATCAGTCACGTGATCAGTACATGGTAGCCACGTGATCAGTGCATGATCAGCCACGTGATCAGTGCATGATAGCCACGTGATCAGTGCATGATCAGTTACGTGAGCAGTGTATGATCAGCCACGTGATCAGTGCATGGTCAGACACGTGAACAGTGAATGATCAGCCACGTGATCAGTGCATGATATCCAAGTGATCAGTGCATGATCATCACGTGATCAGTGTATGATCAGCCACGTGAACAGTGCATGCTCAGTCACGTGATCTGGGCCTGCTGAGCTGCGTGATTACTGTCTGCTCATCTGCTTGACAATTGCCAGCTGAGCTGCACGATTCCTGCCTGTCATCTGCTTGACAATTGCCAGCTGTGCTGCGTAATTCCTGCCTGCTCAGCTGCTTGATTATTGCCAGCTGAGCAGCATGATTCCTCACACTGTGTTCCATGATTATTGCCTGCTGACTGTTTGATTCGTGCCTACTCAGCTCTTTGTTTATTGCCTCCAGAGGCACATGATCAGTGTATGATAGCAAACATGATCAGCGCATGATCAGTCACATGATCAGCGCCATTAAGTCACGTGATCACTACATGATAGTCATGTGATCAGTCCATGCTCAGTCACGGTATCAGTGCATGATCAGCCACGTGATCAGTGCATGATAGCCACGTGATCAGTGCATGATCAGACACGTGATCAGTGCATGATCAGTCACGTGATCAGTGCATGATCAGCCACGTGATCAGTGCATGATCAGTCACGTGATCAGTGCATGATCATCCACGTGATCAGTGCATGATCAGTCATGTGATCAGTGCATGATATAGACGTGATCAGTGCATGATCAGTCACGTGATCAGTGCATGATAGCCACGTGATCAGTGCATGATCAGTCACGTGATCAGTGTATGATCAGTCACGTGACCAGTACATGGTAGCTACATGATCAGTGCATGATCAGCCACGTGATAGTGCATGATAGCCACGTGATCAGTGCATGATCAGTCACGTGATCAGTGCATGATCAGTCATGTGACCAGTACATGGTAGCTGCGTGATCATGCATGATCAGCCACGTGATCAGTGCATGATAGCCACGTGATCAGTGCATGATCAGTCATGTGATACATGTGTGATCAGCCACGTGATCAGTGCATGATATCCACGTGATCAGTGCATGACAGCCACGTGATCAGTGCATGATCAGTCACGTGATACATGTGTGATCAGCCACGTGATCAGTGCATGATGAGCCACGTGATCAGTGCAGGATCAATTACGTGATCAGTGCATGATCAGTCACGTGACCAGTACATGGTTGCTACGTGATCGTTGCAAGATCAGCCACGTGAGCAGAGCATGATAGCCACGTGATCAGTGCATGATCAGTCACGTGATCAGTACATGATCAGTCACGTGAACAGTGCATGATCATTTACGTGATCTTTGCATGATCAGTCACGTGACCAGTATATGATTGCTACGTGATCATTCCATGACGAGCCACGTGAGCAGTGCATGATAGCCACGTGATGTGTGCATGAGTTACGTGAGCAGAGTATGATCAGCCACGTGATCAGTGCATGAGTGCCACGTGATCAGTGCATGATATGTCACGTGACAGGTGTGTGATCAGCCACGTGAACAGTGCATGTTCAGCCACGTGATCAGTGCATGATAGCCACGTGATCAGTGCATGATCAGTTACGTGAGCAGTGTATGATCAGCCACGTGATCAGTGCATGGTCAGACACGTGAACAGTGTATGATCAGCCACGTGATCAGTGCATGATATCCAAGTGATCAGTGCATGATCAATCACGTGATCAGTGTATGATCAGCCACGTGAACAGTGCATGTTCAGTCACGTGATCTGGGCCTGCTGAGCTGCGTGATTACTGTCTGCTCATCTGCTTGACAATTGCCACCTGAGCTGCACGATTCCTGCCTGTCATCTGCTTGACAATTGCCAGCTGTGCTGCGTAATTCCTGCCTGCTCAGCTGCTTGATTATTGCCAGCTGAGCATCATGATTCCTCACACCTGAGTTCCATGATTATTGCCTGCTGACTGTTTGATTCGTGCCTACTCAGCTCTTTGTTTATTGCCTCCAGAGGCACATGATCAGTGTATGATAGCAAACATGATCAGCGCATGATCAGTCACATGATCAGCGCCATTAAGTCACGTGATCACTACATGATAGTCATGTGATCAGTCCATGCTCAGTCACGGTATCAGTGCATGATCAGCCACGTGATCAGTGCATGATCTGTCACAAGATTAGTGTATGATCATCCACGTGATCAGTGCATGGGCAGTCATGTGATCAGTGCATGATATAGACGTGAAGAGTGCATGATCAGTCTCGTGATCAGTGCATGATAGCCACGTGATCAGTGCATGATCAGTCACCTGATGGGTGTATGATCATTCACGTGACCTGTACATGGTAGCTACATTATCATTGCATGATCAGCCACGTGAGTAGTGCATGATAGCCACGTGATCACTGCATGATCAGTCACGTGATCAGTGCATGATCAGTCATGTGACCAGTACATGGTAGCTGCGTGATCATGGCATGATCAGCCACGTGAGCAGTGCATGATAGCCACGTGATCAGTGCATGATCAGACACGTGATCAGTGCATGATCAGTCACGTGATCAGTGCATGATCAGCCACGTGATCAGTGCATGATAGCCACGTGATCAGTGCATGATCATCACGTGATCAGTGTATGATCAGCCACGTGATCAGTGCATGATCAGTCACGTGATCAGGGCCTGCTGAGCTGCGTGATTACTGTCTGCTCATCTGCTTGACAATTGCCAGCTGAGCTGCACGATTCCTGCCTGTCATCTGCTTGACAATTGCCAGCTGTGCTGCGTAATTCCTGCCTGCTCAGCTGCTTTATTATTGCCAGCTGAGCAGCATGATTCCTCTCAGCTGAGTTCCATGATTATTGCCTGCTGACTGTTTAATTCGTGCCTACTCAGCTCTTTGTTTATTGCCTCCAGAGGCACATGATCAGTGTATGATAGCAAACATGATCAGCGCATGATCAGTCACATGATCAGTGCCATTAAGTCACGTGATCAGTGCATGATAGTCATGTGATCAGTGCATGATCAGTCACGTGATCAGTGCATGATCAGCCACGTGATCAGTGCATGATCAGTCACGTGATCAGTGCATGATCAGTCACGTGATCAGTGCATGGTAGCTACGTGATCAGTGCATGATCAGCCACGTGATCAGTGCATGATAGCCACGTGATCAGTGCATGATCAGTCACGTGATCAGTGCATGATCAGTCACGTGACCAGTACATGGTAGCTGCGTGATCATGCATGATCAGCCACGTGAGCAGTGCATGATAGCCACGTGATCAGTGCATGATCAGTCACGTGATCAGTGCATGATCAGTCACGTGATCAGTGCATGATCAGCCACGTGATCAGTGCATGATCAGGCACGTGATCAGTGCATGATCAGCCACGTGATCAGTGCATGATAGCCACGTGATCAGTGCATGATCAGTCACGTGATCAGTGCATGATCAGTTACGTGATCAGTGCATGATCAGCCACGTGATCAGTGCATGATCAGTCACGTGATCAGTGCATGATAGCACGTGATCAGTGCATGATCAGCCACGTGATCAGTGCATGATCAGCCACGTGATCAGTGCATGATAGCCACGTGATCAGTGCATGATCAGTTACGTGAGCAGTGTATGATCAGCCACGTGATCAGTGCATGGTCAGACACGTGAACAGTGTATGATCAGCCACGTGATCAGTGCATGATATCCAAGTGATCAGTGCATGATCATCACGTGATCAGTGTATGATCAGCCACGTGAACAGTGCATGCTCAGTCACGTGATCTGGGCCTGCTGAGCTGCGTGATTACTGTCTGCTCATCTGCTTGACAATTGCCAGCTGAGCTGCACGATTCCTGCCTGTCATCTGCTTGACAATTGCCAGCTGTGCTGCGTAATTCCTGCCTGTTCAGCTGCTTGATTATTGCCAGCTGAGCAGCATGATTCCTCACACCTGAGTTCCATGATTATTGCCTGCTGACTGTTTGATTCGTGCCTACTCAGCTCTTTGTTTATTGCCTCCAGAGGCACATGATCAGTGTATGATAGCAAACATGATCAGCGCATGATCAGTCACATGATCAGCGCCATTAAGTCACGTGATCACTACATGATAGTCATGTGATCAGTCCATGCTCAGTCACGGTATCAGTGCATGATCAGCCACGTGATCAGTGCATGATCTGTCACAAGATTAGTGTATGATCATCCACGTGATCAGTGCATGGGCAGTCATGTGATCAGTGCATGATATAGACGTGAACAGTGCATGATCAGTCTCGTGATCAGTGCATGATAGCCACGTGATCAGTGCATGATCAGTCACCTGATGGGTGTATGATCATTCACGTGACCTGTACATGGTAGCTACATGATCATTGCATGATCAGCCACGTGAGTAGTTCATGATAGCCACGTGATCACTGCATGATCAGTCACGTGATCAGTGCATGATCAGTCATGTGACCAGTACATGGTAGCTGCGTGATCATGGCATGATCAGCCACGTGAGCAGTGCATGATAGCCACGTGATCAGTGCATGATCAGACACGTGATCAGTGCATGATCAGTCACGTGATCAGTGCATGATCAGCCACGTGATCAGTGCATGACCAGGCACGTGATCAGTGTATGTCAGCCAAGTGATCAGTGCATGATAGCCACGTGATCAGTGCATGATCAGTCACGTGATCAGTGCATGATCAGTTATGTGATCAGTGTATGATCAGCCACGTGATCAGTGCATGATCAGCCACATGATCAGTGCATGATCAATTACGTGATCAGTGCATGATCAGTCACGTGACCAGTACATGGTAGCTACGTGATCATTGCATGATCAGCCACGTGATCAGTGCATGATAGCCACGTGATCAGTGCATGATCAGTCATGTGATACGTGTGTGATCAGCCACGTGATCAGTGCATGATATCCACGTGATCAGTGCATGACAGCCACGTGATCAGTGCATGAGAGCCACGTGATCAGTGCATGATCAGTCACGTGATACATGTGTGATCAGCCACGTGATCAGTGCATGATGAGCCACGTGATCAGTGCAGGATCAATTACGTGATCAGTGCATGATCAGTCACGTGACCAGTACATGGTTGCTACGTGATCGTTGCATGATCAGCCACGTGAGCAGAGCATGATAGCCACGTGATCAGTGCATGATCAGTCACGTGATCAGTACATGATCAGTCACGTGAACAGTGCATGATCATTCACGTGATCTTTGCATGATCAGTCACGTGACCAGTATATGGTTGCTACGTGATCATTCCATGACGAGCCACGTGAGCAGTGCATGATAGCCACGTGATGTGTGCATGAGTTACGTGAGCAGAGTATGATCAGCCACGTGATCAGTGCATGAGTGCCACGTGATCAGTGCATGATATGTCACGTGACAGGTGTGTGATCAGCCACGTGAACAGTGCATGTTCAGCCACGTGATCAGTGCATGATAGCCACGTGATCAGTGCATGATCAGTTACGTGAGCAGTGTATGATCAGCCACGTGATCAGTGCATGGTCAGACACGTGAACAGTGTATGATCAGCCACGTGATCAGTGCATGATATCCAAGTGATCAGTGCATGATCATCACGTGATCAGTGTATGATCAGCCACGTGAACAGTGCATGCTCAGTCACGTGATCTGGGCCTGCTGAGCTGCGTGATTACTGTCTGCTCATCTGCTTGACAATTGCCAGCTGAGCTGCACGATTCCTGCATGCTCAGCTGCTTGATTATTGCCAGCTGAGCAGCATGATTCCTCACACCTGAGTTCCATGATTATTGCCTGCTGACTGTTTGATTCGTGCCTACTCAGCTCTTTGTTTATTGCCTCCAGAGGCACATGATCAGTGTATGATAGCAAACATGATCAGCGCATGATCAGTCACATGATCAGCGCCATTAAGTCACGTGATCACTACATGATAGTCATGTGATCAGTCCATGCTCAGTCACGGTATCAGTGCATGATCAGCCACGTGATCAGTGCATGATCTGTCACAAGATTAGTGTATGATCATCCACGTGATCAGTGCATGGGCAGTCATGTGATCAGTGCATGATATAGACGTGATCAGTGCATGATCAGTCTCGTGATCAGTGCATGATAGCCACGTGATCAGTGCATGATCAGTCACCTGATGGGTGTATGATCATTCACGTGACCTGTACATGGTAGCTACATGATCATTGCATGAACAGCCACGTGAGTAGTGCATGATAGCCACGTGATCACTGCATGATCAGTCACGTGATCAGTGCATGATCAGTCATGTGACCAGTACATGGTAGCTGCGTGATCATGGCATGATCAGCCACGTGAGCAGTGCATGATAGCCACGTGATCAGTGCATGATCAGTCACGTGATCAGTGCATGATCAGTCACGTGATCAGTGCATGATCAGCCACGTGATCAGTGCATGATCAGCCACGTGATCAGTGCATGATCAGTCACGTGATCAGTGCATGATCAGTCACGTGATCAGTGCATGGTAGCTACGTGATCAGTGCATGATCAGCCACGTGATCAGTGCATGATAGCCACGTGATCAGTGCATGATAGCCACGTGATCAGTGCATGATCAGTCACGTGATCAGTGCATGATCAGTCACGTGACCAGTACATGGTAGCTGCGTGATCATGCATGATCAGCCACGTGATCAGTGCATGATAGCCACGTGATCAGTGCATGATCAGCCACGTGATCAGTGCATGATCAGTCACGTGATCAGTGCATGATCAGCCACGTGATCAGTGCATGATCAGCCACGTGATCAGTGCATGTCCAGCCACGTGATCAGTGCATGATAGCCACGTGATCAGTGCATGATCAGTCACGTGATCAGTGCATGATCAGTCACGTGATCAGTGCATGATCAGCCACGTGATCAGTGCATGATCAGCCACGTGATCAGTGCATGATCAATTACGTGATCAGTGCATGATCAGTCACGTGATCAGTGCATGGTAGCTACGTGATCAGTGCATGATCAGCCACGTGATCAGTGCATGATAGCCACGTGATCAGTGCATGATCAGTCACGTGATCAGTGTGTGATCAGCCACGTGATCAGTGCATGATATCCACGTGATCAGTGCATGATCAGCCACGTGATCAGTGCATGATAGCCACGTGATCAGTGCATGATCAGTCACGTGATCATGTGTGATCAGCCACGTGATCAGTGCATGATCAGCCACGTGATCAGTGCATGATCAATTACGTGATCAGTGCATGATCAGTCACGTGACCAGTGCATGGTAGCTACGTGATCAGTGCATGATCAGCCACGTGATCAGTGCATGATAGCCACGTGATCAGTGCATGATCAGTCACGTGATCAGTGCATGATCAGTCACGTGATCAGTGCATGATCAGTCACGTGATCAGTGCATGATCAGTCACGTGACCAGTATATGGTAGCTACGTGATCAGTGCATGATCAGCCACGTGATCAGTGCATGATAGCCACGTGATCAGTGCATGAGTTACGTGATCAGTGCATGATCAGCCACGTGATCAGTGCATGATGCCACGTGATCAGTGCATGATCAGTCACGTGATCAGTGCATGATCAGTCACGTGACCAGTACATGGTAGCTACGTGATCATTGCATGATCAGCCACGTGATCAGTGCATGATAGCCACGTGATCAGTGCATGATCAGTCACGTGATCAGTGCATGATCAGTCACGTGACCAGTACATGGTAGCTGCGTGATCATGCATGATCAGCCACGTGATCAGTGCATGATAGCCACGTGATCAGTGCATGATCAGTCACGTGATCAGTGCATGATCAGTCACGTGATCAGTGCATGATCAGCCACGTGATCAGTGCATGATCAGTCACGTGATCAGTGTATGATCAGCCACGTGATCAGTGCATGATAGCCACGTGATCAGTGCATGATCAGCCACGTGATCAGTGCATGATCAGTTACGTGATCAGTGTATGATCAGCCACGTGATCAGTGCATGATCAGTCACGTGATCAGTGCATGATAGCACGTGATCAGTGCATGATCAGCCACGTGATCAGTGCATGATCAGCCACGTGATCAGTGCATGATAGCCACGTGATCAGTGCATGATCAGTTACGTGAGCAGTGTATGATCAGCCACGTGATCAGTGCATGGTCAGACACGTGAACAGTGTATGATCAGCCACGTGATCAGTGCATGATATCCAAGTGATCAGTGCATGATCATCACGTGATCAGTGTATGATCAGCCACGTGAACAGTGCATGCTCAGTCACGTGATCTGGGCCTGCTGAGCTGCGTGATTACTGTCTGCTCATCTGCTTGACAATTGCCAGCTGAGCTGCACGATTCCTGCCTGTCATCTGCTTGACAATTGCCAGCTGTGCTGCGTAATTCCTGCCTGCTCAGCTGCTTGATTATTGCCAGCTGAGCAGCATGATTCCTCACACCTGAGTTCCATGATTATTGCCTGCTGACTGTTTGATTCGTGCCTACTCAGCTCTTTGTTTATTGCCTCCAGAGGCACATGATCAGTGTATGATAGCAAACATGATCAGCGCATGATCAGTCACATGATCAGCGCCATTAAGTCACGTGATCACTACATGATAGTCATGTGATCAGTCCATGCTCAGTCACGGTATCAGTGCATGATCAGCCACGTGATCAGTGCATGATCTGTCACAAGATTAGTGTATGATCATCCACGTGATCAGTGCATGGGCAGTCATGTGATCAGTGCATGATATAGACGTGATCAGTGCATGATCAGTCTCGTGATCAGTGCATGATAGCCACGTGATCAGTGCATGATCAGTCACCTGATGGGTGTATGATCATTCACGTGACCTGTACATGGTAGCTACATGATCATTGCATGATCAGCCACGTGAGTAGTGCATGATAGCCACGTGATCACTGCATGATCAGTCACGTGATCAGTGCATGATCAGTCATGTGACCAGTACATGGTAGCTGCGTGATCATGGCATGATCAGCCACGTGAGCAGTGCATGATAGCCACGTGATCAGTGCATGATCAGACACGTGATCAGTGCATGATCAGTCACGTGATCAGTGCATGATCAGCCACGTGATCAGTGCATGATCAGGCACGTGATCAGTGTATGTCAGCCAAGTGATCAGTGCATGATAGCCACGTGATCAGTGCATGATCAGTCACGTGATCAGTGCATGATCAGTTATGTGATCAGTGCATGATCAGCCACGTGATCAGTGCATGATCAGCCACGTGATCAGTGCATGATCAATTACGTGATCAGTGCATGATCAGTCACGTGACCAGTACATGGTAGCTACGTGATCATTGCATGATCAGCCACGTGATCAGTGCATGATAGCCACGTGATCAGTGCATGATCAGTCATGTGATACGTGTGTGATCAGCCACGTGATCAGTGCATGATATCCACGTGATCAGTGCATGACAGCCACGTGATCAGTGCATGAGAGCCACGTGATCAGTGCATGATCAGTCACGTGATACATGTGTGATCAGCCACGTGATCAGTGCATGATGAGCCACGTGATCAGTGCAGGATCAATTACGTGATCAGTGCATGATCAGTCACGTGACCAGTACATGGTTGCTACGTGATCGTTGCATGATCAGCCACGTGAGCAGAGCATGATAGCCACGTGATCAGTGCATGATCAGTCACGTGATCAGTACATGATCAGTCACGTGAACAGTGCATGATCATTCACGTGATCTTTGCATGATCAGTCACGTGACCAGTATATGGTTGCTACGTGATCATTCCATGACGAGCCACGTGAGCAGTGCATGATAGCCACGTGATGTGTGCATGAGTTACGTGAGCAGAGTATGATCAGCCACGTGATCAGTGCATGAGTGCCACGTGATCAGTGCATGATATGTCACGTGACAGGTGTGTGATCAGCCACGTGAACAGTGCATGTTCAGCCACGTGATCAGTGCATGATAGCCACGTGATCAGTGCATGATCAGTTACGTGAGCAGTGTATGATCAGCCACGTGATCAGTGCATGGTCAGACACGTGAACAGTGTATGATCAGCCACGTGATCAGTGCATGATATCCAAGTGATCAGTGCATGATCATCACGTGATCAGTGTATGATCAGCCACGTGAACAGTGCATGCTCAGTCATGTGATCTGGGCCTGCTGAGCTGCGTGATTACTGTCTGCTCATCTGCTTGACAATTGCCAGCTGAGCTGCACGATTCCTGCATGCTCAGCTGCTTGATTATTGCCAGCTGAGCAGCATGATTCCTCACACCTGAGTTCCATGATTATTGCCTGCTGACTGTTTGATTCGTGCCTACTCAGCTCTTTGTTTATTGCCTCCAGAGGCACATGATCAGTGTATGATAGCAAACATGATCAGCGCATGATCAGTCACATGATCAGCGCCATTAAGTCACGTGATCACTACATGATAGTCATGTGATCAGTCCATGCTCAGTCACGGTATCAGTGCATGATCAGCCACGTGATCAGTGCATGATCTGTCACAAGATTAGTGTATGATCATCCACGTGATCAGTGCATGGGCAGTCATGTGATCAGTGCATGATATAGACGTGATCAGTGCATGATCAGTCTCGTGATCAGTGCATGATAGCCACGTGATCAGTGCATGATCAGTCACCTGATGGGTGTATGATCATTCACGTGACCTGTACATGGTAGCTACATGATCATTGCATGAACAGCCACGTGAGTAGTGCATGATAGCCACGTGATCACTGCATGATCAGTCACGTGATCAGTGCATGATCAGTCATGTGACCAGTACATGGTAGCTGCGTGATCATGGCATGATCAGCCACGTGAGCAGTGCATGATAGCCACGTGATCAGTGCATGATCAGTCACGTGATCAGTGCATGATCAGTCACGTGATCAGTGCATGATCAGCCACGTGATCAGTGCATGATCAGCCACGTGATCAGTGCATGATCAGTCACGTGATCAGTGCATGATCAGTCACGTGACCAGTGCATGATAGCTACGTGATCAGTGCATGATCAGCCACGTGATCAGTGCATGATCAGCCACGTGATCAGTGCATGATCAGCCACGTGATCAGTGCATGATCAGTCACGTGATCAGTGCATGATCAGTCACGTGACCAGTACATGGTAGCTGCGTGATCATGCATGATCAGCCACGTGATCAGTGCATGATAGCCACGTGATCAGTGCATGATCAGCCACGTGATCAGTGCATGATCAGTCACGTGATCAGTGCATGATCAGCCACGTGATCAGTGCATGATCAGGCACGTGATCAGTGCATGTCCAGCCACGTGATCAGTGCATGATAGCCACGTGATCAGTGCATGATCAGTCACGTGATCAGTGCATGATCAGTCACGTGATCAGTGCATGATCAGCCACGTGATCAGTGCATGATCAGCCACGTGATCAGTGCATGATCAATTACGTGATCAGTGCATGATCAGTCACGTGATCAGTGCATGGTAGCTACGTGATCAGTGCATGATCAGCCACGTGATCAGTGCATGATAGCCACGTGATCAGTGCATGATCAGTCACGTGATCAGTGTGTGATCAGCCACGTGATCAGTGCATGATATCCACGTGATCAGTGCATGACAGCCACGTGATCAGTGCATGATAGCCACGTGATCAGTGCATGATCAGTCACGTGATCATGTGTGATCAGCCACGTGATCAGTGCATGATCAGCCACGTGATCAGTGCATGATCAATTACGTGATCAGTGCATGATCAGTCACGTGACCAGTACATGGTTGCTACGTGATCGTTGCATGATCAGCCACGTGATCAGTGCATGATAGCCACGTGATCAGTGCATGATCAGTCACGTGATCAGTGCATGATCAGTCACGTGATCAGTGCATGATCATTTACGTGATCAGTGCATGATCAGTCACGTGACCAGTATATGGTTGCTACGTGATCATTGCATGATCAGCCACGTGATCAGTGCATGATAGCCACGTGATCAGTGCATGAGTCACGTGATCAGTGCATGATCAGCCACGTGATCAGTGCATGATGCCACGTGATCAGTGCATGATCAGTCACGTGATCAGTGTGTGATCAGCCACGTGATCAGTGCATGATAGCCACGTGATCAGTGCATGATAGCCACGTGATCAGTGCATGATCAGTTACGTGATCAGTGTATGATCAGCCACGTGATCAGTGCATGATCAGTCACGTGATCAGTGCATGATAGCACGTGATCAGTGCATGATCAGCCACGTGATCAGTGCATGATCAGCCACGTGATCAGTGCATGATAGCCACGTGATCAGTGCATGATCAGTTACGTGAGCAGTGTATGATCAGCCACGTGATCAGTGCATGGTCAGACACGTGAACAGTGTATGATCAGCCACGTGATCAGTGCATGATATCCAAGTGATCAGTGCATGATCATCACGTGATCAGTGTATGATCAGCCACGTGAACAGTGCATGCTCAGTCACGTGATCTGGGCCTGCTGAGCTGCGTGATTACTGTCTGCTCATCTGCTTGACAATTGCCAGCTGAGCTGCACGATTCCTGCCTGTCATCTGCTTGACAATTGCCAGCTGTGCTGCGTAATTCCTGCCTGCTCAGCTGCTTGATTATTGCCAGCTGAGCAGCATGATTCCTCACACCTGAGTTCCATGATTATTGCCTGCTGACTGTTTGATTCGTGCCTACTCAGCTCTTTGTTTATTGCCTCCAGAGGCACATGATCAGTGTATGATAGCAAACATGATCAGCGCATGATCAGTCACATGATCAGCGCCATTAAGTCACGTGATCACTACATGATAGTCATGTGATCAGTCCATGCTCAGTCACGGTATCAGTGCATGATCAGCCACGTGATCAGTGCATGATCTGTCACAAGATTAGTGTATGATCATCCACGTGATCAGTGCATGGGCAGTCATGTGATCAGTGCATGATATAGACGTGATCAGTGCATGATCAGTCTCGTGATCAGTGCATGATAGCCACGTGATCAGTGCATGATCAGTCACCTGATGGGTGTATGATCATTCACGTGACCTGTACATGGTAGCTACATGATCATTGCATGATCAGCCACGTGAGTAGTGCATGATAGCCACGTGATCACTGCATGATCAGTCACGTGATCAGTGCATGATCAGTCATGTGACCAGTACATGGTAGCTGCGTGATCATGGCATGATCAGCCACGTGAGCAGTGCATGATAGCCACGTGATCAGTGCATGATCAGACACGTGATCAGTGCATGATCAGTCACGTGATCAGTGCATGATCAGCCACGTGATCAGTGCATGACCAGGCACGTGATCAGTGTATGTCAGCCAAGTGATCAGTGCATGATAGCCACGTGATCAGTGCATGATCAGTCACGTGATCAGTGCATGATCAGTTATGTGATCAGTGTATGATCAGCCACGTGATCAGTGCATGATCAGCCACATGATCAGTGCATGATCAATTACGTGATCAGTGCATGATCAGTCACGTGACCAGTACATGGTAGCTACGTGATCATTGCATGATCAGCCACGTGATCAGTGCATGATAGCCACGTGATCAGTGCATGATCAGTCATGTGATACGTGTGTGATCAGCCACGTGATCAGTGCATGATATCCACGTGATCAGTGCATGACAGCCACGTGATCAGTGCATGAGAGCCACGTGATCAGTGCATGATCAGTCACGTGATACATGTGTGATCAGCCACGTGATCAGTGCATGATGAGCCACGTGATCAGTGCAGGATCAATTACGTGATCAGTGCATGATCAGTCACGTGACCAGTACATGGTTGCTACGTGATCGTTGCATGATCAGCCACGTGAGCAGAGCATGATAGCCACGTGATCAGTGCATGATCAGTCACGTGATCAGTACATGATCAGTCACGTGAACAGTGCATGATCATTCACGTGATCTTTGCATGATCAGTCACGTGACCAGTATATGGTTGCTACGTGATCATTCCATGACGAGCCACGTGAGCAGTGCATGATAGCCACGTGATGTGTGCATGAGTTACGTGAGCAGAGTATGATCAGCCACGTGATCAGTGCATGAGTGCCACGTGATCAGTGCATGATATGTCACGTGACAGGTGTGTGATCAGCCACGTGAACAGTGCATGTTCAGCCACGTGATCAGTGCATGATAGCCACGTGATCAGTGCATGATCAGTTACGTGAGCAGTGTATGATCAGCCACGTGATCAGTGCATGGTCAGACACGTGAACAGTGTATGATCAGCCACGTGATCAGTGCATGATATCCAAGTGATCAGTGCATGATCATCACGTGATCAGTGTATGATCAGCCACGTGAACAGTGCATGCTCAGTCATGTGATCTGGGCCTGCTGAGCTGCGTGATTACTGTCTGCTCATCTGCTTGACAATTGCCAGCTGAGCTGCACGATTCCTGCATGCTCAGCTGCTTGATTATTGCCAGCTGAGCAGCATGATTCCTCACACCTGAGTTCCATGATTATTGCCTGCTGACTGTTTGATTCGTGCCTACTCAGCTCTTTGTTTATTGCCTCCAGAGGCACATGATCAGTGTATGATAGCAAACATGATCAGCGCATGATCAGTCACATGATCAGCGCCATTAAGTCACGTGATCACTACATGATAGTCATGTGATCAGTCCATGCTCAGTCACGGTATCAGTGCATGATCAGCCACGTGATCAGTGCATGATCTGTCACAAGATTAGTGTATGATCATCCACGTGATCAGTGCATGGGCAGTCATGTGATCAGTGCATGATATAGACGTGATCAGTGCATGATCAGTCTCGTGATCAGTGCATGATAGCCACGTGATCAGTGCATGATCAGTCACCTGATGGGTGTATGATCATTCACGTGACCTGTACATGGTAGCTACATGATCATTGCATGATCAGCCACGTGAGTAGTGCATGATAGCCACGTGATCAGTGCATGATCAGTCACGTGATCAGTGCATGATCAGTCATGTGACCAGTACATGGTAGCTGCGTGATCATGGCATGATCAGCCACGTGAGCAGTGCATGATAGCCACGTGATCAGTGCATGATCAGTCACGTGATCAGTGCATGATCAGTCACGTGATCAGTGCATGATCAGCCACGTGATCAGTGCATGATCAGCCACGTGATCAGTGCATGATCAGTCACGTGATCAGTGCATGATCAGTCACGTGATCAGTACATGATAGCTACGTGATCAGTGCATGATCAGCCACGTGATCAGTGCATGATAGCCACGTGATCAGTGCATGATAGCCACGTGATCAGTGCATGATCAGTCACGTGATCAGTGCATGATCAGTCACGTGATCAGTACATGGTAGCTGCGTGATCATGCATGATCAGCCACGTGATCAGTGCATGATAGCCACGTGATCAGTGCATGATCAGCCACGTGATCAGTGCATGATCAGTCACGTGATCAGTGCATGATCAGCCACGTGATCAGTGCATGACCAGGCACGTGATCAGTGTATGTCCAGCCAAGTGATCAGTGCATGATAGCCACGTGATCAGTGCATGATCAGTCACGTGATCAGTGCATGATCAGTTATGTGATCAGTGTATGATCAGCCACGTGATCAGTGCATGATCAGCCACATGATCAGTGCATGATCAATTACGTGCTCAGTGCATGATCAGTCACGTGACCAGTACATGGTAGGTACGTGATCATTGCCTGATCAGCCACGTGATCAGTGCATGATAGCCACGTGATCAGTGCATGATCAGTCATGTGATACGTGTGTGATCAGCCACATGATCAGTGCATGATATCCACGTGATCAGTGCATGACAGCCACGTGATCAGTGCATGAGAGCCACGGGATCAGTGCATGATCAGTCACGTGATACATGTGTGATCAGCCACGTGATCAGTGCATGATGAGCCACGTGATCAGTGCAGGATCAATTACGTGATCAGTGCATGATCAGTCACGTGACCAGTACATGGTTGCTACGTGATCGTTGCATGATCAGCCACGTGAGCAGAGCATGATAGCCACGTGGTCAGTGCATGATCAGTCACGTGATCAGTACATGATCAGTCACGTGAACAGTGCATGATCATTTACGTGATCTTTGCATGTTCAGTCACGTTACCAGTATGTGGTTGCTACGTGATCATTCCATGACGAGCCACGTGAGCAGTGCATGATAGCCACGCGATGTGTGCATGAGTTACGTGAGCAGAGTATGATCAGCCACGTGATCAGTGCATGAGTGCCACGTGATCAGTGCAGGATATGTCACGTGACAGGTGTGTGATCAGCCACGTGAACAGTGCATGTTCAGCCACGTGATCAGTGCATGATAGCCACGTGATCAGTGCATGATCAGTTACGTGAGCAGTGTATGATCAGCCACGTGATCAGTGCATGGTCAGACACGTGAACAGTGTATAATCAGCCACGTGAACAGTGCATGCTCAGTCACGTGATCTGGGCCTGCTGAGCTGCGTGATTCCTGTCTGCTCATCTGCTTGACAATTGCCAGCTGAGCTGCGCGATTCCTGCCTGTCATCTGCTTGACAATTGCCAGCTGTGCTGCGTAATTCCTGCCTGCTCAGCTGCTTGATTATTGCCAGCTGAGCAGCATGATTCCTCACACCTGAGTTCCATGATTATTGCCTGCTGACTGTTTGATTCGTGCCTACTCAGCTCTTTGTTTATTGCCTCCAGAGGCACATGATCAGTGTATGATAGCAAACATGATCAGCGCATGATCAGTCACATGATCAGCGCCATTAAGTCACGTGAACACTACATGATAGTCATGTGATCAGTCCATGCTCAGTCACGGTATCAGTGCATGATCAGCCACGTGATCAGTGCATGATCTGTCACAAGATTAGTGTATGATCATCCACGTGATCAGTGCACGGGCAGTCATGTGATCAGTGCATGATATAGACGTGAACAGTGCATGATCAGTCTCGTGATCAGTGCATGATCAGCCACATGATCAGTGCATGATCAATTACGTGATCAGTGCATGCTCAGTCATGTGACCAGTACATGGTAGCTGCGTGATCATTGCATGATCAGCCACTTGAGCAGTGCATGATAGCCACGTGATCAGTGCATGATCAGTCACGTGATCAGTGCATGATCAGTTATGTGATCAGTGTATGATCAGCCACGTGATCAGCGCATGATCAGCCACATGATCAGTGCATGATCAATTACGTGCTCAGTGCATGATCAGTCACGTGACCAGTACATGGTAGCTACGTGATCATTGCCTGATCAGCCACATGATCAGTGCATGATAGCCACGTGGTCAGTGCATGATCAGTCACGTGATCAGTACATGATCAGTCATGTGAACAGTGCATGATCATTTACGTGATCTTTGCATGATCTGTCACGTTACCAGTATATGGTTGCTACGTGATCATTCCATGACGAGCCACGTGAGCAGTGCATGATAGCCACGTGATGTGTGCATGAGTTACATGAGCAGAGTATGATCAGCCACGTGATCAGTGCATGAGTGCCACGTGATCAGTGCATGATATGTCACGTGACAGGTCTGTGATCAGCCACGTGAACAGTGCATGTTCAGCCACGTGATCAGTGCATGATAGCCACGTGATCAGTGCATGATCAGTTACGTGAGCAGTGTATGATCAGCCACGTGATCAGTGCATGGTCAGACACGTGAACAGTGTATGATCAGCCACGTGATCAGTGCATGATATCCAAGTGATCAGTACATGATCATCACGTGATCAGTGTATGATCAGCCACTTGAACAGTGCATGCTCAGTCACGTGATCTGGGCCTGCTGAGCTGCGTGATTCCTGTCTGCTCATCTGCTTGACAATTGCCAGCTGAGCTGCACGATTCCTGCCTGTCATCTGCTTGACAATTGCCAGCTGTGCTGCGTAATTCCTGCCTGCTCAGCTGCTTTATTATTGCCAGCTGAGCAGCATGATTCCTCACACCTGAGTTCCATGATTATTGCCTGCTGACTGTTTGATTCGTGCCTACTCAGCTCTTTGTTTATTGCCTCCAGAGGCACATGATCAGTGTATGATAGCAAACATGATCAGCGCATGATCAGTCACATGATCAGCGCCATTAAGTCACGTGATCACTACATGATAGTCATGTGATCAGTCCATGCTCAGTCACGGTATCAGTGCATGATCAGCCACGTGATCAGTGCATGATCTGTCACAAGATTAGTGTATGATCATCCACGTGATCAGTGCACAGGCAGTCATGTGATCAGTGCATGATATAGACGTGAACAGTGCATGATCAGTCTCGTGATCAGTGCATGATAGCCACGTGATCAGTGCATGATCAGTCACCTGATGGGTGTATGATCATTCACGTGACCTGTACATGGTAGCTACATGATCATTGCATGATCAGCCACGTGAGTAGTTCATGATAGCCACGTGATCACTGCATGATCAGTCACGTGATCAGTGCATGATCAGTCAAGTGACCAGTACATGGTAGCTGCGTGATCATGGCATGATCAGCCACGTGAGCAGTGCATGATAGCCACGTGATCAGTGCATGATCAGACAGAGATCATTGTATGATCAGTCACGTGATCAGTGCATGATCAGACAGGAGATCAGTGCATGATCAGTCACGTGATCAGGGCATGATCAGCCACGTGATCAGTGCATGACCATGCACGTGATCAGTGTATGTCCAGCCAAGTGATCAGTGCATGATAGCCACGTGATCAGTGCATGATCAGTCACGTGATCAGTGCATGATCAATTATGTGATCAGTGTATGATCAGCCACGTGATCATTGCCTGATAAGCCACGTGATCAGTGCATGATAGCCACGTGATCAGTGCATGATAGCCACGTGATCAGTGCATGATCAGTCATGTGATATGTGTGTGATCAACCACATGATCAGTGCATGATATCCACGTGATCAGTGCATGACAGCCACGTGATCAGTGCATGAGAGCCACGGGATCAGTGCATGATCAGTCACGTGATACATGTGTGATCAGCCACGTGATCAGTGCATGATGAGCCACGTGATCAGTGCAGGATCAATTACCTGATCAGTGCATGATCAGTCACGTGACCAGTACATGGTTGCTACGTGATCGTTGCATGATCAGCCACCTGAGCAGAGCATGATAGCCACGTGGTCAGTGCATGATCAGTCACGTGATCAGTACATGATCAGTCACGTGAACAGTGCATGATCATTTACGTGATCTTTGCATGATCAGTCACGTTACCAGTATATGGTTGCTACGTGATCATTCCATGACGAGCCACGTGAGCAGTGCATGATAGCCACGTGATCAGTGCATGATCAGACACGAGATCAGTGCATGATCAGTCACGTGATCAGTGCATGAGCAGGCACGTTATCAGTGTATGTCCAGCCAAGTGATCAGTGCATGATAGCCACGTGATCAGTGCATGATCAGTCACGTGATCAGTGCATGATCAGTTATGTGATCAGTGTATGATCAGCCACGTTATCTGTGCATGATGAGCCACGTGATCAGTGCAGGATCAATTACGTGATCAGTGCATGATTAGTCACGTGACCAGTACATGGTTGCTACGTGATCATTGCATGATCAGCACGTGAGCAGAGCATGATAGCCACGTGGTCAGTGCATGATCAGTCACGTGATCAGTACATGATCAGTCACGTGAACAATGCATGTTCCTTTACGTGATCTTTGCATGATCAGTCACGTTACCAGTATATGGTAGCTACGTGATCATTCCATGACGAGCCACGTGAGCAGTGCATGATAGCCACGTGATGTGTGCATGAGTTACGTGAGCAGAGTATGATCAGCCACGTGATCAGTGCATGAGTGCCACGTGATCAGTGCATGATCAGTTACGCGAGCAGTGTATGATCAGCCACGTGATCAGTGCATGTTCAGCCACGTGATCAGTGCATGATATCCAAGTGATCAGTGCATGATCATCACGTGATCAGTGTATGATCAGCCACGTGAACAGTGCATGTTCAGTAACGTGATCAGGGCCTGCTGAGCTGCGTGATTACTGTCTGCTCATCTGCTTGACAATTGCCAGCTGAGCTGCACGATTCCTGCCTGTCATCTGCTTGACAATGGCCAGCTGTGCTGCGTAATTCCTGCCTGCTCAGCTGCTTGATTATTGCCAGCTGAGCAGCATGATTCCTCACAGCTGAGTTCCATGACTATTTCCTGCTGACTGTTTGATTCGTGCCTACACAGCTCTTTGTTTATTGCCTCCAGAGCCACATGATCAGTGTATGATAGCAAACATGATCAGCACATGATCAGTCACATGATCAGCGCCATTAAGTCACGTGATCACTACATGATAGTCATGTGATCAGTCCATGCTCAGTCACAGTATCAGTGCATGATCAGCCACGTGATCAGTGCATGATCAGTCACCTGATGGGTGTATGATAATTCACGTGACCTGTACATGGTAGCTGCATGATCATTGCATGATCAGCCACGTGAGTAGTGCATGATATCCACGTGATCACTGCATGATCAGTCACGTGATCAGTGCATGATCAGTCATGTGACCTGTACATGGTTGCTGCGTGATCATCGCATGATCAGCCACGTGAGCAGTGCATGATAGCCACGTGATCAGTGCATGATCAGACACGAGATCAGTGCATGATCAGTCACGTGATCAGTGCATGATCAGCCACGTGTTCAGTGCATGACGAGGCACGTGATCAGTGTATGTCCAGCCAAGTGATCAGTGCATGATAGCACGTGATCAGTGCATGATCAGTCACGTGATCAGTGCATGATCAGATATGGAATCAGTGTATGATCAGCCACGTGATCAGTGCATGATCAGCCACATGATCAGTGCATGATCAATTACGTGTTCAGTGCATGATCAGTCACGTGACCATTACATGGTAGCTACGTGATCATTGCCTGATCAGCCACATGATCAGTGCATGATAGCCACGTGATCAGTGCATGATAGCCACGTGATCAGTGCATGATCAGTTATGTGATACGTGTGTGATCAGCCACCTGATCAGTGCATGATATCCACGTGATCAGTGCATGACAGCCACGTGATCAGTGCATGAAAGGCACGTGATCAGTGCATGATCAGTCACGTGATACATGTGTGATCAGCCACGTGATCAGTGCATGATGAGCCACGTGATCAGTGCAGGATCAATTACGTGATCAGTGCATGATAAGTCACCTGACCAGTACATGGTTGCTACGTGATCGTTGCATGATCAGCCACTTGAGCAGAGCATGATAGCCACGTGGTCAGTGCATGATCAGTCACGTGATCAGCACATGATCAGTCACGTAAACAGTGCATGATCATTTACGTGATCTTTGCATGATCAGTCACGTTACCAGTATATGGTTGCTACGTGATCATTCCATGACGAGCCACGTGAGCAGTGCATGATAGCCACGTGATGTGTGCATGAGTTACGTGAGCAGAGTATGATCAGCCACGTGAGCAGAGCATGATAGCCACGTGGTCAGTGCATGATCAGTCACGTGATCAGTACATGACCAGTCACGTGAACAGTGCATGATCATTTACGTGATCTTTGCATGATCAGTCACGTTACCAGTACATGGTTGCTACCTAATCATTCCATGACGAGACACGTGAGCAGTGCATGATAGCCACGTGTTCAGTGCATGATCAGACACGACATCAGTGCATGATCAGTCACGTGATCAGTGTATGATCAGCCACGTGACCAGTGCATGTTCAGTCACGTGATCAGGGCCTGCTGAGCTGCGTGATTACTGTCTGCTCATCTGCTTGACAATTGCCACCTGAGCTGCACGATTCCTGCCTGTCATCTGCTTGACAATTGCCTGCTATGCTGCCTAATTCCTGCCTGCTCAGCTGCTTGATTATTGCCAGCTGAGCAGCATGATTCCTCACATCTGAGTTCCATGATTATTGCCTGCTGACTGTTTGATTCGTGCCTACTCAGCTCTTTGTTTATTGCCTCCAGAGGCACATGATCAGTGTATGATAGCAAACATGATCAGCGCATGATCAGTCACATGATCAGCGCCATTAAGTCACGTGATCACTACAAGATAGTCATGTGATCAGTCCATGCTCACTCACGGTATCAGTGCATGATCAGCCACGTGATCACTGCATGATCAGTCACGTGATCAGTGCATGATCAGTCATGTGACCAGTACGTGGTAGCTGCCTGATCATGGTATGATCAGCCACGTGAGCAGTGCATGATAGCCACGTGATCAGTGCATGATCAGACACGAGATCAGTGCATGATCAGTCACGTGATCAGTGCATGATCAGCCACGTGATCAGTGCATGACCAGGCACGTGATCAGTGTATGTCCAGCCAAGTGATCAGTGCATGATAGCCACGTGATCAGTGCATGATCAGCCACATGATCAGTGCATGATCAGTTATGTGATCAGTGTATGATCAGCCACGTGATCAGTGCATGATCAGCCACATGATCAGTGCATGATCAATTACGTGATCAGTGCATGATCAGTCACGTGACCAGTACATGGTAGCTACGTGATCATTGCCTGATCAGCCACATGATCAGTGCATGATAGCCACGTGATCAGTGCATGATAGCCACGTGATCAGTGCATGATCAGTCATGTGATACGTGTGTGATCAGCCACGTGATCAGTGCATGATCAGACACGAGATCAGTGCATGATCAGTCACGTGATCAGTGCATGATCAGCCACGTGATCAGTGCATGACCAGGCACGTGATCAGTGTATGTCCAGCCAAGTGATCAGTGCATGATAGCCACGTGATCAGTGCATGATCAGTCACGTGATCAGTGCATGATCAGCCACGTGATCAGTGCATGACCAGGCACGTGATCAGTGTATGTCCAGCCAAGTGATCAGTGCATGATAGCCACCTGATCAGTTCATGATCAGTCACGTGATCAGTGCATGATCAGTTATGTGATCAGTGTATGACCAGCCACGTGACAAGTACATGGTAGCTACGTGATCATTGCCTGATCAGCCACATGATCAGTGCATGATAGCCACGTGATCAGTGCATGATAGCCACGTGATCAGTGCATCATCAGTCATGTGATACGTGTGTGATCAGCCACGTGATCAGTGCATGATATCCACGTGATCAGTGCATGACAACCACGTGATCAGTGCATCAGAGCCACGTGATCAGTGCAGGATCAATTACGTGATCAGTGCATGATCAGTCACCTGACCAGTACATGGTTGCTACGTGATGGTTGCATGATCAGCCACGTGAGCAGAGCATGATAGCCACGTGGTCAGTGCATGATCAGTCACGTGATCAGTACATGATCAGTCACGTGAACAGTGCATGATCATTTACGTGATCTTTGCATGATCAGTCACGTTACCAGTATATGGTTGCTACGTGATCATTCCATGACGAGCCACGTGAGCAGTGCATGATAGCCACGTGATGTGTGCATGAGTTACGTGAGCAGAGTATGATCAGCCACGTGATCAGTGCATGAGTGCCACGTGATCAGTGCATGATATGTCACGTGACAGGTGTTTGATCAGCCACGTGAACAGTGCATGTTCAGCCACGTGATCAGTGCATGATAGCCACGTGATCAGTGCATGATCAGTTACGTGAGCAGTGTATGATCAGCCACGTGATCAATGCATGATATCCAAGTGATCAGTGCATGATCATCACGTGATCAGTGTATGATCAGCCACGTGAACAGTGCATGCTCAGTCACGTGATCTGGGCCTGCTGAGCTGCGTGATTACTGTCTGCTCATCTGCTTGACAATTGCCAGCTGAGCTGCACGATTCCTGCCTGTCATCTGCTTGACAATTGCCAGCTGTGCTGCGTAATTCCTGCCTGTTCAGCTGCTTGATTATTGCCAACTGAGCAGCATGATTCCTCACACCTGAGTTCAATGATTATTGCCTGCTGACTATTTGATTCATGTCTACTCAGCTCTTTGTTTATTGCCTCCAGAGGCACATGATCACTGTATGATAGCAAACATGATCAGCGCATGATCAGTCACATGATCAGCGCCATTAAGTCACGTGATCACTACATGAGAGTCATGTGATCAGTCCATGCTCAGTCACGGTATCAGTGCATGATCAGCCACGTGAGCAGTGCATGATAGCCACGTGATCAGTGCATGATCAGACAAGAGATCAGTCCATGCTCAGTCACGGTATCAGTGCATGATCAGCCCCGTGATCAGTGCATGATCTGTCACAAGATTAGTGTATGATCATCCACGTGATCAGTGCACGGGCAGTCATGTGATCAGTGCATGATATAGACGTGAACAGTGCATTATCAGTCTCGTGATCAGTGCATGATAGCCATGTGATCAGTGCATGATGAGTCACCTGAGGGGTGTATGATCATTCACGTGACCTGTACATGGTAGCTACATGATCATTGCATGATCAGCCACGTGAGTAGTTCATGATAGCCACGTGATCACTGCATGATCAGTCACGTGATCAGTGCATGATCAGTCATCTGACCAGTACATGGTAGCTGCGTGATCATGGCATGGTCAGCCACGTGAGCAGTGCATGATAGCCACGTGATCAGTGCATGATCAGTCATGTGATACATGTGTGATCAGCCACGTGATCAGTGCATGATATCCACGTGATCAGTGCATGACAGCCACGTGATCAGTGCATGATCAGTCACGTGATACATGTGTGATCAGCCACGTGATCAGTGCATGATGAGCCACGTGATCAGTGCAGGATCAATTACGTGATGTGCATGATCAGTCACGTGACCAGTACATGGTTGCTACGTGATCGTTGCAAGATCAGCCACGTGAGCAGAGCATGATAGCCACGTGGTCAGTGCATGATCAGTCACGTGATCAGTACATGATCAGTCACGTGAACAGTGCATGATCATTTACGTGATCTTTGCATGATCAGTCACGTTACCAGTATATGGTTGCTACGTGATCATTCCATGACGAGCCACGTGAGCAGTGCATGATAGCCACGTGATGTGTGCATGAGTTACGTGAGCAGAGTATGATCAGCCACGTGATCAGTGCATGAGTGCCACGTGATCAGTGCATGATATGTCACGTGACAGGTGTGTGATCAGCCACGTGAACAGTGCATGTTCAGCCACGTGATCAGTGCATGATAGCCACGTGATCAGTGCATGATCAGTTACATGAGCAGTGTATGATCATCCACATGAGCACTGCATTGTCAGACACGTGAACAGTGTATGATCAGCCACGTGATCAGTGCATGATATCCAAGTGATCAGTGCATGATCAATCACGTGATCAGTGTATGATCAGCCACGTGAACAGTGCATGTTCAGTCACGTGATCTGGGCCTGCTGAGCTGCGTGATTACTGTCTGCTCATCTGCTTGACAATTGCCACCTGAGCTGCACGATTCCTGCCTGTCATCTGCTTGACAATTGCCAGCTGTGCTGCCTAATTCCTGCCTGCTCAGCTGCTTGATTATTGCCAGCTGAGCGTCATGATTCCTCACAACTGAGTTCCATGATTATTGCCTGCTGACTGTTTGATTCGTGCCTACTCAGCTCTTTGTTTATTGCCTCCAGAGGCACATGATCAGTGTATGATAGCAAACATGATCAGCGCATGATCAGTCACATGATCAGCGCCATTAAGTGACGTGATCACTACATGATAGTCATGTGATCAGTCCATGCTCAGTCACGGTATCAGTGCATGATCAGCCACGTGATCAGTGCATGATCTGTCACAAGATTAGTGTATGATCATCCACGTGATCAGTGCATGGGCAGTCATGTGATCAGTGCATGATATAGACGTGAAGAGTGCATGATCAGTCTCGTGATCAGTGCATGATAGCCACGTGATCAGTGCATGATGAGTCACCTGATGGGTGTATGATCATTCACGTGACCTGTACATGGTAGCTACATGATCATTGCATGATCAGCCACGTGAGTAGTTCATGATAGCCACGTGATCACTGCATGATCAGTCACGTGATCAGTGCATGATCAGTCATGTGACCAGTACATGGTAGCTGCGTGATCATCGCATGATCAGCCAGGTTAGCAGTGCATGATAGCCACGTGATCAGTGCATGATCAGACACGAGATCAGTGCATGATCAGTCACGTGATCAGTGCATGATCAGCCACGTGATCAGTGCATGATATCCAAGTGATCAGTGCATGATCATCACGTGATCAGTGTATGATCAGCCACGTGAACAGTGCATGTTCAGTAACGTGATCAGGGCCTGCTGAGCTGCGTGATTACTGTCTGCTCATCTGCTTGACAATTGCCAGCTGAGCTGCACGATTCCTGCCTGTCATCTGCTTGACAATTGCCAGCTGTGCTGCGTAATTCCTGCCTGCTCAGCTGCTTGATTATTGCCAGCTGAGCAGCATGATTCCTCACAGCTGAGTTCCATGACTATTTCCTGCTGACTGTTTGATTCGTGCCTACTCAGCTCTTTGTTTATTGCCTCCAGAGCCACATGATCAGTGTATGATAGCAAACATGATCAGCACATGATCAGTCACATGATCAGCGCCATTAAGTCACGTGATCACTACATGATAGTCATGTGATCAGTCCATGCTCAGTCACAGTATCAGTGCATGATCAGCCACGTGATCAGTGCATGATCAGTCACCTGATGGGTGTATGATAATTCACGTGACCTGTACATGGTAGCTGCATGATCATTGCATGATCAGCCACGTGAGTAGTGCATGATATCCACGTGATCACTGCATGATCAGTCACGTGATCAGTGCATGATCAGTCATGTGACCAGTACATGGTTGCTGCGTGATCATCGCATGATCAGCCACGTGAGCAGTGCATGATAGCCACGTGATCAGTGCATGATCAGACACGAGATCAGTGCATGATCAGTCACGTGATCAGTGCATGATCAGCCACGTGTTCAGTGCATGACCAGGCACGTGATCAGTGTATGTCCAGCCAAGTGATCAGTGCATGATAGCACGTGATCAGTGCATGATCAGTCACGTGATCAGTGCATGATCAGATATGGAATCAGTGTATGATCAGCCACGTGATCAGTGCATGATCAGCCACATGATCAGTGCATGATCAATTACGTGTTCAGTGCATGATCAGTCACGTGACCAGTACATGGTAGCTACGTGATCATTGCCTGATCAGCCACATGATCAGTGCATGATAGCCACGTGATCAGTGCATGATAGCCACGTGATCAGTGCATGATCAGTTATGTGATACGTGTGTGATCAGCCACCTGATCAGTGCATGATATCCACGTGATCAGTGCATGACAGCCACGTGATCAGTGCATGAGAGGCACGTGATCAGTGCATGATCAGTCACGTGATACATGTGTGATCAGCCACGTGATCAGTGCATGATGAGCCACGTGATCAGTGCAGGATCAATTACGTGATCAGTGCATGATAAGTCACCTGACCAGTACATGGTTGCTACGTGATCGTTGCATGATCAGCCACGTGAGCAGAGCATGATAGCCACGTGGTCAGTGCATGATCAGTCACGTGATCAGCACATGATCAGTCACGTAAACAGTGCATGATCATTTACGTGATCTTTGCATGATCAGTCACGTTACCAGTATATGGTTGCTACGTGATCATTCCATGACGAGCCACGTGAGCAGTGCATGATAGCCACGTGATGTGTGCATGAGTTACGTGAGCAGAGTATGATCAGCCACGTGAGCAGAGCATGATAGCCACGTGGTCAGTGCATGATCAGTCACGTGATCAGTACATGATCAGTCACGTGAACAGTGCATGATCATTTACGTGATCTTTGCATGATCAGTCACGTTACCAGTACATGGTTGCTACCTAATCATTCCATGACGAGACACGTGAGCAGTGCATGATAGCCACGTGTTCAGTGCATGATCAGACACGACATCAGTGCATGATCAGTCACGTGATCAGTGTATGATCAGCCACGTGACCAGTGCATGTTCAGTCACGTGATCAGGGCCTGCTGAGCTGCGTGATTACTGTCTGCTCATCTGCTTGACAATTGCCACCTGAGCTGCACGATTCCTGCCTGTCATCTGCTTGACAATTGCCTGCTATGCTGCCTAATTCCTGCCTGCTCAGCTGCTTGATTATTGCCAGCTGAGCAGCATGATTCCTCACATCTGAGTTCCATGATTATTGCCTGCTGACTGTTTGATTCGTGCCTACTCAGCTCTTTGTTTATTGCCTCCAGAGGCACATGATCAGTGTATGATAGCAAACATGATCAGCGCATGATCAGTCACATGATCAGCGCCATTAAGTCACGTGATCACTACATGAGAGTCATGTGATCAGTCCATGCTCAGTCACGGTATCAGTGCATGATCAGCCACGTGAGCAGTGCATGATAGCCACGTGATCAGTGCATGATCAGACAAGAGATCAGTCCATGTTCAGTCACGGTATCAGTGCATGATCAGCCCCGTGATCAGTGCATGATCTGTCACAAGATTAGTGTATGATCATCCACGTGATCAGTGCACGGGCAGTCATGTGATCAGTGCATGATATAGACGTGAACAGTGCATTATCAGTCTCGTGATCAGTGCATGATAGCCATGTGATCAGTGCATGATGAGTCACCTGAGGGGTGTATGATCATTCACGTGACCTGTACATGGTAGCTACATGATCATTGCATGATCAGCCACGTGAGTAGTTCATGATAGCCACGTGATCACTGCATGATCAGTCACGTGATCAGTGCATGATCAGTCATGTGACCAGTACATGGTAGCTGCATGATCATGGCATGGTCAGCCACGTGAGCAGTGCATGATAGCCACGTGATCAGTGCATGATCAGTCATGTGATACATGTGTGATCAGCCACGTGATCAGTGCATGATATCCACGTGATCAGTGCATGACAGCCACGTGATCAGTGCATGATCAGTCACGTGATACATGTGTGATCAGCCACGTGATCAGTGCATGATGAGCCACGTGATCAGTGCAGGATCAATTACGTGATCTGTGCATGATCAGTCACGTGACCAGTACATGGTTGCTACGTGATCGTTGCAAGATCAGCCACGTGAGCAGAGCATGATAGTCACGTGGTCAGTGCATGATCAGTCACGTGATCAGTACATGATCAGTCACGTGAACAGTGCATGATCATTTACGTGATCTTTGCATGATCAGTCACGTTACCAGTATATGGTTGCTACGTGATCATTCCATGACGAGCCACGTGAGCAGTGCATGATAGCCACGTGATGTGTGCATGAGTTACGTGAGCAGAGTATGATCAGCCACGTGATCAGTGCATGAGTGCCACGTGATCAGTGCATGATATGTCACGTGACAGGTGTGTGATCAGCCACGTGAACAGTGCATGTTCAGCCACGTGATCAGTGCATGATAGCCACGTGATCAGTGCATGATCAGTTACATGAGGAGTGTATGATCATCCACATGAGCACTGCATTGTCAGACACGTGAACAGTGTATGATCAGCCACGTGATCAGTGCATGATATCCAAGTGATCAGTGCATGATCAATCACGTGATCAGTGTATGATCAGCCACGTGAACAGTGCATGTTCAGTCACGTGATCTGGGCCTGCTGAGCTGCGTGATTACTGTCTGCTCATCTGCTTGACAATTGCCACCTGAGCTGCACGATTCCTGCCTGTCATCTGCTTGACAATTGCCAGCTGTGCTGCCTAATTCCTGCCTGCTCAGCTGCTTGATTATTGCCAGCTGAGCGTCATGATTCCTCACAACTGAGTTCCATGATTATTGCCTGCTGACTGTTTGATTCGTGCCTACTCAGCTCTTTGTTTATTGCCTCCAGAGGCACATGATCAGTGTATGATAGCAAACATGATCAGCGCATGATCAGTCACATGATCAGCGCCATTAAGTGACGTGATCACTACATGATAGTCATGTGATCAGTCCATGCTCAGTCACGGTATCAGTGCATGATCAGCCACGTGATCAGTGCATGATCTGTCACAAGATTAGTGTATGATCATCCACGTGATCAGTGCATGGGCAGTCATGTGATCAGTGCATGATATAGATGTGAAGAGTGCATGATCAGTCTCGTGATCAGTGCATGATAGCCACGTGATCAGTGCATGATCAGTCACCTGATGGGTGTATGATCATTCACGTGACCTGTACATGGTAGCTACATTATCATTGCATAATCAGCCACGTGAGTAGTGCATGATAGCCACGTGATCACTGCATGATCAGTCACGTGATGAGTGCATGTTCAGTCATGTGACCAGTACATGGTAGCTGCGTGATCATCGCATGATCAGCCAGGTTAGCAGTGCATGATAGCCACGTGATCAGTGCATGATCAGACACGAGATCAGTGCATGATCAGTCACGTGATCAGTGCATGATCAGCCACGTGATCAGTGCATGATATCCAAGTGATCAGTGCATGATCATCACGTGATCAGTGTATGATCAGCCACGTGAACAGTGCATGCTCAGTCACGTGATCAGGGCCTGCTGAGCTTCGTGATTACTGTCTGCTCATCTGCTTGACAATTGCCAGCTGAGCTGCACGATTCCTGCCTGTCATCTGCTTGACAATTGCCAGCTGTGCTGCGTAATTCCTGCCTGCTCAGCTGCTTTATTATTGCCAGCTGAGCAGCATGATTCCTCTCAGCTGAGTTCCATGATTATTGCCTGCTGACTGTTTGATTCGTGCCTACTCAGCTCTTTGTTTATTGCCTCCAGAGGCACATGATCACTGTATGATAGCAAACATGATCAGCGCATGATCAGTCACATGATCAGCGCCATTAAGTCACGTGATCACTACATGATACTCATGTGGTCAGTCCATGCTCAGTCTCGTGATCAGTTCATGATAGCCACGTGATCAGTGCATGATGAGTCACCTGATGGGTGTATGATCATTCACGTGACCTGTACATGGTAGCTACATGATCATTGCATGATCAGCCACGTGAGTAGTTCATGATAGCCACGTGATCACTGCATGATCAGTCACGTGATCAGTGCATGATCAGTCATGTGACCAGTACATGGTAGCTGCGTGATCATGGCATGATCAGCCACGTGAGCAGTGCATGATAGCCACGTGATCAGTGCATGATCAGACACGAGATCAGTGCATGATCAGTCACGTGATCAGTGCATGATCAGCCACGTGATCAGTGCATGACCAGGCACGTGATCAGTGTATGTCCAGCCAAGTGATCAGTGCATGATAGCCACGTGATCAGTGCATGATCAGTCACGTGATCAGTGCATGATCAGTTATGTGATCAGTGTATGATCAGCCACGTGATCAGTGCATGATCAGTCATGTGACCAGTACATGGTAGCTACGTGATCATTGCTTGATCAGCCACGTGATCAGTGCATGATAGCCACGTGATCAGTGCATGATAGCCAGGTGATCAGTGCATGATCAGTCATGTGATACGTGTGTGATCAGCCACGTGATCAGTGCATGATATCCACGTGATCATTGCATGAGAGCCACGTGATCAGTGCATGATCAGTTATGTGATCAGTGTATGATCAGCCACGTGATCAGTGCATGATCAGTCATGTGACCAGTACATGGTAGCTACGTGATCATTGCTTGATCAGCCACGTGATCAGTGCATGTTCAGCCACGTGATCAGTGCATGATAGCCACGTGAACAGTGCATGATCAGTTACGTGAGCAGTGTATGATCAGCCACGTGATCAGTGCATGGTCAGACACGTGAACAGTGTATGATCAGCCACGTGATCAGTGCATGATATCCAAGTGATCAGTACATGATCATCACGTGATCAGTGTATGATCAGCCACGTGAACAGTGCATGCTCAGTCACGTGATCTGGGCCTGCTGAGCTGCGTGATTACTGTCTGCTCATCTGCTTGACAATTGCCAGCTGAGCTGCACGATTCCTGCCTGTCATCTGCTTGACAATTGCCAGCTGTGCTGGGTAATTCCTGCCTGTTCAGCTGCTTGATTATTGCCAGCTGAGCAGCATGATTCCTCACACCTGAGTTCCATGATTATTGCCTGCTGACTGTTTGATTCGTGTCTACTCAGCTCTTTGTTTATTGCCTCCAGAGGCACATGATCAGTGTATGATAGCAAACATGATCAGCGCATGATCAGTCACATGATCAGCGCCATTAAGTCACGTGATCACTACATGATAGTCATGTGATCAGTCCATGCTCAGTCACGGTATCAGTGCATGATCAGCCACGTGATCAGTGCATGATCTGTCACAAGATTAGTGTATGATCATCCACGTGATCAGTGCATGGGCAGTCATGTGATCAGTGCATGATATAGACGTGAACAGTGCATGATCAGTCTCGTGATCAGTGCATGATAGCCACGTGATCAGTGCATGATCAGTCACCTGATGGGTGTATGATCATTCACGTGACCTGTACATGGTAGCTACATGATCATTGCATGATCAGCCACGTGAGTAGTGCATGATAGCCACGTGATCACTGCATGATCAGTCACGTGATCAGTGCATGATCAGTCATGTGACCAGTACATGGTAGCTGCGTGATCATGGCATGATCAGCCATGTGAGCAGTGCATGATAGCCACGTGATCAGTGCATGATCAGACACGTGATCAGTGCATGATCAGTCACGTGATCAGTGCATGATCAGCCACGTGATCAGTGCATGATCAGGCACGTGATCAGTGTATGTCAGCCACGTGATCAGTGCATGATAGCCACGTGATCAGTGCATGATCAGTCACGTGATCAGTGCATGATCAGTTATGTGATCAGTGTATGATCAGCCACGTGATCAGTGCATGATCAGCCACGTGATCAGTGCATGATCAATTACGTGATCAGTGCATGATCAGTCACGTGACCAGTACATGGTAGCTACGTGATCATTGCATGATCAGCCACGTGATCAGTGCATGATAGCCACGTGATCAGTGCATGATCAGTCATGTGATACGTGTGTGATCAGCCACGTGATCAGTGCATGATATCCACGTGATCAGTGCATGACAGCCACGTGATCAGTGCATGAGAGCCACGTGATCAGTGCATGATCAGTCACGTGATACATGTGTGATCAGCCACGTGATCAGTGCATGATGAGCCACGTGATCAGTGCAGGATCAATTACGTGATCAGTGCATGATCAGTCACGTGACCAGTACATGGTTGCTACGTGATCGTTACATGATCAGCCACGTGAGCAGAGCATGATAGCCACGTGATCAGTGCATGATCAGTCACGTGATCAGTACATGATCAGTCACGTGAACAGTGCATGATCATTCACGTGATCTTTGCATGATCAGTCACGTTACCAGTATATGGTTGCTACGTGATCATTCCATGACGAGCCACGTGAGCAGTGCATGATAGCCACGTGATGTGTGCATGAGTTATGTGAGCAGAGTATGATCAGCCACGTGATCAGTGCATGAGTGCCACGTGATCAGTGCATGATATGTCACGTGACAGGTGTGTGATCAGCCACGTGAACAGTGCATGTTCAGCCACGTGATCAGTGCATGATAGCCACGTGATCAGTGCATGATCAGTTACGTGAGCAGTGTATGATCAGCCACGTGATCAGTGCATGGTCAGACACGTGAACAGTGTATGATCAGCCACGTGATCAGTGCATGATATCCAAGTGATCAGTGCATGATCATCACGTGATCAGTGTATGATCAGCCACGTGAACAGTGCATGCTCAGTCACGTGATCTGGGCCTGCTGAGCTGCGTGATTACTGTCTGCTCATCTGCTTGACAATTGCCAGCTGAGCTGCACGATTCCTGCATGCTCAGCTGCTTGATTATTGCCAGCTGAGCAGCATGATTCCTCACACCTGAGTTCCATGATTATTGCCTGCTGACTGTTTGATTCGTGCCTACTCAGCTCTTTGTTTATTGCCTCCAGAGGCACATGATCAGTGTATGATAGCAAACATGATCAGCGCATGATCAGTCACATGATCAGCGCCATTAAGTCACGTGATCACTACATGATAGTCATGTGATCAGTCCATGCTCAGTCACGGTATCAGTGCATGATCAGCCACGTGATCAGTGCATGATCTGTCACAAGATTAGTGTATGATCATCCACGTGATCAGTGCATGGGCAGTCATGTGATCAGTGCATGATATAGACGTGAACAGTGCATGATCAGTCTCGTGATCAGTGCATGATAGCCACGTGATCAGTGCATGATCAGTCACCTGATGGGTGTATGATCATTCACGTGACCTGTACATGGTAGCTACATGATCATTGCATGATCAGCCACGTGAGTAGTGCATGATAGCCACGTGATCAGTGCATGATCAGTCACGTGATCAGTGCATGATCAGTCATGTGACCAGTACATGGTAGCTGCGTGATCATGGCATGATCAGCCACGTGAGCAGTGCATGATAGCCACGTGATCAGTGCATGATCAGTCACGTGATCAGTGCATGATCAGTCACGTGATCAGTGCATGATCAGCCACGTGATCAGTGCATGATCAGCCACGTGATCAGTGCATGATCAGTCACGTGATCAGTGCATGATCAGTCACGTGATCAGTGCATGGTAGCTACGTGATCAGTGCATGATCAGCCACGTGATCAGTGCATGATAGCCACGTGATCAGTGCATGATAGCCACGTGATCAGTGCATGATCAGTCACGTGATCAGTGCATGATCAGTCATGTGATCAGTACATGGTAGCTGCGTGATCATGCATGATCAGCCACGTGATCAGTGCATGATAGCCACGTGATCAGTGCATGATCAGCCACGTGATCAGTGCATGATCAGTCACGTGATCAGTGCATGATCAGCCACGTGATCAGTGCATGATCAGGCACGTGATCAGTGCATGTCCAGCCACGTGATCAGTGCATGATAGCCACGTGATCAGTGCATGATCAGTCACGTGATCAGTGCATGATCAGTCACGTGATCAGTGCATGATCAGCCACGTGATCAGTGCATGATCAGCCACGTGATCAGTGCATGATCAATTACGTGATCAGTGCATGATCAGTCACGTGACCAGTACATGGTAGCTACGTGATCATTGCATGATCAGCCACGTGATCAGTGCATGATAGCCACGTGATCAGTGCATGATCAGTCATGTGATACGTGTGTGATCAGCCACGTGATCAGTGCATGATATCCACGTGATCAGTGCATGACAGCCACGTGATCAGTGCATGAGAGCCACGTGATCAGTGCATGATCAGTCACGTGATACATGTGTGATCAGCCACGTGATCAGTGCATGATGAGCCACGTGATCAGTGCAGGATCAATTACGTGATCAGTGCATGATCAGTCACGTGACCAGTACATGGTTGCTACGTGATCGTTGCATGATCAGCCACGTGAGCAGAGCATGATAGCCACGTGATCAGTGCATGATCAGTCACGTGATCAGTACATGATCAGTCACGTGAACAGTGCATGATCATTTACGTGATCTGTGCATGTTCAGTCACGTGACCAGTATATGGTTGCTACGTGATCATTCCATGACGAGCCACGTGAGCAGTGCATGATAGCCACGCGATGTGTGCATGAGTTACGTGAGCAGAGTATGATCAGCCACGTGATCAGTGCATGAGTGCCACGTGATCAGTGCAGGATATGTCACGTGACAGGTGTGTGATCAGCCACGTGAACAGTGCATGTTCAGCCACGTGATCAGTGCATGATAGCCACGTGATCAGTGCATGATCAGTTACGTGAGCAGTGTATGATCAGCCACGTGATCAGTGCATGGTCAGACACGTGAACAGTGTATGATCAGCCACGTGATCAGTGCATGATATCCAAGTGATCAGTGCATGATCATCACGTGATCAGTGTATGATCAGCCACGTGAACAGTGCATGCTCAGTCACGTGATCTGGGCCTGCTGAGCTGCGTGATTACTGTCTGCTCATCTGCTTGACAATTGCCAGCTGAGCTGCACGATTCCTGCCTGTCATCTGCTTGACAATTGCCAGCTGTGCTGCGTAATTCCTGCCTGCTCAGCTGCTTGATTATTGCCAGCTGAGCAGCATGATTCCTCACACCTGAGTTCCATGATTATTGCCTGCTGACTGTTTGATTCGTGCCTACTCAGCTCTTTGTTTATTGCCTCCAGAGGCACATGATCAGTGTATGATAGCAAACATGATCAGCGCATGATCAGTCACATGATCAGCGCCATTAAGTCACGTGATCACTACATGATAGTCATGTGATCAGTCCATGCTCAGTCACGGTATCAGTGCATGATCAGCCACGTGATCAGTGCATGATCTGTCACAAGATTAGTGTATGATCATCCACGTGATCAGTGCACGGGCAGTCATGTGATCAGTGCATGATATAGACGTGAACAGTGCATGATCAGTCTCGTGATCAGTGCATGATCAGCCACATGATCAGTGCATGATCAATTACGTGATCAGTGCATGCTCAGTCATGTGACCAGTACATGGTAGCTGCGTGATCATTGCATGATCAGCCACGTGAGCAGTGCATGATAGCCACGTGATCAGTGCATGATCAGTCACGTGATCAGTGCATGATCAGTTATGTGATCAGTGTATGATCAGCCACGTGATCAGCGCATGATCAGCCACATGATCAGTGCATGATCAATTACGTGCTCAGTGCATGATCAGTCACGTGACCAGTACATGGTAGCTACGTGATCATTGCCTGATCAGCCACATGATCAGTGCATGATAGCCACGTGGTCAGTGCATGATCAGTCACGTGATCAGTACATGATCAGTCATGTGAACAGTGCATGATCATTTACGTGATCTTTGCATGATCTGTCACGTTACCAGTATATGGTTGCTACGTGATCATTCCATGACGAGCCACGTGAGCAGTGCATGATAGCCACGTGATGTGTGCATGAGTTACGTGAGCAGAGTATGATCAGCCACGTGATCAGTGCATGAGTGCCACGTGATCAGTGCATGATATGTCACGTGACAGGTCTGTGATCAGCCACGTGAACAGTGCATGTTCAGCCACGTGATCAGTGCATGATAGCCACGTGATCAGTGCATGATCAGTTACGTGAGCAGTGTATGATCAGCCACGTGATCAGTGCATGGTCAGACACGTGAACAGTGTATGATCAGCCACGTGATCAGTGCATGATGTCCAAGTGATCAGTACATGATCATCACGTGATCAGTGTATGATCAGCCACTTGAACAGTGCATGCTCAGTCACGTGATCTGGGCCTGCTGAGCTGCGTGATTCCTGTCTGCTCATCTGCTTGACAATTGCCAGCTGAGCTGCACGATTCCTGCCTGTCATCTGCTTGACAATTGCCAGCTGTGCTGCGTAATTCCTGCCTGCTCAGCTGCTTGATTATTGCCAGCTGAGCAGCATGATTCCTCACACCTGAGTTCCATGATTATTGCCTGCTGACTGTTTGATTCGTGCCTACTCAGCTCTTTGTTTATTGCCTCCAGAGGCACATGATCAGTGTATGATAGCAAACATGATCAGCGCATGATCAGTCACATGATCAGCGCCATTAAGTCACGTGATCACTACATGATAGTCATGTGATCAGTCCATGCTCAGTCACGGTATCAGTGCATGATCAGCCACGTGATCAGTGCATGATCTGTCACAAGATTAGTGTATGATCATCCACGTGATCAGTGCACGGGCAGTCATGTGATCAGTGCATGATATAGACGTGAACAGTGCATGATCAGTCTCGTGATCAGTGCATGATAGCCACGTGATCAGTGCATGATCAGTCACCTGATGGGTGTATGATCATTCACGTGACCTGTACATGGTAGCTACATGATCATTGCATGATCAGCCACGTGAGTAGTTCATGATAGCCACGTGATCACTGCATGATCAGTCACGTGATCAGTGCATGATCAGTCATGTGACCAGTACATGGTAGCTGCGTGATCATGGCATGATCAGCCACGTGAGCAGTGCATGATAGCCACGTGATCAGTGCATGATCAGACACGAGATCAGTGCATGATCAGTCACGTGATCAGTGCATGATCAGCCACGTGATCAGTGGATGACCAGGCACGTGATCAGTGTATGTCCAGCCAAGTGATCAGTGCATGATAGCCACGTGATCAGTGCATGATCAGTCACGTGATCAGTGCATGATCAGTTATGTGATCAGTGTATGATCAGCCACGTGATCAGTGCATGATCAGCCACATGATCAGTGCATGATCAATTACGTGCTCAGTGCATGATCAGTCACGTGACCAGTACATGGTAGCTACGTGATCATTGCCTGATCAGCCACGTGATCAGTGCATGATAGCCACGTGATCAGTGCATGATAGCCACGTGATCAGTGCATGATCAATCATGTGATACGTGTGTGATCTGCCACATGATCAGTGCATGATATCCACGTGATCAGTGCATGACAGCCACGTGATCAGTGCATGAGTGCCATGGGATCAGTGCATGATCCGTCACGTGATACATGTGTGATCAGCCACGTGATCAGTGCATGATGAGCCACGTGATCAGTGCAGGATCAATTACGTGATCAGTGCATGATCAGTCACGTGACCAGTACATGGTTGCTACGTGATCGTTGCATGATCAGCCAC
Source organism: Bos javanicus (assembly GCF_032452875.1). Lineage (NCBI taxonomy): Eukaryota > Metazoa > Chordata > Mammalia > Artiodactyla > Bovidae > Bos > Bos javanicus. The sequence goes on from NW_026893618.1 coordinate 233,987, forward strand.
GTGAGCAGAGCATGATAGCCACGTGGTCAGTGCATGATCAGTCACGTGATCAGTACATGATCAGTCACGTGAACAGTGCATGATCATTTACGTGATCTTTGCATGATCAGTCACGTTACCAGTATATGGTTGCTACGTGATCATTCCATGACGAGCCACGTGAGCAGTGCATGATAGCAACGTGATGTGTGCATGAGTTACGTGAGCAGAGTATGATCAGCCACGTGATCAGTGCATGAGTGCCACGTGATCAGTGCATGATATGTCACGTGACAGGTGTGTGATCAGCCACGTGAACAGTGCATGTTCAGCCACGTGATCAGTGCATGATAGCCACGTGATCAGTGCATGATCAGTTACGTGAGCAGTGTATGATCAGCCACGTGATCAGTGCATGGTCAGACACGTGAACAGTGTATGATCAGCCACGTGATCAGTGCATGATATCCAAGTGATCAGTACATGATCATCACGTGATCAGTGTATGATCAGCCACGTGAACAGTGCATGCTCAGTCACGTGATCTGGGCCTGCTGAGCTGCGTGATTACTGTCTGCTCATCTGCTTGACAATTGCCAGCTGAGCTGCACGATTCCTGCCTGTCATCTGCTTGACAATTGCCAGCTGTGCTGCGTAATTCCTGCCTGCTCAGCTGCTTGATTATTGCCAGCTGAGCAGCATGATTCCTCACACCTGTGTTCCATGATTATTGCCTGCTGACTGTTTGATTCGTGCCTACTCAGCTCTGTGTTTATTGCCTCCAGAGGCACATGATCAGTGTATGATAGCAAACATGATCAGCGCATGATCAGTCACATGGTCAGCGCCATTAAGTCACGTGATCACTACATGATAGTCATGTGATCAGTCCATGCTCAGTCACGGTATCAGTGCATGATCAGCCACGTGATCAGTGCATGATCTGTCACAAGATTAGTGTATGATCATCCACGTGATCAGTGCACGGGCAGTCATGTGATCAGTGCATGATATAGACGTGAACAGTGCATGATCAGTCTCGTGATCAGTGCATGATAGCCACGTGATCAGTGCATGATCAGTCACCTGATGGGTGTATGATCATTCACGTGACCTGTACATGGTAGCTACATGATCATTGCATGATCAGCCACGTGAGTAGTTCATGATAGCCACGTGATCACTGCATGATCAGTCACGTGATCAGTGCATGATCAGTCATGTGACCAGTACATGGTAGCTGGGGGATCATGGCATGATCAGCCACGTGAGCAGTGCATGATAGCCACGTGACCAGTGCATGATCAGACACGAGATCAGTGCATGATCAGTCACGTGATCAGTGCATGATCAGCCACGTGATCAGTGCATGACCTGGCACGTGATCAGTGTATGTCCAGCCAAGTGATCAGTGCATGATAGCCACGTGATCAGTGCATGATCAGTCACGTGATCAGTGCATGATCAGTTATGTGATCAGTGTATGATCAGCCACGTGATCAGTGCATGATCAGCCACATGATCAGTGCATGATCAATTACGTGATCAGTGCCTGATCAGTTCACGTGACCAGTACATGGTATCTACGTGATCATTGCCTGATCAGCCACATGATCAGTGCATGATAGCCACGTGATCAGTGCATGATAGTCACGTGATCAGTGCATGATCAGTCATGTGATACGTGTGTGATCAGCCACGTGATCAGTGCATGATATCCACGTGATCAGTGCATGACAGCCACGTGATCAGTGCATGAGAGCCACGTGATCAGTGCATGATCAGCCACGTGATCAGTGCATGATGAGCCACGTGATCAGTGCAGGATCAATTACGTGATCAGTGCATGATCAGTCACGTGACTAGTACATGGTTGCTACGTGATCGTTGCATGATCAGCCACGTGAGCAGAGCATGATAGCCACGTGATCAGTGCATGATCAGTCACGTGATCAGTACATGATCAGTCACGTGAACAGTGCATGATCATTTACGTGATCTTTGCATGATCAGTCACGTTACCAGTATATGGTTGCTAAATGATCATTCCATGACGAGCCACGTGAGCATGCATGATAGCCACGTGATGTGTGCATGAGTTACGTGAGCAGAGTATGATCAGCCACGTGATCAGTGCATGAGTGCCACGTGATCAGTGCATGATATGTCACGTGACAGGTGTGTGATCAGCCACGTGAACAGTGCATGTTCAGCCACGTGATCAGTGCATGATAGCCACGTGATCAGTGCATGATCAGTTACGTGAGCAGTGTATGATCAGCCACGTGATCAGTGCATGGTCAGACACGTGAACAGTGTATGATCAGCCACGTGATCAGTGCATGATATCCAAGTGATCAGTACATGATCATCACGTGATCAGTGTATGATCAGCCACGTGAACAGTGCATGCTCAGTCACGTGATCTGGGCCTGCTGAGCTGCGTGATTACTGTCTGCTCATCTGCTTGACAATTGCCAGCTGAGCTGCACGATTCCTGCCTGCTCAGTTGCTTGATTATTGCCAGCTGAGCAGCATGATTCCTCACACCTGAGTTCCATGATTATTGCCTTCTGACTGTTTGATTCGTGCCTACTCAGCTCTTTGTTTATTGCCTCCAGAGGCACATGATCAGTGTATGATAGCAAACATGATCAGCGCATGATCAATCACATGATCAGCGCCATTAAGTCACGTGATCACTACATGATAGTCATGTGATCAGTCCATGCTCAGTCACGGTATCAGTGCATGATCAGCCACGTGATCAGTGCATGATCTGTCACAAGATTAGTGTATGATCATCCACGTGATCAGTGCACGGGCAGTCATGTGATCAGTGCATGATATAGACGTGAACAGTGCATGACCAGTCTCGTGATCGGTGCATGATAACCATGTGATCAGTGCATGACAGCCACGTGATCAGTGCATGAGAGCCACGGGATCAGTGCATGATCAGTCACGTGATACATGTGTGATTAGCCACGTGATCAGTGCATGATGAGCCACGTGATCAGTGCAGGATCAATTACGTGATCAGTGCATGATCAGTCACGTGACCAGTACATGGTTGCTACGTGATCGTTGCATGATCAGCCACGTGAGCAGAGCATGATAGCCACGTGGTCAGTGCATGATCAGTCACGTGATCAGTACATGATCAGTCACGTGAACAGTGCATGATCATTTACGTGATCTTTGCATGATCAGTCACGTTACCAGTATATGGTTGCTATGTGATCATTCCATGACGAGCCACGTGAGCAGTGCATGATAGCCACGTGATGTGTGCATGAGTCACGTGAGCAGAGTATGATCAGCCACGTGATCAGTGCATGAGTGCCACGTGATCAGTGCATGATATGTCACGTGACAGGTGTGTGATCAGCCACGTGAACAGTGCATGTTCAGCCACGTGATCAGTGCATGATAGCCACGTGATCAGTGCATGATCAGTTACGTGAGCAGTGTATGATCAGCCACGTGATCAGTGCATGGTCAGACACGTGAACAGTGTATGATCAGCCACGTGATCAGTGCATGATATCCAAGTGATCAGTGCATGATCATCACGTGATCAGTGTATGATCAGACACGTGAACAGTGCATGCTCAGTCACGTGATCTGGGCCTGCTGAGCTGCGTGATTACTGTCTGCTCATCTGCTTGACAATTGCCAGCTGAGCTGCACGATTCCTGCCTGTCATCTGCTTGACAATTGCCAGCTGTGCTGCGTAATTCCTGCCTGCTCAGCTGCTTGATTAATGCCAGCTGAGCAGCATGATTCCTCACACCTGTGTTCCATGATTATTGCCTGCTGACTGTTTGATTCGTGCCTACTCAGCTCTTTGTTTATTGCCTCCAGAGGCACATGATCAGTGTATGATAGCAAACATGATCAGCGCATGATCAGTCACATGATCAGCGCCATTAAGTCACGTGATCACTACATGAAACTCATGTGATCAGTCCATGCTCAGACACGGTATCAGTGCATGATCAGCCACGTGATCAGTGCATGATCTGTCACAAGATTAGTGTATGATCATCCACGTGATCAGTGCACGGGCAGTCATGTGATCAGTGCATGATATAGACTTGAACAGTGCATGACCAGTCTCGTGATCCGTGCATGATAGCCACGTGATCAGTGCATGATCAGTCACCTGATGGGTGTATGATCATTCACGTGACCTGTACATGGTAGCTACATGATCATTGCATGATCAGCCACGTGAGTAGTTCATGATAGCCACGTGATCACTGCATGATCAGTCATGTGATCAGTGCATGATCAGTCATGTGACCAGTACATGGTAGCTGGGGGATCATGGCATGATCAGCCACGTGAGCAGTGCATGATAGCCACGTGATCAGTGCATGATCAGTCACGTGATCAGTGCATGATCAGTTATGTGATCAGTGTATGATCAGCCACGTGATCAGTGCATGATCAGCCACATGGTCAGTGCATGATCAATTACGTGCTCAGTGCATGATCAGTTACGTGAGCAGTACATGGTAGCTACGTGATCATTGCCTGATCAGCCACGTGATCAGTGCATGATAGCCACGTGATCAGTGCATGATAGCCACGTGATCAGTGCATGATCAGTCATGTGATACGTGTGTGATCAGCCATATGATCAGTGCATGATATCCACGTGATCAGTGCATGACAGCCACGTGATCAGTGCATGAGAGCCACGGGATCAGTGCATGATCAGTCACGTGACACATGTGTGATCAGCCACGTGATCAGTGCATGATGAGCCACGTGATCAGTGCAGGATCAATTACGTGATCAGTGCATGATCCGTCACGTAACCAGTACATGGTTGCGACGTGATCGTTGCATGATCAGCCACGTGAGCAGAGCATGATAGCCACGTGGTCAGTGCATGATCAGTCACGTGATCAGTACATGATCAGACACGTGAACAGTGCATGCTCAGTCACGTTATCTGGGCCTGCTGAGCTGCGTGATTACTGTCTGCTCATCTGCTTGACAATTGCCAGCTGAGCTGCACGATTGCTGCCTGTCATCTGTTTGACAATTGCCAGCTGTGCTGCGTAATTCCTGCCTGCTCAGCTGCTTGATTATTGCCAGCTGAGCAGCATGATTCCTCACACCTGTGTTCCATGATTATTGCCTGCTGACTGTTTGATTCGTGCCTACTCAGCTCTGTGTTTATTGCCTCCAGAGGCACATGATCAGTGTATGATAGCAAACATGATCAGCGCATGATCAGTCACATGGTCAGCGCCATTAAGTCACGTGATCACTACATGATAGTCATGTGATCAGTCCATGCTCAGTCACGGTATCAGTGCATGAATAGCCACGTGATCAGTGCATGGTCTGTCACAAGATTAGTGTATGATCATCCACGTGATCAGTGCACGGGCAGTCATGTGATCAGTGCATGATATAGACGTGAACAGTGCATGATCAGTCTCGTGATCAGTGCATGATAGCCACGTGATCAGTGCATGATCAGTCACCTGATGGGTGTATGATCATTCACGTGACCTGTACATGGTAGCTACATGATCATTGCATGATCAGCCACGTGAGTAGTTCATGATAGCCACGTGATCACTGCATGATCAGTCATGTGATCAGTGCATGATCAGTCATGTGACCAGTACATGGTAGCTGGGGGATCATGGCATGATCAGCCACGTGAGCAGTGCATGATAGCCACGTGATCAGTGCATGATCAGTCACGAGATCAGTGCATGATCAGTCACGTGATCAGTGCATGATCAGACACGAGATCAGTGCATGATCAGTCACGTGATCAGTGCATGATCAGCCACCTGATCAGTGCATGACCAGGCACGTGATCAGTGTATGACCAGCCAAGTGATCAGTGCATGATAGCCACGTGATCAGTGCATGATCAGCCACGTGATCAGTGCATGATCAGCCACATGATCAGTGCATGATCCATTACGTGCTCAGTGCATGATCAGTTACGTGACCAGTTCAAGGTAGCTACGTGATCATTGCCTGATAAGCCACGTGATCAGTGCATGATAGCCACGTGATCAGTGCATGAGAGCCACGTGATCAGTGCATGATCAGTCATGTGATACGTGTGTGATCAGCCACATGATCAGTGCATGATATCCACGTGATCAGTGCATGACAGCCACGTGATCAGTGCATGAGAGCCACGGGATCAGTGCATGATCAGTCACGTGATACATGTGTGATCAGCCACGTGATCAGTGCATGATGAGCCACGTGATCAGTGCAGGATCAATTACGTGATCAGTGCATGATCAGTCACGTGACCAGTACATGGTTGCTACGTGATCGTTGCATGATCAGACACGTGAGCAGAGCATGATAGCCACGTGGTCAGTGCATGATCAGTCATGTGATCAGTACATGATCAGTCACGTGAACAGTCCATGATCATTTACCTGATCTTTGCATGATCAGTCACGTTACCAGTATATGGTTGCTACATGATCATTCCATGACGAGCCACGTGAGCAGTGCATGATAGCCACGTGATGTGTGCATGAGTTACGTGAGCAGAGTATGATCAGCCACGTGATCAGTGCATGAGTGACACGTGATCAGTGCATGATATGTCACGTGACAGGTGTGTGATCAGCCACGTGAACACTGCATGTTCAGCCACGTGATCAGTGCATGATAACCACGTGAACAGTGCATGATCAGTTACGTGAGCAGTGTATGATCAGCCACGTGATCAGCGCATGGTCAGACACATGAACAGTGTATGATCAGCCACGTGATCAGTGCATGATATCCAAGTGATCAGTACATGATCATCACGTGATCAGTGTATGATCAGCCACGTGAACAGTGCATGCTCAGTCACGTGATCTGGGCCTGCTGAGCTGCGTGATTACTGTCTGCTCATCTGCTTGACAATTGCCAGCTGAGCTGCACGATTCCTGCCTGCTCAGCTGCTTGATTATTGCCAGCTGAGCAGCATGATTCCTCACACCTGAGTTCCATGATTATTGCCTGCTGACTGTTTGATTCGTGCCTACTAAGCTCTTTGTTTATTGCCTCCAGAGGCACATGATCAGTGTATGATAGCAAACATGATCAGCGCATGATCAGTCACATGATCAGCGCCATTAAGTCACGTGATCACTACATGATAGTCATGTGATCAGTCCATGCTCAGTCACGGTATCAGTGCATGATCAGCCACGTGTTCAGTGCATGATCTGTCACAAGATTAGTGTATGATCATCCACGTGATCAGTGCACGGGCAGTCATGTGATCAGTGCATGATATAGACGTGAACAGTGCATGACCAGTCTCGTGATCGGTGCATGATAACCATGTGATCAGTGCATGATCAGCCACGTGATCAGTGCATGAGAGCCACGGGATCAGTGCATGATCAGTCACGTGATACATGTGTGATCAGCCACGTGATCAGTGCATGATGAGCCACGTGATCAGTGCAGGATCAATTACGTGATCAGTGCATGATCAGTCACGTGACCATTACATGGTTGCTACGTGATCGTTGCATGATCAGCCACGTGAGCAGAGCATGATAGCCACGTGGTCAGTGCATGATCAGTCACGTGATCAGTACATGATCAGTCACGTGAACAGTGCATGATCATTTACGTGATCTTTGCATGATCAGTCACGTTACCAGTATATGGTTGCTATGTGATCATTCCATGACGAGCCACGTGAGCAGTGCATGATAGCCACGTGATGTGTGAATGAGTCACGTGAGCAGAGTATGATCAGCCACGTGATCAGTGCATGAGTGCCACGTGATCAGTGCATGATATGTCACGTGACAGGTGTGTGATCAGCCACGTGAACAGTGCATGTTCAGCCACGTGATCAGTGCATGATAGCCACGTGATCAGTGCATGATCAGTTACGTGAGCAGTGTATGATCAGCCACGTGATCAGTGCATGGTCAGACACGTGAACAGTGTATGATCAGCCACGTGATCAGTGCATGATATCCAAGTGATCAGTGCATGATCATCACGTGATCAGTGTATGATCAGACACGTGAACAGTGCATGCTCAGTCACGTGATCTGGGCCTGCTGAGCTGCGTGATTACTGTCTGCTCATCTGCTTGACAATTGCCAGCTGAGCTGCACGATTCCTGCCTGTCATCTGCTTGACAATTGCCAGCTGTGCTGCGTAATTCCTGCCTGCTCAGCTGCTTGATTATTGCCAGCTGAGCAGCATGATTCCTCACACCTGTGTTCCATGATTATTGCCTGCTGACTGTTTGATTCGTGCCTACTCAGCTCTTTGTTTATTGCCTCCAGAGGCACATGATCACTGTATGATAGCAAACATGATCAGCGCATGATCAGTCACATGATCAGCGCCATTAAGTCACGTGATCACTACATGAGAGTCATGTGATCAGTCCATGCTCAGTCACGGTATCAGTGCATGATCAGCCACGTGAGCAGTGCATGATAGCCACGTGATCAGTGCATGATCAGGCACGTGATCAGTGCATGATCAGCCACGTGATCAGTGCATGACCAGGCACGTGATCAGTGTATGTCCAGCCAAGTGATCAGTGCATTATAGCCACGTGATCAGTGCATGATCAGTCACGTGATCAGTGCATGATCTGTTATGTGATCAGTGTATGATCAGCCACGTGATTAGTGCATGATCAGTCATGTGACCAGTACATGGTAGCTACGTGATCATTGCTTGATCAGCCACGTGATCAGTGCATGATAGCCACATGATCAGTGCATGATCAGCCAGGTGATCAGTGCATGATCACTCATGTGATACGTGTGTGATCAGCCACGTGATCAGTGCATGATATCCACGTGATCATTGCATGAGAGCCACGTGATCAGTGCATGATCAGTCACGTGATACATGTGTGATCAGCCACGTGATCAGTGCATGATGAGCCACGTGATCAGTGCAGGATCAATTACGTGATCAGTGCATGATCAGTCACGTGACCAGTACATGGTTGCTACGTGATCGTTACATGATCAGCCACGTGAGCAGAGCATGAAAGCCACGTGGTCAGTGCATGATCAGTCACGTGATCAGTACATGATCAGTCACATGAACAGTGCATGATCATTTACGTGATCTTTGCATGATCAGTCAGGTTACCAGTACATGGTTGCTATGTAATCATTCCATGACGAGCCACGTGAGCAGTGCATGATAGCCACGTGATCAGTGCATGATCAGACACGAGATCAGTGCATAATCAGTCACGTGATCAGTGCATGATTAGCCACGTGATCAGTGCATGACCAGGCACGTGATCAGTGTATGTCCACCCAAGTGATCAGTGCATGTTAGCCACGTGATCAGTGCATGATCAGTCAGGTGATCAGTGCATGATCAGTTATGTGAGCAGTGTATGATCAGCCACGTGATCAGTGCATGATCAGCCACATGATCAGTGCATGATCAGTTACGTGATCAGTGCATGATCAGTCATGTGACCAGTACATGGTAGCTACGTGATCATTGCCTGATCAGCCACGTGATCAGTGCATGATAGCCACGTGATCAGTGCATGATCAGTTACATGAGCAGTGTATGATCAGCCACGTGATCAGTGCATGGTCAGACACGTGAACAGTGTATGATCAGCCATGTGATCAGTGCATGATATCCAAGTGATCAGTGCATGATCATCACTTGATCAGTGTATGATCAGCCACGTGAACAGTGCATGCTCAGTCACGTGATCTGGGCCTGCTGAGCTGCGTGATTACTGTCTGCTCATCTGCTTGACAATTGCCAGCTGAGCTGCACGATTCCTGCCTGTCATCTGCTTGACAATTGCCAGCTGTGCTGCGTAATTCCTGCCTGCTCAGCTGCTTGATTATTGCCAGCTGAGCAGCATTATTCCTCACACCTGAGTTCCATGATTATTGCCTGCTGACTGTTTGATTCGTGCCTACTCAGCTCTTTGTTTATTGCCTCCAGAGGCACATGATCAGTGTATGATAGCAAACATGATCAGCGCATTATCAGTCACATGATCAGCGCCATTAAGTCACGTGATCACTACATGATAGTCATGTGATCAGTCCATGCTCAGTCACGGTATCAGTGCATGATCAGCCACGTGATCAGTGCATGATAGCCACGTGATCAGTGCATGATCAGCCACGTGATCAGTGCATGATCAGTCACGTGATCAGTGCATGATCAGCCACGTGATCAGTGCATGATCAGTCACGTGATCAGTGCATGATCAGCCACGTGATCAGTGCATGATCAGTCACGTGATCAGTGCATGATATAGACGTGATCAGTGCATGATCAGTCACGTGATCAGTGCATGATAGCCACGTGATCAGTGCATGATCAGTCACGTGATCAGTGCATGATCAGTCACGTGACCTGTACATGGTAGCTACGTGATCATTGCATGATCAGCCACGTGAGCAGTGCATGATAGCCACGTGATCAGTGCATGATCAGTCACGTGATCAGTGCATGATCAGTCACGTGATCAGTGCATGATAGCCACGTGATCAGTGCATGATCAGCCACGTGATCAGTGCATGATAGCCACGTGATCAGTGCATGATCAGTCACGTGATCAGTGCATGATCAGTCACGTGATCAGTGCATGATCAGCCACGTGATCAGTGCATGATCAGCCACGTGATCAGTGCATGATCAATTACGTGATCAGTGCATGATCAGTCACGTGACCAGTACATGGTAGCTACGTGATCATTGCATGATCAGCCACGTGATCAGTGCATGATAGCCACGTGATCAGTGCATGATAGCCACGTGATCAGTGCATGATCAGTCATGTGATACGTGTGTGATCAGCCACGTGATCAGTGCATGATAGCCACGTGATCAGTGCATGACAGCCACGTGATCAGTGCATGAGAGCCACGTGATCAGTGCATGATCAGTCACGTGATCATGTGTGATCAGCCACGTGATCAGTGCATGATCAGCCACGTGATCAGTGCATGATCAGTTACGTGATCAGTGCATGATCAGTCACGTGATCAGTGCATGATCAGCCACGTGATCAGTGCATGATCAGCCACGTGATCAGTGCATGATAGCCACGTGATCAGTGCATGATCAGCACGTGATCAGTGCATGATCAGTCACGTGATCAGTGCATGATCAGCCACGTGATCAGTGCATGCAGAGTCACGTGATCAGGGCCTGCTGAGCTGCGTGATTACTGTCTGCTCATCTGCTTGACAATTGCCAGCTGAGCTGCACGATTCCTGCCTGCTCAGCTGCTTGATTATTGCCAGCTGAGCAGCATGATTCCTCACACCTGAGTTCCATGATTATTGCCTGCTGACTGTTTGATTCGTGCCTACTCAGCTCTTTGTTTATTGCCTCCAGAGGCACATGATCAGTGTATGATAGCAAACATGATCAGCGCATGATCAGTCACATGATCAGCTCCATTAAGTCACGTGATCACTACATGATAGTCATGTGATCAGTCCATGCTCAGTCACGGTATCAGTGCATGATCAGCCACGTGATCAGTGCATGATCTGTCACAAGATTAGTGTATGATCATCCACGTGATCAGTGCATGGGCAGTCATGTGATCAGTGCATGATATAGACGTGATCAGTGCATGATCAGTCTCGTGATCAGTGCATGATAGCCACGTGATCAGTGCATGATCAGTCACCTGATGGGTGTATGATCATTCACGTGACCTGTACATGGTAGCTACATGATCATTGCATGATCAGCCACGTGAGTAGTGCATGATAGCCACGTGATCACTGCATGATCAGTCACGTGATCAGTGCATGATCAGTCAAGTGACCAGTACATGGTAGCTGCGTGATCATGGCATGATCAGCCACGTGAGCAGTGCATGATAGCCACGTGATCAGTGCATGATCAGACAGTGATCAGTGCATGATCAGTCACGTGATCAGTGCATGATCAGCCACGTGATCAGTGCATGATCATGCACGTGATCAGTGCATGATCAGCCACGTGATCAGTGCATGATAGCCACGTGATCAGTGCATGATCAGTCACGTGATCAGTGCATGATCAGTTACGTGATCAGTGCATGATCAGCCACGTGATCAGTGCATGATCAGCCACGTGATCAGTGCATGATAGCCACGTGATCAGTGCATGATAGCCACGTGATCAGTGCATGATCAGTCACGTGATCAGTGCATGATCAGCCACGTGATCAGTGCATGATAGCCACGTGATCAGTGCATGACAGCCACGTGATCAGTGCATGATAGCCACGTGATCAGTGCATGATCAGTCACGTGATCATGTGTGATCAGCCACGTGATCAGTGCATGATGCCACGTGATCAGTGCATGATCAATTACGTGATCAGTGCATGATCAGTCACGTGATCAGTGCATGGTTGCTACGTGATCAGTGCATGATCAGCCACGTGATCAGTGCATGATAGCCACGTGATCAGTGCATGATCAGTCACGTGATCAGTGCATGATCAGTCACGTGATCAGTGCATGATCAGCCACGTGATCAGTGCATGATCAGTCACGTGACCAGTATATGGTTGCTACGTGATCATTCCATGACAGCCACGTGAGCAGTGCATGATAGCCACGTGATCAGTGCATGATCAGCCACGTGATCAGTGCATGATCAGTCACGTGATCAGTGCATGATCAGCCACGTGATCAGTGCATGATCAGCCACGTGATCAGTGCATGATGCCACGTGATCAGTGCATGATCAGTCACGTGATCAGTGCATGATCAGTTACGTGATCAGTGCATGATCAGCCACGTGATCAGTGCATGATCAGCCACGTGATCAGTGCATGATCAATTACGTGATCAGTGCATGATCAGTCACGTGACCAGTACATGGTTGCTACGTGATCAGTGCATGATCAGCACGTGATCAGTGCATGATAGCCACGTGATCAGTGCATGATCAGTCACGTGATCAGTGCATGATCAGTCACGTGATCAGTGCATGATCATTTACGTGATCAGTGCATGATCAGTCACGTGACCAGTATATGGTAGCTACGTGATCATTGCATGACAGCCACGTGAGCAGTGCATGATAGCCACGTGATCAGTGCATGAGTTACGTGAGCAGTGCATGATCAGCCACGTGATCAGTGCATGATGCCACGTGATCAGTGCATGATCAGTCACGCGAACAGTGCATGATCAGCCACGTGATCAGTGCATGATCAGCCACGTGATCAGTGCATGATATCCACGTGATCAGTGCATGATCATCACGTGATCAGTGTATGATCAGCCACGTGAACAGTGCATGCTCAGTCACGTGATCAGGGCCTGCTGAGCTGCGTGATTACTGTCTGCTCATCTGCTTGACAATTGCCAGCTGAGCTGCACGATTCCTGCCTGTCATCTGCTTGACAATTGCCAGCTGTGCTGCGTAATTCCTGCCTGCTCAGCTGCTTGATTATTGCCAGCTGAGCAGCATGATTCCTCACAGCTGAGTTCCATGATTATTGCCTGCTGACTGTTTGATTCGTGCCTACTCAGCTCTTTGTTTATTGCCTCCAGAGGCACATGATCAGTGTATGATAGCAAACATGATCAGCGCATGATCAGTCACATGATCAGCGCCATTAAGTCACGTGATCACTACATGATAGTCATGTGATCAGTCCATGCTCAGTCACGTATCAGTGCATGATCAGCCACGTGATCAGTGCATGATCAGTCACGTGATGGGTGTATGATCATTCACGTGATCAGTGCATGGTAGCTGCATGATCAGTGCATGATCAGCCACGTGATAGTGCATGATAGCCACGTGATCAGTGCATGATCAGTCACGTGATCAGTGCATGATCAGTCACGTGACCAGTACATGGTAGCTGCGTGATCATGCATGATCAGCCACGTGAGCAGTGCATGATAGCCACGTGATCAGTGCATGATCAGACACGTGATCAGTGCATGATCAGTCACGTGATCAGTGCATGATCAGCCACGTGATCAGTGCATGATCAGGCACGTGATCAGTGTATGTCAGCCACGTGATCAGTGCATGATAGCACGTGATCAGTGCATGATCAGTCACGTGATCAGTGCATGATCAGATATGTGATCAGTGTATGATCAGCCACGTGATCAGTGCATGATCAGCCACATGATCAGTGCATGATCAATTACGTGATCAGTGCATGATCAGTCACGTGACCAGTACATGGTAGCTACGTGATCATTGCCTGATCAGCCACGTGATCAGTGCATGATAGCCACGTGATCAGTGCATGATAGCCACGTGATCAGTGCATGATCAGTCATGTGATACGTGTGTGATCAGCCACGTGATCAGTGCATGATATCCACGTGATCAGTGCATGACAGCCACGTGATCAGTGCATGAGATCCACGTGATCAGTGCATGATCAGTCACGTGATACATGTGTGATCAGCCACGTGATCAGTGCATGATGAGCCACGTGATCAGTGCATGATCAATTACGTGATCAGTGCATGATCAGTCACGTGACCAGTACATGGTTGCTACGTGATCGTTGCATGATCAGCCACTTGAGCAGAGCATGATAGCCACGTGATCAGTGCATGATCAGTCACGTGATCAGTACATGATCAGTCACGTAAACAGTGCATGATCATTTACGTGATCTTTGCATGATCAGTCACGTGACCAGTATATGGTTGCTACGTGATCATTCCATGACGAGCCACGTGAGCAGTGCATGATAGCCACGTGATGTGTGCATGAGTTACGTGAGCAGAGTATGATCAGCCACGTGATCAGTGCATGATAGCCACGTGATCAGTGCATGATCAGTCACGTGATCAGTGCATGATCAGCCACGTGATCAGTGCATGATCAGCCACGTGATCAGTGCATGATCAGTCACGTGATCAGTGCATGATCAGCCACGTGATCAGTGCATGATCAGACACGTGATCAGTGCATGATCAGCCACGTGATCAGTGCATGATCAGCCACGTGATCAGTGCATGATCAGTCACGTGATCAGTGTATGATCAGCCACGTGAACAGTGCATGCTCAGTCACGTGATCAGGGCCTGCTGAGCTGCGTGATTACTGTCTGCTCATCTGCTTGACAATTGCCACCTGAGCTGCACGATTCCTGCCTGTCATCTGCTTGACAATTGCCAGCTGTGCTGCGTAATTCCTGCCTGCTCAGCTGCTTGATTATTGCCAGCTGAGCAGCATGATTCCTCACACCTGAGTTCCATGATTATTGCCTGCTGACTGTTTGATTCGTGCCTACTCAGCTCTTTGTTTATTGCCTCCAGAGGCACATGATCAGTGTATGATAGCAAACATGATCAGCGCATGATCAGTCACATGATCAGCGCCATTAAGTCACGTGATCACTACATGATAGTCATGTGATCAGTCCATGCTCAGTCACGGTATCAGTGCATGATCAGCCACGTGATCAGTGCATGATCAGTCACGTGATCAGTGCATGATCAGTCACGTGATCAGTGCATGGTAGCTGCGTGATCATGCATGATCAGCCACGTGATCAGTGCATGATAGCCACGTGATCAGTGCATGATCAGCCACGTGATCAGTGCATGATCAGTCACGTGATCAGTGCATGATCAGCCACGTGATCAGTGCATGATCAGGCACGTGATCAGTGCATGTCCAGCCACGTGATCAGTGCATGATAGCCACGTGATCAGTGCATGATCAGTCACGTGATCAGTGCATGATCAGTCATGTGATCAGTGCATGATCAGCCACGTGATCAGTGCATGATCAGCCACGTGATCAGTGCATGATCAGTTACGTGATCAGTGCATGATCAGTCACGTGATCAGTGCATGGTAGCTACGTGATCAGTGCATGATCAGCCACGTGATCAGTGCATGATAGCCACGTGATCAGTGCATGATAGCCACGTGATCAGTGCATGATCAGTCACGTGATCAGTGTGTGATCAGCCACGTGATCAGTGCATGATCAGCCACGTGATCAGTGCATGATCAGTCACGTGATCAGTGCATGATCAGCCACGTGATCAGTGCATGATCAGGCACGTGATCAGTGCATGTCCAGCCACGTGATCAGTGCATGATAGCCACGTGATCAGTGCATGATCAGTCACGTGATCAGTGCATGATCAGCCACGTGATCAGTGCATGATCAGGCACGTGATCAGTGCATGTCCAGCCACGTGATCAGTGCATGATAGCCACGTGATCAGTGCATGATCAGTCACGTGATCAGTGCATGATCAGTCACGTGATCAGTGCATGATCAGCCACGTGACAGTGCATGATAGCCACGTGATCAGTGCATGATCAGCCACGTGATCAGTGCATGATAGCCACGTGATCAGTGCATGATAGCCACGTGATCAGTGCATGATCAGTCACGTGATCGTGCATGATCAGCCACGTGATCAGTGCATGATATCCACGTGATCAGTGCATGATCAGCCACGTGATCAGTGCATGATGAGCCACGTGATCAGTGCAGGATCAATTACGTGATCAGTGCATGATCAGTCACGTGACCAGTACATGGTTGCTACGTGATCGTTGCATGATCAGCCACGTGAGCAGAGCATGATAGCCACGTGATCAGTGCATGATCAGTCACGTGATCAGTACATGATCAGTCACGTGAACAGTGCATGATCATTTACGTGATCTTTGCATGATCAGTCACGTGACCAGTATATGGTTGCTACGTGATCATTCCATGACGAGCCACGTGAGCAGTGCATGATAGCCACGTGATGTGTGCATGAGTTACGTGAGCAGAGTATGATCAGCCACGTGATCAGTGCATGAGTGCCACGTGATCAGTGCATGATATGTCACGTGACAGGTGTGTGATCAGCCACGTGAACAGTGCATGTTCAGCCACGTGATCAGTGCATGATAGCCACGTGATCAGTGCATGATCAGTTACGTGAGCAGTGTATGATCAGCCACGTGATCAGTGCATGATATCCAAGTGATCAGTGCATGATCATCACGTGATCAGTGTATGATCAGCCACGTGAACAGTGCATGCTCAGTCACGTGATCTGGGCCTGCTGAGCTGCGTGATTACTGTCTGCTCATCTGCTTGACAATTGCCAGCTGAGCTGCACGATTCCTGCCTGTCATCTGCTTGACAATTGCCAGCTGTGCTGCGTAATTCCTGCCTGCTCAGCTGCTTGATTATTGCCAGCTGAGCAGCATGATTCCTCACACCTGAGTTCCATGATTATTGCCTGCTGACTGTTTGATTCGTGCCTACTCAGCTCTTTGTTTATTGCCTCCAGAGGCACATGATCAGTGTATGATAGCAAACATGATCAGCGCATGATCAGTCACATGATCAGCGCCATTAAGTCACGTGATCACTACATGATAGTCATGTGATCAGTCCATGCTCAGTCACGGTATCAGTGCATGATCAGCCACGTGATCAGTGCATGATAGCCACGTGATCAGTGCATGATCAGGCACGTGATCAGTGCATGATCAGTCACGTGATCAGTGCATGATCAGGCACGTGATCAGTGCATGATCAGCCACGTGATCAGTGCATGATAGCCACGTGATCAGTGCATGATCAGTCACGTGATCAGTGCATGATCAGCCACGTGATCAGTGCATGATCAGCCACGTGATCAGTGCATGATCAGTCACGTGACCAGTACATGGTAGCTACGTGATCATTGCATGATCAGCCACGTGATCAGTGCATGATAGCCACGTGATCAGTGCATGATAGCCACGTGATCAGTGCATGATCAGTCATGTGATAGTGTGTGATCAGCCACGTGATCAGTGCATGATAGCCACGTGATCAGTGCATGATAGCCACGTGATCAGTGCATGATCAGTCACGTGATCATGTGTGATCAGCCACGTGATCAGTGCATGATCAGCCACGTGATCAGTGCATGATCAATTACGTGATCAGTGCATGATCAGTCACGTGATCAGTACATGGTAGCTACGTGATCGTTGCATGATCAGCCACGTGATCAGTGCATGATAGCCACGTGATCAGTGCATGATCAGTCACGTGATCAGTGCATGATCAGTTACGTGATCAGTGCATGATCAGTCACGTGACCAGTACATGGTTGCTACGTGATCATTGCATGATCAGCCACGTGATCAGTGCATGATAGCCACGTGATCAGTGCATGATCAGTCACGTGATCAGTGCATGATCAGTCACGTGATCAGTGCATGATCAGCCACGTGATCAGTGCATGATCAGTCACGTGATCAGTGCATGATCAGCCACGTGATCAGTGCATGATAGCCACGTGATCAGTGCATGATCAGTCACGTGATCAGTGCATGATCAGTTACGTGATCAGTGTATGATCAGCCACGTGATCAGTGCATGATCAGCCACGTGATCAGTGCATGATCAATTACGTGATCAGTGCATGATCAGTCATGTGACCAGTGCATGGTAGCCACGTGATCAGTGCATGATCAGCCACGTGATCAGTGCATGATAGCCACGTGATCAGTGCATGATCAGTTACGTGAGCAGTGTATGATCAGCCACGTGATCAGTGCATGGTCAGACACGTGAACAGTGAATGATCAGCCACGTGATCAGTGCATGATATCCAAGTGATCAGTGCATGATCATCACGTGATCAGTGTATGATCAGCCACGTGAACAGTGCATGCTCAGTCACGTGATCTGGGCCTGCTGAGCTGCGTGATTACTGTCTGCTCATCTGCTTGACAATTGCCAGCTGAGCTGCACGATTCCTGCCTGTCATCTGCTTGACAATTGCCAGCTGTGCTGCGTAATTCCTGCCTGCTCAGCTGCTTGATTATTGCCAGCTGAGCAGCATGATTCCTCACACTGTGTTCCATGATTATTGCCTGCTGACTGTTTGATTCGTGCCTACTCAGCTCTTTGTTTATTGCCTCCAGAGGCACATGATCAGTGTATGATAGCAAACATGATCAGCGCATGATCAGTCACATGATCAGCGCCATTAAGTCACGTGATCACTACATGATAGTCATGTGATCAGTCCATGCTCAGTCACGGTATCAGTGCATGATCAGCCACGTGATCAGTGCATGATAGCCACGTGATCAGTGCATGATCAGACACGTGATCAGTGCATGATCAGTCACGTGATCAGTGCATGATCAGCCACGTGATCAGTGCATGATCAGTCACGTGATCAGTGCATGATCATCCACGTGATCAGTGCATGATCAGTCATGTGATCAGTGCATGATATAGACGTGATCAGTGCATGATCAGTCACGTGATCAGTGCATGATAGCCACGTGATCAGTGCATGATCAGTCACGTGATCAGTGCATGATCAGTCACGTGACCAGTACATGGTAGCTACATGATCAGTGCATGATCAGCCACGTGATCAGTGCATGATAGCCACGTGATCAGTGCATGATCAGTCACGTGATCAGTGCATGATCAGTCATGTGACCAGTACATGGTAGCTGCGTGATCATGCATGATCAGCCACGTGATCAGTGCATGATAGCCACGTGATCAGTGCATGATCAGTCATGTGATACATGTGTGATCAGCCACGTGATCAGTGCATGATATCCACGTGATCAGTGCATGACAGCCACGTGATCAGTGCATGATCAGTCACGTGATACATGTGTGATCAGCCACGTGATCAGTGCATGATGAGCCACGTGATCAGTGCAGGATCAATTACGTGATCAGTGCATGATCAGTCACGTGACCAGTACATGGTTGCTACGTGATCGTTGCAAGATCAGCCACGTGAGCAGAGCATGATAGCCACGTGATCAGTGCATGATCAGTCACGTGATCAGTACATGATCAGTCACGTGAACAGTGCATGATCATTTACGTGATCTTTGCATGATCAGTCACGTGACCAGTATATGATTGCTACGTGATCATTCCATGACGAGCCACGTGAGCAGTGCATGATAGCCACGTGATGTGTGCATGAGTTACGTGAGCAGAGTATGATCAGCCACGTGATCAGTGCATGAGTGCCACGTGATCAGTGCATGATATGTCACGTGACAGGTGTGTGATCAGCCACGTGAACAGTGCATGTTCAGCCACGTGATCAGTGCATGATAGCCACGTGATCAGTGCATGATCAGTTACGTGAGCAGTGTATGATCAGCCACGTGATCAGTGCATGGTCAGACACGTGAACAGTGTATGATCAGCCACGTGATCAGTGCATGATATCCAAGTGATCAGTGCATGATCATCACGTGATCAGTGTATGATCAGCCACGTGAACAGTGCATGCTCAGTCACGTGATCTGGGCCTGCTGAGCTGCGTGATTACTGTCTGCTCATCTGCTTGACAATTGCCAGCTGAGCTGCACGATTCCTGCCTGTCATCTGCTTGACAATTGCCAGCTGTGCTGCGTAATTCCTGCCTGCTCAGCTGCTTGATTATTGCCAGCTGAGCAGCATGATTCCTCACACCTGAGTTCCATGATTATTGCCTGCTGACTGTTTGATTCGTGCCTACTCAGCTCTTTGTTTATTGCCTCCAGAGGCACATGATCAGTGTATGATAGCAAACATGATCAGCGCATGATCAGTCACATGATCAGCGCCATTAAGTCACGTGATCACTACATGATAGTCATGTGATCAGTCCATGCTCAGTCACGGTATCAGTGCATGATCAGCCACGTGATCAGTGCATGATCTGTCACAAGATTAGTGTATGATCATCCACGTGATCATTGCACGGGCAGTCATGTGATCAGTGCATGATATAGACGTGAACAGTGCATGATCAGTTCCGTGATCAGTGCATGATAGCCACGTGATCAGTGCATGATCAGTCACCTGATGGGTGTATGGTCATTCACGTGACCTGTACATGGTAGCTACATGATCATTGCATGATCAGCCACGTGAGTAGTTCATGATAGCCACGTGATCACTGCATGATCAGTCACGTGATCAGTGCATGATCAGTCATGTGACCAGTACATGGTAGCTGCGTGATCATGGCATGATCAGCCACGTGAGCAGTGCATGATAGCCACGTGATCAGTGCATGATCATCACGTGATCAGTGCATGATCAGACACGTGATCAGTGCATGATCAGTCACGTGATCAGTGCATGATCAGCCACGTGATCAGTGCATGACCAGGCACGTGATCAGTGTATGTCCAGCCAAGTGATCAGTGCATGATAGCCACGTGATCAGTGCATGATCAGCCACGTGATCAGTGCATGATCAGTTATGTAATCAGTGTATGATCAGCCACGTGATCAGTGCATGATCAGCCACATGATCAGTGCATGATCAATTACGTGATCAGTGCATGATCAGTCACGTGACCAGTACATGGTAGCTACGTGATCATTGCCTGATCAGCCACGTGATCAGTGCATGATAGCCACGTGATCAGTGCATGATAGCCACGTGATCAGTGCATGATCAGTCATGTGATACGTGTGTGATCAGCCACTTGATCAGTGCATGATATCCACGTGATCAGTGCATGACAGCCACGTGATCAGTGCATGAGAGCCACGTGATCAGTGCATGATCAGTCACGTGATACATGTGTGATCAGCCACGTGATCAGTGCATGATGAGCCACGTGATCAGTGCAGGATCAATTACGTGATCAGTGCATGATCAGTCACGTGACCAGTACATGGTTGCTACGTGATCGTTGCATGATCAGCCACGTGAGCAGAGCATGATAGCCACGTGGTCAGTGCATGATCAGTCACGTGATCAGTACATGATCAGTCACGTGAACAGTGCATGATCATTTACGTGATCTTTGCATGATCAGTCACGTTACCAGTATATGGTTGCTACGTGTTCATTCCATGACGAGCCACGTGAGCAGTGCATGATAGCCACGTGATGTGTGCATGAGTTACGTGAGCAGAGTATGATCAGCCACGTGATCAGTGCATGAGTGCCACGTGATCAGTGCATGATATGTCACGTGACAGGTGTGTGATCAGCCACGTGAACAGTGCATGTTCAGCCACGTGATCAGTGCATGATAGCCACGTGATCAGTGCATGATCAGTTACGTGAGCAGTGTATGATCAGCCACGTGATCAGTGCATGGTCAGACACGTGAACAGTGTATGATCAGCCACGTGATCAGTGCATGATATCCAAGTGATCAGTGCATGATCATCACGTGATCAGTGTATGATCAGCCACGTGAACAGTGCATGCTCAGTCACGTGATCTGGGCCTGCTGAGCTGCGTGATTACTGTCTGCTCATCTGCTTGACAATTGCCAGCTGAGCTGCACGATTCCTGCCTGTCATCTGCTTGACAATTGCCAGCTGTGCTGCGTAATTCCTGCCTGCTCAGCTGCTTGATTATTGCCAGCTGAGCAGCATGATTCCTCACACCTGAGTTCCATGATTATTGCCTGCTGACTGTTTGATTCGTGCCTACTCAGCTCTTTGTTTATTGCCTCCAGAGGCACATGATCAGTGTATGATAGCAAACATGATCAGCGCATGATCAGTCACATGATCAGCGCCATTAAGTCACGTGATCACTACATGATAGTCATGTGATCAGTCCATGCTCAGTCACGGTATCAGTGCATGATCAGCCACGTGATCAGTGCATGATCTGTCACAAGATTAGTGTATGATCATCCACGTGATCAGTGCACGGGCAGTCATGTGATCAGTGCATGATATAGACGTGAACAGTGCATGATCAGTTCCGTGATCAGTGCATGATAGCCACGTGATCAGTGCATGATCAGTCACCTGATGGGTGTATGGTCATTCACGTGACCTGTACATGGTAGCTACATGATCATTGCATGATCAGCCACGTGAGTAGTTCATGATAGCCACGTGATCACTGCATGATCAGTCACGTGATCAGTGCATGATCAGTCATGTGACCAGTACATGGTAGCTGCGTGATCATGGCATGATCAGCCACGTGAGCAGTGCATGATAGCCACGTGATCAGTGCATGATCAGACACGTGATCAGTGCATGATCAGACACGTGATCAGTGCATGATCAGTCACGTGATCAGTGCATGATCAGCCACGTGATCAGTGCATGACCAGGCACGTGATCAGTGTATGTCCAGCCAAGTGATCAGTGCATGATAGCCACGTGATCAGTGCATGATCAGCCACGTGATCAGTGCATGATCAGTTATGTGATCAGTGTATGATCAGCCACGTGATCAGTGCATGATCAGCCACATGATCAGTGCATGATCAATTACGTGATCAGTGCATGATCAGTCACGTGACCAGTACATGGTAGCTACGTGATCATTGCCTGATCAGCCACGTGATCAGTGCATGATAGCCACGTGATCAGTGCATGATAGCCACGTGATCAGTGCATGATCAGTCATGTGATACGTGTGTGATCAGCCACGTGATCAGTGCATGATATCCACGTGATCAGTGCATGACAGCCACGTGATCAGTGCATGAGAGCCACGTGATCAGTGCATGATCAGTCACGTGATACATGTGTGATCAGCCACGTGATCAGTGCATGATGAGCCACGTGATCAGTGCAGGATCAATTACGTGATCAGTGCATGATCAGTCACGTGACCAGTACATGGTTGCTACGTGATCGTTGCATGATCAGCCACGTGAGCAGAGCATGATAGCCACGTGGTCAGTGCATGATCAGTCACGTGATCAGTACATGATCAGTCACGTGAACAGTGCATGATCATTTACGTGATCTTTGCATGATCAGTCACGTTACCAGTATATGGTTGCTACGTAATCATTCCATGACGAGCCACGTGAGCAGTGCATGATAGCCACGTGATGTGTGCATGAGTTACGTGAGCAGAGTATGATCAGCCACGTGATCAGTGCATGAGTGCCACGTGATCAGTGCATGATATGTCACGTGACAGGTGTGTGATCAGCCACGTGAACAGTGCATGTTCAGCCACGTGATCAGTGCATGATAGCCACGTGATCAGTGCATGATCAGTTACGTGAGCAGTGTATGATCAGCCACGTGATCAGTGCATGGTCAGACACGTGAACAGTGTATGATCAGCCACGTGATCAGTGCATGATATCCAAGTGATCAGTGCATGATCATCACGTGATCAGTGTATGATCAGCCACGTGAACAGTGCATGCTCAGTCACGTGATCTGGGCCTGCTGAGCTGCGTGATTACTGTCTGCTCATCTGCTTGACAATTGCCAGCTGAGCTGCACGATTCCTGCCTGTCATCTGCTTGACAATTGCCAGCTGTGCTGCGTAATTCCTGCCTGCTCAGCTGCTTGATTATTGCCAGCTGAGCAGCATGATTCCTCACACCTGAGTTCCATGATTATTGCCTGCTGACTGTTTGATTCGTGCCTACTCAGCTCTTTGTTTATTGCCTCCAGAGGCACATGATCAGTGTATGATAGCAAACATGATCAGCGCATGATCAGTCACATGATCAGCGCCATTAAGTCACGTGATCACTACATGATAGTCATGTGATCAGTCCATGCTCAGTCACGGTATCAGTGCATGATCAGCCACGTGATCAGTGCATGATCTGTCACAAGATTAGTGTATGATCATCCACGTGATCAGTGCACGGGCAGTCATGGGATCAGTGCATGATATAGACGTGAACAGTGCATGATCAGTCACGTGATCAGTGCATGATAGCCACGTGATCAGTGCATGATCAGCCACGTGATCAGTGCATGATAGCCACGTGATCAGTGCATGATCAGTCACGTGATCAGTGCATGATCAGCCACGTGATCAGTGCATGATCAGCCACGTGATCAGTGCATGATCAGTCACGTGACCAGTACATGGTAGCACGTGATCAGTGCATGATCAGCCACGTGAGCAGTGCATGATAGCCACGTGATCAGTGCATGAGTTACGTGAGCAGTGCATGATCAGCCACGTGATCAGTGCATGATCAGACACGTGATCAGTGCATGATCAGTCACGTGATCAGTGCATGATCAGCCACGTGATCAGTGCATGACCACGCACGTGATCAGTGTATGTCCAGCCAAGTGATCAGTGCATGATAGCCACGTGATCAGTGCATGATCAGTCACGTGATCAGTGCATGATCAGTTATGTGATCAGTGTATGATCAGCCACGTGATCAGTGCATGATCAGCCACATGATCAGTGCATGATCAATTACGTGATCAGTGCATGATCAGTCACGTGACCAGTACATGGTAGCTACGTGATCATTGCATGATCAGCCACGTGATCAGTGCATGATAGCCACGTGATCAGTGCATGATCAGTCATGTGATACGTGTGTGATCAGCCACGTGATCAGTGCATGATATCCACGTGATCAGTGCATGACAGCCACGTGATCAGTGCATGAGAGCCACGGATCAGTGCATGATCAGTCACGTGATACATGTGTGATCAGCCACGTGATCAGTGCATGATGAGCCACGTGATCAGTGCAGGATCAATTACGTGATCAGTGCATGATCAGTCACGTGACCAGTACATGGTTGCTACGTGATCGTTGCATGATCAGCCACGTGAGCAGAGCATGATAGCCACGTGATCAGTGCATGATCAGTCACGTGATCAGTACATGGTCAGTCACGTGAACAGTGCATGATCATTTACGTGATCTTTGCATGTTCAGTCACGTTACCAGTATATGGTTGCTACGTGATCATTCCATGACGAGCCACGTGAGCAGTGCATGATAGCCACGTGATGTGTGCATGAGTTACGTGAGCAGAGTATGATCAGCCACGTGATCAGTGCATGAGTGCCACGTGATCAGTGCAGGATATGTCACGTGACAGGTGTGTGATCAGCCACGTGAACAGTGCATGTTCAGCCACGTGATCAGTGCATGATAGCCACGTGATCAGTGCATGATCAGTTACGTGAGCAGTGTATGATCAGCCACGTGATCAGTGCATGGTCAGACACGTGAACAGTGTATTATCAGCCACGTGATCAGTGCATGATATCCAAGTGATCAGTACATGATCATCACGTGATCAGTGTATGATCAGCCACGTGAACAGTGCATGCTCAGTCACGTGATCTGGGCCTGCTGAGCTGCGTGATTACTGTCTGCTCATCTGCTTGACAATTGCCAGCTGAGCTGCACGATTCCTGCCTGTCATCTGCTTGACAATTGCCAGCTGTGCTGCGTAATTCCTGCCTGCTCAGCTGCTTGATTATTGCCAGCTGAGCAGCATGATTCCTCACACCTGAGTTCCATGATTATTGCCTGCTGACTGTTTGATTCGTGCCTACTCAGCTCTTTGTTTATTGCCTCCAGAGGCACATGATCAGTGTATGATAGCAAACATGATCAGCGCATGATCAGTCACATGATCAGCGCCATTAAGTCACGTGATCACTACATGATACTCATGTGATCAGTCCATGCTCAGTCACGGTATCAGTGCATGATCAGCCACGTGATCAGTGCATGATCTGTCACAAGATTAGTGTATGATCATCCATGTGATCAGTGCACGGGCAGTCATGTGATCAGTGCATGATATAGACGTGAACAGTGCATGATCAGTCTCGTGATCAGTGCATGATAGCCACGTGATCAGTGCATGATCAGTCACCTGATGGGTGTATGATAATTCACGTGACCTGTACATGGTAGCTACATGATCATTGCATGATCAGCCACGTGAGTAGTTCATGATAGCCACGTGATCACTGCATGATCAGTCACGTGATCAGTGCATGATCAGTCATGTGACCAGTACATGGTAGCTGCGTGATCATGGCATGATCAGCCACGTGAGCAGTGCATGATAGCCACGTGATCAGTGCATGATCAGACACGTGATCAGTGCATGATCAGTCACGTGATCAGTGCATGATCAGCCACGTGATCAGTGCATGATCAGCCACGTGATCAGTGCATGATCAGTCACGTGATCAGTGCATGATAGCCACGTGATCATGCATGATCAGCCACGTGATCAGTGCATGATAGCCACGTGATCAGTGCATGAGTCACGTGATCAGTGCATGATCAGCCACGTGATCAGTGCATGATGCCACGTGATCAGTGCATGATCAGTCACGTGATCAGTGCATGATCAGCCACGTGATCAGTGCATGATCAGCCACGTGATCAGTGCATGATAGCCACGTGATCAGTGCATGATCAGTCACGTGATCAGTGCATGATCAGTCACGTGATCAGTGCATGGTAGCTACGTGATCAGTGCATGATCAGCCACGTGATCAGTGCATGATAGCCACGTGATCAGTGCATGATCAGTCACGTGATCAGTGCATGATCAGTCACGTGATCAGTGCATGGTAGCTGCGTGATCATGCATGATCAGCCACGTGATCAGTGCATGATAGCCACGTGATCAGTGCATGATCATCACGTGATCAGTGCATGATCAGCCACGTGATCAGTGCATGATCAGTCACGTGATCAGTGCATGATCAGCCACGTGATCAGTGCATGATCAGTCACGTGATCAGTGCATGATCAGCCACGTGATCAGTGCATGATAGCCACGTGATCAGTGCATGATCAGCCACGTGATCAGTGCATGATCAGTCACGTGATCAGTGCATGATCAGCCACGTGATCAGTGCATGATCAGCCACGTGATCAGTGCATGATCAGTTACGTGATCAGTGCATGATCAGTCACGTGATCAGTGCATGATAGCCACGTGATCAGTGCATGATCAGCCACGTGATCAGTGCATGATCAGCCACGTGATCAGTGCATGATATCCACGTGATCAGTGCATGATCAGCCACGTGATCAGTGCATGAGAGCCACGTGATCAGTGCATGATCAGTCACGTGATACATGTGTGATCAGCCACGTGATCAGTGCATGATGAGCCACGTGATCAGTGCATGATCAATTACGTGATCAGTGCATGATCAGTCACGTGACCAGTACATGGTTGCTACGTGATCGTTGCATGATCAGCCACGTGAGCAGTGCATGATAGCCACGTGATCAGTGCATGATCAGTCACGTGATCAGTACATGATCAGTCACGTGAACAGTGCATGATCATTTACGTGATCTTTGCATGATCAGTCACGTGACCAGTATATGGTTGCTACGTAATCATTCCATGACGAGCCACGTGAGCAGTGCATGATAGCCACGTGATGTGTGCATGAGTTACGTGAGCAGAGTATGATCAGCCACGTGATCAGTGCATGAGTGCCACGTGATCAGTGCATGATATGTCACGTGACAGGTGTGTGATCAGCCACGTGAACAGTGCATGTTCAGCCACGTGATCAGTGCATGATAGCCACGTGATCAGTGCATGATCAGTTACGTGAGCAGTGTATGATCAGCCACGTGATCAGTGCATGGTCAGACACGTGAACAGTGTATGATCAGCCACGTGATCAGTGCATGATATCCAAGTGATCAGTGCATGATCATCACGTGATCAGTGTATGATCAGCCACGTGAACAGTGCATGCTCAGTCACGTGATCTGGGCCTGCTGAGCTGCGTGATTACTGTCTGCTCATCTGCTTGACAATTGCCAGCTGAGCTGCACGATTCCTGCCTGTCATCTGCTTGACAATTGCCAGCTGTGCTGCGTAATTCCTGCCTGCTCAGCTGCTTGATTATTGCCAGCTGAGCAGCATGATTCCTCACACCTGAGTTCCATGATTATTGCCTGCTGACTGTTTGATATGTGCCTACTCAGCTCTTTGTTTATTGCCTCCAGAGGCACATGATCAGTGTATGATAGCAAACATGATCAGCGCATGATCAGTCACATGATCAGCGCCATTAAGTCACGTGATCACTACATGATAGTCATGTGATCAGTCCATGCTCAGTCACGGTATCAGTGCATGATCAGCCACGTGATCAGTGCATGATCTGTCACATGATTAGTGTATGATCATCCACGTGATCAGTGCATGGGCAGTCATGTGATCAGTGCATGATATAGACGTGAACAGTGCATGATCAGTTCCATGATCAGTGCATGATAGCCACGTGATCAGTGCATGATCAGTTACGTGATCAGTGTATGATCAGCCACGTGATCAGTGCATGGTCAGACACGTGATCAGTGCATGATCAGCCACGTGATCAGTGCATGATAGCCACGTGATCAGTGCATGATCATCACGTGATCAGTGCATGATCAGCCACGTGATCAGTGCATGATCAGTCACGTGATCAGGGCCTGATGAGCTGCGTGATTACTGTCTGCTCATCTGCTTGACAATTGCCAGCTGAGCTGCACGATTCCTGCCTGTCATCTGCTTGACAATTGCCAGCTGTGCTGCGTAATTCCTGCCTGATCAGCTGCTTGATTATTGCCAGCTGAGCAGCATGATTCCTCACACCTGTGTTCCATGATTATTGCCTGCTGACTGTTTGATATGTGCCTACTCAGCTCTTTGTTTATTGCCTCCAGAGGCACATGATCAGTGCATGATAGCAAACATGATCAGTGCATGATCAGTCACATGATCAGTGCCATTAAGTCACGTGATCAGTGCATGATAGTCACGTGATCAGTCCATGCTCAGTCACGTATCAGTGCATGATCAGCCACGTGATCAGTGCATGATAGCCACGTGATCAGTGCATGATCAGTTACGTGATCAGTGTATGATCAGCCACGTGATCAGTGCATGATCAGACACGTGAACAGTGTATGATCAGCCACGTGATCAGTGCATGATATCCACGTGATCAGTGCATGATCATCACGTGATCAGTGTATGATCAGCCACGTGAACAGTGCATGCTCAGTCACGTGATCTGGGCCTGCTGAGCTGCGTGATTACTGTCTGCTCATCTGCTTGACAATTGCCAGCTGAGCTGCACGATTCCTGCCTGTCATCTGCTTGACAATTGCCAGCTGTGCTGCGTAATTCCTGCCTGCTCAGCTGCTTGATTATTGCCAGCTGAGCAGCATGATTCCTCACACCTGAGTTCCATGATTATTGCCTGCTGACTGTTTGATATGTGCCTACTCAGCTCTTTGTTTATTGCCTCCAGAGGCACATGATCAGTGTATGATAGCAAACATGATCAGCGCATGATCAGTCACATGATCAGCGCCATTAAGTCACGTGATCACTACATGATAGTCATGTGATCAGTCCATGCTCAGTCACGGTATCAGTGCATGATCAGCCACGTGATCAGTGCATGATCTGTCACATGATTAGTGTATGATCATCCACGTGATCAGTGCATGGGCAGTCATGTGATCAGTGCATGATATAGACGTGATCAGTGCATGATCAGTCCATGATCAGTGCATGATAGCCACGTGATCAGTGCATGATCAGTCACCTGATGGGTGTATGATCATTCACGTGACCTGTACATGGTAGCTACATGATCATTGCATGATCAGCCACGTGAGTAGTGCATGATAGCCACGTGATCAGTGCATGATCAGTCACGTGATCAGTGCATGATCAGTCATGTGACCAGTACATGGTAGCTGCGTGATCATGGCATGATCAGCCACGTGAGCAGTGCATGATAGCCACGTGATCAGTGCATGATCAGACACGTGATCAGTGCATGATCAGTCACGTGATCAGTGCATGATATGTCACGTGACAGGTGTGTGATCAGCCACGTGAACAGTGCATGTTCAGCCACGTGATCAGTGCATGATAGCCACGTGATCAGTGCATGATCAGTTACGTGAGCAGTGTATGATCAGCCACGTGATCAGTGCATGGTCAGACACGTGAACAGTGTATGATCAGCCACGTGATCAGTGCATGATATCCAAGTGATCAGTACATGATCATCACGTGATCAGTGTATGATCAGCCACGTGAACAGTGCATGCTCAGTCACGTGATCTGGGCCTGCTGAGCTGCGTGATTACTGTCTGCTCATCTGCTTGACAATTGCCAGCTGAGCTGCACGATTCCTGCCTGCTCAGCTGCTTGATTATTGCCAGCTGAGCAGCATGATTCCTCACACCTGAGTTCCATGATTATTGCCTTCTGACTGTTTGATTCGTGCCTACTCAGCTCTTTGTTTATTGCCTCCAGAGGCACATGATCAGTGTATGATAGCAAACATGATCAGCGCATGATCAGTCACATGATCAGCGCCATTAAGTCACGTGATCACTACATGATAGTCATGTGATCAGTCCATGCTCAGTCACGGTATCAGTGCATGATCAGCCACGTGATCAGTGCATGATCTGTCACAAGATTAGTGTATGATCATCCACGTGATCAGTGCACGGGCAGTCATGTGATCAGTGCATGATATAGACGTGAACAGTGCATGACCAGTCTCGTGATCGGTGCATGATAACCATGTGATCAGTGCATGACAGCCACGTGATCAGTGCATGAGAGCCACGGGATCAGTGCATGATCAGTCACGTGATACATGTGTGATCAGCCACGTGATCAGTGCATGATAGCCACGTGATCAGTGCATGATCAGTCACCTGATGGGTGTATGATCATTCACGTGACCTGTACATGGTAGCTACATGATCATTGCATGATCAGCCACGTGAGTAGTTCATGATAGCCACGTGATCACTGCATGATCAGTCACGTGATCAGTGCATGATCAGTCATGTGACCAGTACATGGTAGCTGGGGGATCATGGCATGATCAGCCACGTGAGCAGTGCATGATAGCCACGTGACCAGTGCATGATCAGACACGAGATCAGTGCATGATCAGTCACGTGATCAGTGCATGATCAGCCACGTGATCAGTGCATGACCTGGCACGTGATCAGTGTATGTCCAGCCAAGTGATCAGTGCATGATAGCCACGTGATCAGTGCATGATCAGTCACGTGATCAGTGCATGATCAGTTATGTGATCAGTGTATGATCAGCCACGTGATCAGTGCATGATCAGCCACATGATCAGTGCATGATCAATTACGTGCTCAGTGCATGATCAGTCACGTGACCAGTACATGGTAGCTACGTGATCATTGCCTGATCAGCCACGTGATCAGTGCATGATAGCCACGTGATCAGTGCATGATAGCCACGTGATCAGTGCATGATCAATCATGTGATACGTGTGTGATCTGCCACATGATCAGTGCATGATATCCACGTGATCAGTGCATGACAGCCACGTGATCAGTGCATGAGTGCCATGGGATCAGTGCATGATCAGTCACGTGATACATGTGTGATCAGCCACGTGATCAGTGCATGATGAGCCACGTGATCAGTGCAGGATCAATTACGTGATCAGTGCATGATCAGTCACGTGACCAGTACATGGTTGCTACGTGATCGTTGCATGATCAGCCACGTGAGCAGAGCATGATAGCCACGTGGTCAGTGCATGATCAGTCACGTGATCAGTACATGATCAGTCACGTGAACAGTGCATGATCATTTACGTGATCTTTGCATGATCAGTCACGTTACCAGTATATGGTTGCTACGTGATCATTCCATGACGAGCCACGTGAGCAGTGCATGATAGCCACGTGATGTGTGCATGAGTTACGTGAGCAGAGTATGATCAGCCACGTGATCAGTGCATGAGTGCCACGTGATCAGTGCATGATATGTCACGTGACAGGTGTGTGATCAGCCACGTGAACAGTGCATGTTCAGCCACGTGATCAGTGCATGATAGCCACGTGATCAGTGCATGATCAGTTACGTGAGCAGTGTATGATCAGCCACGTGATCAGTGCATGGTCAGACACGTGAACAGTGTATGATCAGCCACGTGATCAGTGCATGATATCCAAGTGATCAGTACATGATCATCACGTGATCAGTGTATGATCAGCCACGTGAACAGTGCATGCTCAGTCACGTGATCTGGGCCTGCTGAGCTGCGTGATTACTGTCTGCTCATCTGCTTGACAATTGCCAGCTGAGCTGCACGATTCCTGCCTGTCATCTGCTTGACAATTGCCAGCTGTGCTGCGTAATTCCTGCCTGCTCAGCTGCTTGATTATTGCCAGCTGAGCAGCATGATTCCTCACACCTGTGTTCCATGATTATTGCCTGCTGACTGTTTGATTTGTGCCTACTCAGCTCTTTGTTTATTGCCTCCAGAGGCACATGATCAGTGTATGATAGCAAACATGATCAGCGCATGATCAGTCACATGATCAGCGCCATTAAGTCACGTGATCACTACATGATAGTCATGTGATCAGTCCATGCTCAGTCACGGTATCAGTGCATGATCAGCCACGTGATCAGTGCATGATCTGTCACAAGATTAGTGTATGATCATCCACGTGATCATTGCACGGGCAGTCATGTGATCAGTGCATGATATAGACGTGAACAGTGCATGATCAGTCTCGTGATCAGTGCATGATAGCCACGTGATCAGTGCATGATCAGTCACCTGATGGGTGTATGATCATTCACGTGACCTGTACATGGTAGCTACATGATCATTGCATGATCAGCCACGTGAGTAGTTCATGATAGCCACGTGATCACTGCATGATCAGTCACGTGATCAGTGCATGATCAGTCATGTGACCAGTACATGGTAGCTGGGGGATCATGGCATGATCAGCCACGT
Organism: Bos javanicus; assembly: GCF_032452875.1. Lineage (NCBI taxonomy): Eukaryota > Metazoa > Chordata > Mammalia > Artiodactyla > Bovidae > Bos > Bos javanicus. The sequence goes on from NW_026893618.1 coordinate 267,483, forward strand.
GAGCAGTGCATGATAGCCACGTGACCAGTGCATGATCAGACACGAGATCAGTGCATGATCAGTCACGTGATCAGTGCATGATCAGCCACGTGATCAGTGCATGACCTGGCACGTGATCAGTGTATGTCCAGCCAAGTGATCAGTGCATGATAGCCACGTGATCAGTGCATGATCAGTCACGTGATCAGTGCATGATCAGTTATGTGATCAGTGTATGATCAGCCACGTGATCAGTGCATGATCAGCCACATGATCAGTGCATGATCAATTACGTGATCAGTGCCTGATCAGTTCACGTGACCAGTACATGGTAGCTACGTGATCATTGCCTGATCAGCCACATGTTCAGTGCATGATAGCCACGTGATCAGTGCATGATAGTCACGTGATCAGTGCATGATCAGTCATGTGATACGTGTGTGATCAGCCACGTGATCAGTGCATGATATCCACGTGATCAGTGCATGACAGCCACGTGATCAGTGCATGAGAGCCACGTGATCAGTGCATGATCAGCCACGTGATCAGTGCATGATGAGCCACGTGATCAGTGCAGGATCAATTACGTGATCAGTGCATGATCAGTCACGTGACTAGTACATGGTTGCTACGTGATCGTTGCATGATCAGCCACGTGAGCAGAGCATGATAGCCACGTGATCAGTGCATGATCAGTCACGTGATCAGTACATGATCAGTCACGTGAACAGTGCATGATCATTTACGTGATCTTTGCATGATCAGTCACGTTACCAGTATATGGTTGCTACATGATCATTCCATGACGAGCCACGTGAGCAGTGCATGATAGCCACGTGATGTGTGCATGAGTTACGTGAGCAGAGTATGATCAGCCACGTGATCAGTGCATGAGTGCCACGTGATCAGTGCATGATATGTCACGTGACAGGTGTGTGATCAGCCACGTGAACAGTGCATGTTCAGCCACGTGATCAGTGCATGATAGCCACGTGATCAGTGCATGATCAGTTACGTGAGCAGTGTATGATCAGCCACGTGATCAGTGCATGGTTAGACACGTGAACAGTGTATGATCAGCCACGTGATCAGTGCATGATATCCAAGTGATCAGTACATGATCATCACGTGATCAGTGTATGATCAGCCACGTGAACAGTGCATGCTCAGTCACGTGATCTGGGCCTGCTGAGCTGCGTGATTACTGTCTGCTCATCTGCTTGACAATTGCCAGCTGAGCTGCACGATTCCTGCCTGCTCAGCTGCTTGATTATTGCCAGCTGAGCAGCATGATTCCTCACACCTGAGTTCCATGATTATTGCCTTCTGACTGTTTGATTCGTGCCTACTCAGCTCTTTGTTTATTGCCTCCAGAGGCACATGATCAGTGTATGATAGCAAACATGATCAGCGCATGATCAGTCACATGATCAGCGCCATTAAGTCACGTGATCACTACATGATAGTCATGTGATCAGTCCATGCTCAGTCACGGTATCAGTGCATGATCAGCCACGTGATCAGTGCATGATCTGTCACAAGATTAGTGTATGATCATCCACGTGATCAGTGCACGGGCAGTCATGTGATCAGTGCATGATATAGACGTGAACAGTGCATGACCAGTCTCGTGATCGGTGCATGATAACCATGTGATCAGTGCATGACAGCCACGTGATCAGTGCATGAGAGCCACGGGATCAGTGCATGATCAGTCACGTGATACATGTGTGATCAGCCACGTGATCAGTGCATGATGAGCCACGTGATCAGTGCAGGATCAATTACGTGATCAGTGCATGATGAGTCACGTGACCAGTACATGGTTGCTACGTGATCGTTGCATGATCAGCCACGTGAGCAGAGCATGATAGCCACGTGGTCAGTGCATGATCAGTCACGTGATCAGTACATGATCAGTCACGTGAACAGTGCATGATCATTTACGTGATCTTTGCATGATCAGTCACGTTACCAGTATATGGTTGCTATGTGATCATTCCATGACGAGCCACGTGAGCAGTGCATGATAGCCACGTGATGTGTGCATGAGTCACGTGAGCAGAGTATGATCAGCCACGTGATCAGTGCATGAGTGCCACGTGATCAGTGCATGATATGTCACGTGACAGGTGTGTGATCAGCCACGTGAACAGTGCATGTTCAGCCACGTGATCAGTGCATGATAGCCACGTGATCAGTGCATGATCAGTTACGTGAGCAGTGTATGATCAGCCACGTGATCAGTGCATGGTCAGACACGTGAACAGTGTATGATCAGCCACGTGATCAGTGCATGATATCCAAGTGATCAGTGCATGATCATCACGTGATCAGTGTATGATCAGACACGTGAACAGTGCATGCTCAGTCACGTGATCTGGGCCTGCTGAGCTGCGTGATTACTGTCTGCTCATCTGCTTGACAATTGCCAGCTGAGCTGCACGATTCCTGCCTGTCATCTGCTTGACAATTGCCAGCTGTGCTGCGTAATTCCTGCCTGCTCAGCTGCTTGATTATTGCCAGCTGAGCAGCATGATTCCTCACACCTGAGTTCCATGATTATTGCCTGCTGACTGTTGGATTCGTGCCTACTCAGCTCTTTGTTTATTGCCTCCAGAGGCACATGATCAGTGTATGATAGCAAACATGATCAGCGCATGATCAGTCACATGATCAGCGCCATTAAGTCACGTGATCACTACATGATACTCATGTGATCAGTCCATGCTCAGACACGGTATCAGTGCATGATCAGCCACGTGATCAGTGCATGATCTGTCACAAGATTAGTGTATGATCATCCACGTGATCAGTGCACGGGCAGTCATGTGATCAGTGCATGATATAGACTTGAACAGTGCATGACCAGTCTCGTGATCCGTGCATGATAGCCACGTGATCAGTGCATGATCAGTCACCTGATGGGTGTATGATCATTCACGTGACCTGTACATGGTAGCTACATGATCATTGCATGATCAGCCACGTGAGTAGTTCATGATAGCCACGTGATCACTGCATGATCAGTCACGTGATCAGTGCATGATCAGTCATGTGACCAGTACATGGTAGCTGCGTGATCATGGCATGATCAGCCACGTGAGCAGTGCATGATAGCCACGTGATCAGTGCATGATCAGACACGAAATCAGTGCATGATCAGTCACGTGATCAGTGCATGATCAGCCACGTGATCAGTGCATGACCAGGCACGTGATCAGTGTATGTCCAGCCAAGTGATCAGTGCATGATAGCCACGTGATCAGTGCATGATCAGTCACGTGATCAGTGCATGATCAGTTATGTGATCAGTGTATGATCAGCCACGTGATCAGTGCATGATCAGCCACATGGTCAGTGCATGATCAATTACGTGCTCAGTGCATGATCAGTTACGTGAGCAGTACATGGTAGCTACGTGATCATTGCCTGATCAGCCACGTGATCAGTGCATGATAGCCACGTGATCAGTGCATGATAGCCACGTGATCAGTGCATGATCAGTCATGTGATACGTGTGTGATCAGCCACATGATCAGTGCATGATATCCACGTGATCAGTGCATGACAGCCACGTGATCAGTGCATGAGAGCCACGGGATCAGTGCATGATCAGTCACGTGACACATGTGTGATCAGCCACGTGATCAGTGCATGATGAGCCACGTGATCAGTGCAGGATCAATTACGTGATCAGTGCATGATCCGTCACGTAACCAGTACATGGTTGCGACGTGATCGTTGCATGATCAGCCACGTGAGCAGAGCATGATAGCCACGTGGTCAGTGCATGATCAGTCACGTGATCAGTACATGATCAGACACGTGAACAGTGCATGCTCAGTCACGTTATCTGGGCCTGCTGAGCTGCGTGATTACTGTCTGCTCATCTGCTTGACAATTGCCAGCTGAGCTGCACGATTGCTGCCTGTCATCTGTTTGACAATTGCCAGCTGTGCTGCGTAATTCCTGCCTGCTCAGCTGCTTGATTATTGCCAGCTGAGCAGCATGATTCCTCACACCTGTGTTCCATGATTATTGCCTGCTGACTGTTTGATTCGTGCCTACTCAGCTCTGTGTTTATTGCCTCCAGAGGCACATGATCAGTGTATGATAGCAAACATGATCAGCGCATGATCAGTCACATGGTCAGCGCCATTAAGTCACGTGATCACTACATGATAGTCATGTGATCAGTCCATGCTCAGTCACGGTATCAGTGCATGAATAGCCACGTGATCAGTGCATGATCTGTCACAAGATTAGTGTATGATCATCCACGTGATCAGTGCACGGGCAGTCATGTGATCAGTGCATGATATAGACGTGAACAGTGCATGATCAGTCTCGTGATCAGTGCATGATAGCCACGTGATCAGTGCATGATCAGTCACCTGATGGGTGTATGATCATTCACGTGACCTGTACATGGTAGCTACATGATCATTGCATGATCAGCCACGTGAGTAGTTCATGATAGCCACGTGATCACTGCATGATCAGTCATGTGATCAGTGCATGATCAGTCATGTGACCAGTACATGGTAGCTGGGGGATCATGGCATGATCAGCCACGTGAGCAGTGCATGATAGCCACGTGATCAGTGCATGATCAGTCACGAGATCAGTGCATGATCAGTCACGTGATCAGTGCATGATCAGACACGAGATCAGTGCATGATCAGTCACGTGATCAGTGCATGATCAGCCACCTGATCAGTGCATGACCAGGCACGTGATCAGTGTATGTCCAGCCAAGTGATCAGTGCATGATAGCCACGTGATCAGTGCATGATCAGCCACGTGATCAGTGCATGATCAGCCACATGATCAGTGCATGATCAATTACGTGCTCAGTGCATGATCAGTTACGTGACCAGTACAAGGTAGCTACGTGATCATTGCCTGATAAGCCACGTGATCAGTGCATGATAGCCACGTGATCAGTGCATGAGAGCCACGTGATCAGTGCATGATCAGTCATGTGATACGTGTGTGATCAGCCACATGATCAGTGCATGATATCCACGTGATCAGTGCATGACAGCCACGTGATCAGTGCATGAGAGCCACGGGATCAGTGCATGATCAGTCACGTGATACATGTGTGATCAGCCACGTGATTAGTGCATGATGAGCCACGTGATCAGTGCAGGATCAATTACGTGATCAGTGCATGATCAGTCACGTGACCAGTACATGGTTGCTACGTGAACGTTGCATGATCAGACACGTGAGCAGAGCATGATAGCCACGTGGTCAGTGCATGATCAGTCATGTGATCAGTACATGATCAGTCACGTGAACAGTGCATGATCATTTACCTGATCTTTGCATGATCAGTCACGTTACCAGTATATGGTTGCTACATGATCATTCCATGACGAGCCACGTGAGCAGTGCATGATAGCCACGTGATGTGTGCATGAGTTACGTGAGCAGAGTATGATCAGCCACGTGATCAGTGCATGAGTGCCACGTGATCAGTGCATGAGAGTCACGTGATCAGTGCATGATATGTCACGTGACAGGTGTGTGATCAGCCACGTGAACACTGCATGTTCAGCCACGTGATCAGTGCATGATAACCACGTGAACAGTGCATGATCAGTTACGTGAGCAGTGCATGAGTGCCACGTGATCAGTGCATGATAGCCACGTGATCAGTGCATGATCAGTTACGTGAGCAGTGTATGATTAGCCACGTGATCAGTGCATGGTCAGACACGTGAACAGTGTATGATCAGCCACGTGATCAGTGCATGATATCCAAGTGATCAGTGCATGATCATCACGTGATCAGTGTATGATCAGCCACGTGAACAGTGCATGCTCAGTCACGTGATCTGGGCCTGCTGAGCTGCGTGATTACTGTCTGCTCATCTGCTTGACAATTGCCAGCTGAGCTGCACGATTCCTGCCTGCCATCTGCTTGACAATTGCCAGCTGTGCTGCGTAATTCCTGCCTGTTCAGCTGCTTGATTATTGCCAGCTGAGCAGCATGATTCCTCACACCTGAGTTCCATGGTTATTGCCTGCTGACTGTTTGATTCGTGCCTACTCAGCTCTTTGTTTATTGCCTCCAGAGGCACATGATCAGTGTATGATAGCAAACATGATCAGCGCATGATCAGTCACATGATCAGCGCCATTAAGTCACGTGATCACTACATGATAGTCATGTGATCAGTCCATGCTCAGTCACGGTATCAGTGCATGATCAGCCACGTGATCAGTGCATGATCTGTCACAAGATTAGTGTATGATCATCCACGTGATCAGTGCACGGGCAGTCATGTGATCAGTGCATGATATAGACGTGAACAGTGCATGATCAGTCTCGTGATCAGTGCATGATAGCCACGTGATCAGTGCATGATCAGTCACCTGATGGGTGTATGATCATTCACGTGACCTGTACATGGTAGCTACATGATCATTGCATGATCAGCCACGTGAGTATTTCATGATAGCCACGTGATCACTGCATGATCAGTCACGTGATCAGTGCATGATCAGTCATGTGACCAGTACATGGTAGCTGCGTGATCATGGCATGATCAGCCACGTGATCAGTGCATGATAGCCACGTGATCAGTGCATGATCAGACACGAGATCAGTGCATGATCAGTCACGTGATCAGTGCATGATCAGCCACGTGATCAGTGCATGACCAGGCACGTGATCAGTGTATGTCCAGCCAAGTGATCAGTGCATGATAGCCACGTGATCAGTGCATGATCAGTCACGTGATCAGTGCATGATCAGTTATGCGATCAGTGTATGATCAGCCACGTGATCAGTGCATGATCAGCCACATGATCAGTGCATGATCAATTACGTGCTCAGTGCATGATCAGACACGTGACCAGTACATGGTAGCTACGTGATCATTGCCTGATCAGCCACGTGATCAGTGCATGATAGCCACGTGATCAGTGCATGATCAGTCATGTGATACGTGTGTGATCAGCCACATGATCAGTGCATGATATCCACGTGATCAGTGCATGACAGCCACGTGATCAGTGCATGAGAGCCACGGGATCAGTGCATGATCAGTCACGTGATACATGTGTGATCAGCCACGTTATCAGTGCATGATGAGCCACGTGATCAGTGCAGGATCAATTACGTGATCAGTGCATGATCAGACACGTGACCAGTACATGGTTGCTACGTGATCGTTGCATGATCAGCCACGTGAGCAGAGCATGATAGCCACGTGGTCAGTGCATGATCAGTCACGTGATCAGTGCATGATCAGTCACGTGATCAGTGCATGATCAGTTATGTGATCAGTGTATGATCAGCCACGTGATCAGTGCATGATCAGCCACATGGTCAGTGCATGATCAATTACGTGCTCAGTGCATGATCAGTTACGTGAGCAGTACATGGTAGCTACGTGATCATTGCCTGATCAGCCACGTGATCAGTGCATGATAGCCACGTGATCAGTGCATGATAGCCACGTGATCAGTGCATGATCAGTCATGTGATACGTGTGTGATCAGCCACATGATCAGTGCATGATATCCACGTGATCAGTGCATGACAGCCACGTGATCAGTGCATGAGAGCCACGGGATCAGTGCATGATCAGTCACGTGACACATGTGTGATCAGCCACGTGATCAGTGCATGATGAGCCACGTGATCAGTGCAGGATCAATTACGTGATCAGTGCATGATCCGTCACGTAACCAGTACATGGTTGCGACGTGATCGTTGCATGATCAGCCACGTGAGCAGAGCATGATAGCCACGTGGTCAGTGCATGATCAGTCACGTGATCAGTACATGATCAGACACGTGAACAGTGCATGCTCTGTCACGTTATCTGGGCCTGCTGAGCTGCGTGATTACTGTCTGCTCATCTGCTTGACAATTGCCAGCTGAGCTGCACGATTGCTGCCTGTCATCTGTTTGACAATTGCCAGCTGTGCTGCGTAATTCCTGCCTGCTCAGCTGCTTGATTATTGCCAGCTGAGCAGCATGATTCCTCACACCTGTGTTCCATGATTATTGCCTGCTGACTGTTGGATTCGTGCCTACTCAGCTCTGTGTTTATTGCCTCCAGAGGCACATGATCAGTGTATGATAGCAAACATGATCAGCGCATGATCAGTCACATGGTCAGCGCCATTAAGTCACGTGATCACTACATGATAGTCATGTGATCAGTCCATGCTCAGTCACGGTATCAGTGCATGAATAGCCACGTGATCAGTGCATGATCTGTCACAAGATTAGTGTATGATCATCCACGTGATCAGTGCACGGGCAGTCATGTGATCAGTGCATGATATAGACGTGAACAGTGCATGATCAGTCTCGTGATCAGTGCAAGATCAGTTATGTGAGCAGTGTATGATCAGCCACGTGATCAGTGCATGGTCAGACACGTGAACAGTGTATGATCAGCCACGTGATCAGTGCATGATATCCAAGTGATCAGTGCATGATCATCACGTGATCAGTGTATGATCAGCCACGTGAACAGTGCATGCTCAGTCACGTGATCTGGGCCTGCTGAGCTGCGTGATTCCTGTCTGCTCATCTGCTTGACAATTGCCAGCTGAGCTGCACGATTCCTGCCTGCCATCTGCTTGACAATTGCCAGCTGTGCTGCGTAATTCCTGCCTGTTCAGCTGCTTGATTATTGCCAGCTGAGCAGCATGATTCCTCACACCTGAGTTCCATGGTTATTGCCTGCTGACTGTTTGATTCGTGCCTACTCTGCTCTTTGTTTATTGCCTCCAGAGGCACATGATCAGTGTATGATAGCAAACATGATCAGCGCATGATCAGTCACATGATCAGCGCCATTAAGTCACGTGATCACTACATGATAGTCATGTGATCAGTCCATGCTCAGTCACGGTATCAGTGCATGATCAGCCACGTGATCAGTGCATGATCTGTCACAAGATTAGTGTATGATCATCCACGTGATCAGTGCACGGGCAGTCATGTGATCAGTGCATGATATAGACGTGAACAGTGCATGACCAGTCTCGTGATCGGTGCATGATAACCATGTGATCAGTGCATGACAGCCACGTGATCAGTGCATGATGAGCCACGTGATCAGTGCAGGATCAATTACGTGATCAGTGCATGATCAGTCACGTGACCATTACATGGTTGCTACGTGATCGTTGCATGATCAGCCACGTGAGCAGAGCATGATAGCCACGTGGTCAGTGCATGATCAGTCACGTGATCAGTACATGATCAGTCACGTGAACAGTGCATGATCATTTACGTGATCTTTGCATGATCAGTCACGTTACCAGTATATGGTTGCTATGTGATCATTCCATGACGAGCCACGTGAGCAGTGCATGATAGCCACGTGATGTGTGCATGAGTCACGTGAGCAGAGTATGATCAGCCACGTGATCAGTGCATGAGTGCCACGTGATCAGTGCATGATATGTCACGTGACAGGTGTGTGATCAGCCACGTGAACAGTGCATGTTCAGCCACGTGATCAGTGCATGATAGCCACGTGATCAGTGCATGATCAGTTACGTGAGCAGTGTATGATCAGCCACGTGATCAGTGCATGTTCAGACACGTGAACAGTGTATGATCAGCCACGTGATCAGTGCATGATATCCAAGTGATCAGTGCATGATCATCACGTGATCAGTGTATGATCAGACACGTGAACAGTGCATGCTCAGTCACGTGATCTGGGCCTGCTGAGCTGCGTGATTACTGTCTGCTCATCTGCTTGACAATTGCCAGCTGAGCTGCACGATTCCTGCCTGTCATCTGCTTGACAATTGCCAGCTGTGCTGCGTAATTCCTGCCTGCTCAGCTGCTTGATTATTGCCAGCTGAGCAGCATGATTCCTCACACCTGAGTTCCATGATTATTGCCTGCTGACTGTTGGATTCGTGCCTACTCAGCTCTTTGTTTATTGCCTTCAGAGGCACATGATCAGTGTATGATAGCAAACATGATCAGCGCATGATCAGTCACATGATCAGCGCCATTAAGTCACGTGATCACTACATGATACTCATGTGATCAGTCCATGCTCAGACACGGTATCAGTGCATGATCAGCCACGTGATCAGTGCATGATCTGTCACAAGATTAGTGTATGATCATCCACGTGATCAGTGCACGGGCAGTCATGTGATCAGTGCATGATATAGACTTGAACAGTGCATGACCAGTCTCGTGATCCGTGCATGATAGCCACGTGATCAGTGCATGATCAGTCACCTGATGGGTGTATGATCATTCACGTGACCTGTACATGGTAGCTACATGATCATTGCATGATCAGCCACGTGAGTAGTTCATGATAGCCACGTGATCACTGCATGATCAGTCACGTGATCAGTGCATGATCAGTCATGTGACCAGTACATGGTAGCTGCGTGATCATGGCATGATCAGCCACGTGAGCAGTGCATGATAGTCACGTGATCAGTGCATGATCAGACACGAAATCAGTGCATGATCAGTCACGTGATCAGTGCATGATCAGCCACGTGATCAGTGCATGACCAGGCACGTGATCAGTGTATGTCCAGCCAAGTGATCAGTGCATGATAGCCACGTGATCAGTGCATGATCAGTCACGTGATCAGTGCATGATCAGTTATGTGATCAGTGTATGATCAGCCACGTGATCAGTGCATGATCAGCCACATGGTCAGTGCATGATCAATTACGTGCTCAGTGCATGATCAGTTACGTGAGCAGTACATGGTAGCTACGTGATCATTGCCTGATCAGCCACGTGATCAGTGCATGATAGCCACGTGATCAGTGCATGATAGCCACGTGATCAGTGCATGATCAGTCATGTGATACGTGTGTGATCAGCCACATGATCAGTGCATGATATCCACGTGATCAGTGCATGACAGCCACGTGATCAGTGCATGAGAGCCACGGGATCAGTGCATGATCAGTCACGTGACACATGTGTGATCAGCCACGTGATCAGTGCATGATGAGCCACGTGATCAGTGCAGGATCAATTACGTGATCAGTGCATGATCCGTCACGTAACCAGTACATGGTTGCGACGTGATCGTTGCATGATCAGCCACGTGAGCAGAGCATGATAGCCACGTGGTCAGTGCATGATCAGTCACGTGATCAGTACATGATCAGACACGTGAACAGTGCATGCTCAGTCACGTTATCTGGGCCTGCTGAGCTGCGTGATTACTGTCTGCTCATCTGCTTGACAATTGCCAGCTGAGCTGCACGATTGCTGCCTGTCATCTGTTTGACAATTGCCAGCTGTGCTGCGTAATTCCTGCCTGCTCAGCTGCTTGATTATTGCCAGCTGAGCAGCATGATTCCTCACACCTGTGTTCCATGATTATTGCCTGCTGACTGTTTGATTCGTGCCTACTCAGCTCTGTGTTTATTGCCTCCAGAGGCACATGATCAGTGTATGATAGCAAACATGATCAGCGCATGATCAGTCACATGGTCAGCGCCATTAAGTCACGTGATCACTACATGATAGTCATGTGATCAGTCCATGCTCAGTCACGGTATCAGTGCATGAATAGCCACGTGATCAGTGCATGATCTGTCACAAGATTAGTGTATGATCATCCACGTGATCAGTGCACGGGCAGTCATGTGATCAGTGCATGATATAGACGTGAACAGTGCATGATCAGTCTCGTGATCAGTGCATGATAGCCACGTGATCAGTGCATGATCAGTCACCTGATGGGTGTATGATCATTCACGTGACCTGTACATGGTAGCTACATGATCATTGCATGATCAGCCACGTGAGTAGTTCATGATAGCCACGTGATCACTGCATGATCAGTCATGTGATCAGTGCATGATCAGTCATGTGACCAGTACATGGTAGCTGGGGGATCATGGCATGATCAGCCACGTGAGCAGTGCATGATAGCCACGTGATCAGTGCATGATCAGTCACGAGATCAGTGCATGATCAGTCACGTGATCAGTGCATGATCAGACACGAGATCAGTGCATGATCAGTCACGTGATCAGTGCATGATCAGCCACCTGATCAGTGCATGACCAGGCACGTGATCAGTGTATGTCCAGCCAAGTGATCAGTGCATGATAGCCACGTGATCAGTGCATGATCAGCCACGTGATCAGTGCATGATCAGCCACATGATCAGTGCATGATCAATTACGTGCTCAGTGCATGATCAGTTACGTGACCAGTACAAGGTAGCTACGTGATCATTGCCTGATAAGCCACGTGATCAGTGCATGATAGCCACGTGATCAGTGCATGAGAGCCACGTGATCAGTGCATGATCAGTCATGTGATACGTGTGTGATCAGCCACATGATCAGTGCATGATATCCACGTGATCAGTGCATGACAGCCACGTGATCAGTGCATGAGAGCCACGGGATCAGTGCATGATCAGTCACGTGATACATGTGTGATCAGCCACGTGATTAGTGCATGATGAGCCACGTGATCAGTGCAGGATCAATTACGTGATCAGTGCATGATCAGTCACGTGACCAGTACATGGTTGCTACGTGATCGTTGCATGATCAGACACGTGAGCAGAGCATGATAGCCACGTGGTCAGTGCATGATCAGTCATGTGATCAGTACATGATCAGTCACGTGAACAGTGCATGATCATTTACCTGATCTTTGCATGATCAGTCACGTTACCAGTATATGGTTGCTACATGATCATTCCATGACGAGCCACGTGAGCAGTGCATGATAGCCACGTGATGTGTGCATGAGTTACGTGAGCAGAGTATGATCAGCCACGTGATCAGTGCATGAGTGCCACGTGATCAGTGCATGAGAGTCACGTGATCAGTGCATGATATGTCACGTGACAGGTGTGTGATCAGCCAAGTGAACACTGCATGTTCAGCCACGTGATCAGTGCATGATAACCACGTGAACAGTGCATGATCAGTTACGTGAGCAGTGCATGAGTGCCACGTGATCAGTGCATGATAGCCACGTGATCAGTGCATGATCAGTTACGTGAGCAGTGTATGATCAGCCCCGTGATCAGTGCATGGTCAGACACGTGAACAGTGTATGATCAGCCACGTGATCAGTGCATGATATCCAAGTGATCAGTGCATGATCATCACGTGATCAGTGTATGATCAGCCACGTGAACAGTGCATGCTCAGTCACGTGATCTGGGCCTGCTGAGCTGCGTGATTACTGTCTGCTCATCTGCTTGACAATTGCCAGCTGAGCTGCACGATTCCTGCCTGCCATCTGCTTGACAATTGCCAGCTGTGCTGCGTAATTCCTGCCTGTTCAGCTGCTTGATTATTGCCAGCTGAGCAGCATGATTCCTCACACCTGAGTTCCATGGTTATTGCCTGCTGACTGTTTGATTCGTGCCTACTCAGCTCTTTGTTTATTGCCTCCAGAGGCACATGATCAGTGTATGATAGCAAACATGATCAGCGCATGATCAGTCACATGATCAGCGCCATTAAGTCACGTGATCACTACATGATAGTCATGTGATCAGTCCATGCTCAGTCACGGTATCAGTGCATGATCAGCCACGTGATCAGTGCATGATCTGTCACAAGATTAGTGTATGATCATCCACGTGATCAGTGCACGGGCAGTCATGTGATCAGTGCATGATATAGACGTGAACAGTGCATGATCAGTCTCGTGATCAGTGCATGATAGCCACGTGATCAGTGCATGATCAGTCACCTGATGGGTGTATGATCATTCACGTGACCTGTACATGGTAGCTACATGATCATTGCATGATCAGCCACGTGAGTATTTCATGATAGCCACGTGATCACTGCATGATCAGTCACGTGATCAGTGCATGATCAGTCATGTGACCAGTACATGGTAGCTGCGTGATCATGGCATGATCAGCCACGTGATCAGTGCATGATAGCCACGTGATCAGTGCATGTTCATACACGAGATCAGTGCATGATCAGTCACGTGATCAGTGCATGATCAGCCACGTGATCAGTGCATGACCAGGCACGTGATCAGTGTATGTCCAGCCAAGTGATCAGTGCATGATAGCCACGTGATCAGTGCATGATCAGTCACGTGATCAGTGCATGATCAGTTATGCGATCAGTGTATGATCAGCCACGTGATCAGTGCATGATCAGCCACATGATCAGTGCATGATCAATTACGTGCTCAGTGCATGATCAGTCACGTGACCAGTACATGGTAGCTACGTGATCATTGCCTGATCAGCCACGTGATCAGTGCATGATAGCCACGTGATCAGTGCATGATCAGTCATGTGATACGTGTGTGATCAGCCACATGATCAGTGCATGATATCCACGTGATCAGTGCATGACAGCCACGTGATCAGTGCATGAGAGCCACGGGATCAGTGCATGATCAGTCACGTGATACATGTGTGATCAGCCACGTTATCAGTGCATGATGAGCCACGTGATCAGTGCAGGATCAATTACGTGATCAGTGCATGATCAGTCACGTGACCAGTACATGGTTGCTACGTGATCGTTGCATGATCAGCCACGTGAGCAGAGCATGATAGCCACGTGGTCAGTGCATGATCAGTCACGTGATCAGTGCATGATCAGTCACGTGATCAGTGCATGATCAGTTATGTGATCAGTGTATGATCAGCCACGTGATCAGTGCATGATCAGCCACATGGTCAGTGCATGATCAATTACGTGCTCAGTGCATGATCAGTTACGTGAGCAGTACATGGTAGCTACGTGATCATTGCCTGATCTGCCACGTGATCAGTGCATGATAGCCACGTGATCAGTGCATGATAGCCACGTGATCAGTGCATGATCAGTCATGTGATACGTGTGTGATCAGCCACATGATCAGTGCATGATATCCACGTGATCAGTGCATGACAGCCACGTGATCAGTGCATGAGAGCCACGGGATCAGTGCATGATCAGTCACGTGACACATGTGTGATCAGCCACGTGATCAGTGCATGATGAGCCACGTGATCAGTGCAGGATCAATTACGTGATCAGTGCATGATCCGTCACGTAACCAGTACATGGTTGCGACGTGATCGTTGCATGATCAGCCACGTGAGCAGAGCATGATAGCCACGTGGTCAGTGCATGATCAGTCACGTGATCAGTACATGATCAGACACGTGAACAGTGCATGCTCAGTCACGTTATCTGGGCCTGCTGAGCTGCGTGATTACTGTCTGCTCATCTGCTTGACAATTGCCAGCTGAGCTGCACGATTGCTGCCTGTCATCTGTTTGACAATTGCCAGCTGTGCTGCGTAATTCCTGCCTGCTCAGCTGCTTGATTATTGCCAGCTGAGCAGCATGATTCCTCACACCTGTGTTCCATGATTATTGCCTGCTGACTGTTTGATTCGTGCCTACTCAGCTCTGTGTTTATTGCCTCCAGAGGCACATGATCAGTGTATGATAGCAAACATGATCAGCGCATGATCAGTCACATGGTCAGCGCCATTAAGTCACGTGATCACTACATGATAGTCATGTGATCAGTCCATGCTCAGTCACGGTATCAGTGCATGAATAGCCACGTGATCAGTGCATGATCTGTCACAAGATTAGTGTATGATCATCCACGTGATCAGTGCACGGGCAGTCATGTGATCAGTGCATGATATAGACGTGAACAGTGCATGATCAGTCTCGTGATCAGTGCATGATCAGTTACGTGAGCAGTGTATGATCAGCCACGTGATCAGTGCATGGTCAGACACGTGAACAGTGTATGATCAGCCACGTGATCAGTGCATGATATCCAAGTGATCAGTGCATGATCATCACGTGATCAGTGTATGATCAGCCACGTGAACAGTGCATGCTCAGTCACGTGATCTGGGCCTGCTGAGCTGCGTGATTCCTGTCTGCTCATCTGCTTGACAATTGCCAGCTGAGCTGCACGATTCCTGCCTGCCATCTGCTTGACAATTGCCAGCTGTGCTGCGTAATTCCTGCCTGTTCAGCTGCTTGATTATTGCCAGCTGAGCAGCATGATTCCTCACACCTGAGTTCCATGATTATTGCCTGCTGACTGTTTGATTCGTGCCTACTCAGCTCTTTGTTTATTGCCTCCAGAGGCACATGATCAGTGTATGATAGCAAACATGATCAGCGCATGATCAGTCACATGATCAGCGCCATTAAGTCACGTGATCACTACATGATAGTCATGTGATCAGTCCATGCTCAGTCACGGTATCAGTGCATGATCAGCCACGTGATCAGTGCATGATCTGTCACAAGATTAGTGTATGATCATCCACGTGATCAGTGCATGGGCAGTCATGTGATCAGTGCATGATATAGACGTGATCAGTGCATGATCAGTCACGTGATCAGTGCATGATAGCCACGTGATCAGTGCATGATCAGTCACCTGATGGGTGTATGATCATTCACGTGACCTGTACATGGTAGCTACATGATCATTGCATGATCAGCCACGTGAGTAGTGCATGATAGCCACGTGATCAGTGCATGATCAGTCACGTGATCAGTGCATGATCAGTCATGTGACCAGTACATGGTAGCTGCGTGATCATGCATGATCAGCCACGTGAGCAGTGCATGATAGCCACGTGATCAGTGCATGATCAGACACGTGATCAGTGCATGATCAGTCACGTGATCAGTGCATGATCAGCCACGTGATCAGTGCATGATCAGGCACGTGATCAGTGTATGTCAGCCACGTGATCAGTGCATGATAGCCACGTGATCAGTGCATGATCAGTCACGTGATCAGTGCATGATCAGTTACGTGATCAGTGCATGATCAGCCACGTGATCAGTGCATGATCAGCCACGTGATCAGTGCATGATCAATTACGTGATCAGTGCATGATCAGTCACGTGATCAGTGCATGGTAGCTACGTGATCAGTGCATGATCAGCCACGTGATCAGTGCATGATAGCCACGTGATCAGTGCATGATCAGTCACGTGATACGTGTGTGATCAGCCACGTGATCAGTGCATGATAGCCACGTGATCAGTGCATGATCAGCCACGTGATCAGTGCATGATAGCCACGTGATCAGTGCATGATCAGTCACGTGATCAGTGCATGATCAGTCACGTGATCAGTACATGGTAGCTACGTGATCAGTGCATGATCAGCCACGTGATCAGTGCATGATAGCCACGTGATCAGTGCATGATCAGTCACGTGATCAGTGCATGATCAGTCACGTGATCAGTGCATGATCAGCCACGTGATCAGTGCATGATCAGTCACGTGATCAGTGCATGATCAGCCACGTGATCAGTGCATGATCAGTCACGTGATCAGTGCATGATCAGCCACGTGATCAGTGCATGATAGCCACGTGATCAGTGCATGATCAGCCACGTGATCAGTGCATGATCAGCCACGTGATCAGTGCATGACAAATTACGTGCTCAGTGCATGATCAGTTACGTGACCAGTACATGGTAGCTACGTGATCATTGCATGATCAGCCACGTGATCAGTGCATGATAGCCACGTGATCAGTGCATGATAGCCACGTGATCAGTGCATGATCAGTCATGTGATACGTGTGTGATCAGCCACGTGATCAGTGCATGATATCCACGTGATCAGTGCATGACAGCCACGTGATCAGTGCATGAGAGCCACGTGATCAGTGCATGATCAGTCACATGATACATGTGTGATCAGCCACGTGATCAGTGCATGATGAGCCACGAGATCAGTGCATGATCAATTACGTGATCAGTGCATGATCAGTCACGTGACCAGTACATGGTTGCGACGTGATCGTTGCATGATCAGCCACGTGAGCAGTGCATGATAGCCACGTGTTCAGTGCATGATCAGTCACGTGATCAGTACATGATCAGTCACGTGAACAGTGCATGATCATTTACGTGATCAGTGCATGATCAGTCACGTGACCAGTATATGGTTGCTACGTGATCATTCCATGACAGCCACGTGAGCAGTGCATGATAGCCACGTGATGTGTGCATGAGTTACGTGAGCAGAGCATGATCAGCCACGTGATCAGTGCATGAGTGCCACGTGATCAGTGCATGATAGTCACGTGACAGTGTGTGATCAGCCACGTGATCAGTGCATGATCAGCCACGTGATCAGTGCATGATAGCCACGTGATCAGTGCATGATCAGTCACGTGATCAGTGCATGATGCCACGTGATCAGTGCATGATAGCCACGTGATCAGTGCATGATCAGTTACGTGAGCAGTGTATGATCAGCCACGTGATCAGTGCATGGTCAGACACGTGAACAGTGTATGATCAGCCACGTGATCAGTGCATGATATCCAAGTGATCAGTGCATGATCATCACGTGATCAGTGTATGATCAGCCACGTGAACAGTGCATGCTCAGTCACGTGATCTGGGCCTGCTGAGCTGCGTGATTACTGTCTGCTCATCTGCTTGACAATTGCCAGCTGAGCTGCACGATTCCTGCCTGTCATCTGCTTGACAATTGCCAGCTGTGCTGCGTAATTCCTGCCTGTTCAGCTGCTTGATTATTGCCAGCTGAGCAGCATGATTCCTCACACCTGAGTTCCATGATTATTGCCTGCTGACTGTTTGATTCGTGCCTACTCAGCTCTTTGTTTATTGCCTCCAGAGGCACATGATCAGTGTATGATAGCAAACATGATCAGCGCATGATCAGTCACATGATCAGCGCCATTAAGTCACGTGATCACTACATGATAGTCATGTGATCAGTCCATGCTCAGTCACGGTATCAGTGCATGATCAGCCACGTGATCAGTGCATGATCTGTCACAAGATTAGTGTATGATCATCCACGTGATCAGTGCATGGGCAGTCATGTGATCAGTGCATGATATAGACGTGAACAGTGCATGATCAGTCTCGTGATCAGTGCATGATAGCCACGTGATCAGTGCATGATCAGTCACCTGATGGGTGTATGATCATTCACGTGACCTGTACATGGTAGCTACATGATCATTGCATGATCAGCCACGTGAGTAGTTCATGATAGCCACGTGATCACTGCATGATCAGTCACGTGATCAGTGCATGATCAGTCATGTGACCAGTACATGGTAGCTGCGTGATCATGGCATGATCAGCCACGTGATCAGTGCATGATAGCCACGTGATCAGTGCATGATCAGTCACGTGATCAGTGCATGATCAGTCACGTGATCAGTGCATGATCAGCCACGTGATCAGTGCATGATCAGGCACGTGATCAGTGCATGATCAATCACGTGATCAGTGCATGATCAGTCACGTGATCAGTGCATGATAGCTACGTGATCAGTGCATGATCAGCCACGTGATCAGTGCATGATAGCCACGTGATCAGTGCATGATCAGTCACGTGATCAGTGCATGATCAGCCACGTGATCAGTGCATGATAGCCACGTGATCAGTGCATGATCAGCCACGTGATCAGTGCATGATAGCCACGTGATCAGTGCATGATCAGTCACGTGATACATGTGTGATCAGCCACGTGATCAGTGCATGATAGCCACGTGATCAGTGCATGATCAGCCACGTGATCAGTGCATGATCAGTCACGTGATCAGTGCATGATAGCTACGTGATCGTGCATGATCAGCCACGTGATCAGTGCATGATAGCCACGTGATCAGTGCATGATCAGTCACGTGATCAGTGCATGATCAGTCACGTGATCAGTGCATGATCAGTCACGTGATCAGTGCATGATCAGCCACGTGATCAGTGCATGATCAGCCACGTGATCAGTGCATGATCAGTCACGTGATCAGTGCATGATCAGTCACGTGATCAGTGCATGATAGCTACGTGATCATTGCATGATCAGCCACGTGATCAGTGCATGATAGCCACGTGATCAGTGCATGATAGCCACGTGATCAGTGCATGATCAGTCACGTGATGTGTGATCAGCCACGTGATCAGTGCATGATAGCCACGTGATCAGTGCATGATCAGCCACGTGATCAGTGCATGATAGCCACGTGATCAGTGCATGATCAGTCACGTGACACATGCATGATCAGCCACGTGATCAGTGCATGATAGCCACGTGATCAGTGCATGATCAGTTACGTGATCAGTGCATGATCAGTCACGTGATCAGTGCATGGTAGCACGTGATCAGTGCATGATCAGCCACGTGATCAGTGCATGATAGCCACGTGATCAGTGCATGATCAGTCACGTGATCAGTGCATGATCAGCCACGTGAACAGTGCATGCTCAGTCACGTGATCTGGGCCTGCTGAGCTGCGTGATTAGTGTCTGATCATCTGCTTGACAATTGCCAGCTGAGCTGCACGATTCCTGCCTGTCATCTGCTTGACAATTGCCAGCTGTGCTGCGTAATTCCTGCCTGCTCAGCTGCTTGATTATTGCCAGCTGAGCAGCATGATTCCTCACACCTGTGTTCCATGATTATTGCCTGCTGACTGTTTGATTCGTGCCTACTCAGCTCTTTGTTTATTGCCTCCAGAGGCACGTGATCAGTGTATGATAGCAAACATGATCAGCGCATGATCAGTCACATGATCAGCGCCATTAAGTCACGTGATCACTACATGATAGTCATGTGATCAGTCCATGCTCAGTCACGGTATCAGTGCATGATCAGCCACGTGATCAGTGCATGATCTGTCACAAGATTAGTGTATGATCATCCACGTGATCAGTGCATGGGCAGTCATGTGATCAGTGCATGATATAGACGTGATCAGTGCATGATCAGTCACGTGATCAGTGCATGATCAGTTACGTGATCAGTGCATGATCAGCCACGTGATCAGTGCATGGTCAGACACGTGAACAGTGTATGATCAGCCACGTGATCAGTGCATGATATCCACGTGATCAGTGCATGATCATCACGTGATCAGTGTATGATCAGCCACGTGAACAGTGCATGCTCAGTCACGTGATCTGGGCCTGCTGAGCTGCGTGATTACTGTCTGCTCATCTGCTTGACAATTGCCAGCTGAGCTGCACGATTCCTGCCTGTCATCTGCTTGACAATTGCCAGCTGTGCTGCGTAATTCCTGCCTGTTCAGCTGCTTGATTATTGCCAGCTGAGCAGCATGATTCCTCACACCTGAGTTCCATGATTATTGCCTGCTGACTGTTTGATTCGTGCCTACTCAGCTCTTTGTTTATTGCCTCCAGAGGCACATGATCAGTGTATGATAGCAAACATGATCAGCGCATGATCAGTCACATGATCAGCGCCATTAAGTCACGTGATCACTACATGATAGTCATGTGATCAGTCCATGCTCAGTCACGGTATCAGTGCATGATCAGCCACGTGATCAGTGCATGATCTGTCACAAGATTAGTGTATGATCATCCACGTGATCAGTGCATGGGCAGTCATGTGATCAGTGCATGATATAGACGTGAACAGTGCATGATCAGTCACGTGATCAGTGCATGATAGCCACGTGATCAGTGCATGATCAGTCACCTGATGGGTGTATGATCATTCACGTGACCTGTACATGGTAGCTACATGATCATTGCATGATCAGCCACGTGAGTAGTGCATGATAGCCACGTGATCAGTGCATGATCAGTCACGTGATCAGTGCATGATCAGTCATGTGACCAGTACATGGTAGCTGCGTGATCATGGCATGATCAGCCACGTGAGCAGTGCATGATAGCCACGTGATCAGTGCATGATCAGACACGTGATCAGTGCATGATCAGTCACGTGATCAGTGCATGATCAGCCACGTGATCAGTGCATGATCAGGCACGTGATCAGTGTATGTCAGCCACGTGATCAGTGCATGATAGCCACGTGATCAGTGCATGATCAGTCACGTGATCAGTGCATGATCAGTTACGTGATCAGTGCATGATCAGCCACGTGATCAGTGCATGATCAGCCACGTGATCAGTGCATGATCAATTACGTGATCAGTGCATGATCAGTCACGTGACCAGTACATGGTAGCTACGTGATCAGTGCATGATCAGCCACGTGATCAGTGCATGATAGCCACGTGATCAGTGCATGATCAGTCATGTGATAGTGTGTGATCAGCCACGTGATCAGTGCATGATATCCACGTGATCAGTGCAGGACAGCCACGTGATCAGTGCATGATAGCCACGTGATCAGTGCATGATCAGTCACGTGATCATGTGTGATCAGCCACGTGATCAGTGCATGATGAGCCACGTGATCAGTGCATGATCAATTACGTGATCAGTGCATGATCAGTCACGTGATCAGTGCATGGTTGCTACGTGATCGTGCATGATCAGCCACGTGATCAGTGCATGATAGCCACGTGATCAGTGCATGATCAGTCACGTGATCAGTGCATGATCAGTCACGTGATCAGTGCATGATCATTTACGTGATCAGTGCATGATCAGTCACGTGACCAGTATATGGTAGCCACGTGATCATTGCATGACAGCCACGTGATCAGTGCATGATAGCCACGTGATGTGTGCATGAGTTACGTGATCAGTGTATGATCAGCCACGTGATCAGTGCATGAGTGCCACGTGATCAGTGCATGATCAGTCACGTGACACGTGTGTGATCAGCCACGTGATCAGTGCATGATCAGCCACGTGATCAGTGCATGATCAGTTACGTGATCAGTGCATGATCAGTCACGTGACCAGTACATGGTTGCTACGTGATCAGTGCATGATCAGCCACGTGAGCAGTGCATGATAGCCACGTGATCAGTGCATGATCAGTCACGTGATCAGTGCATGATCAGTCACGTGATCAGTGCATGATCATTTACGTGATCAGTGCATGATCAGTCACGTGATCAGTATATGGTAGCTACGTGATCATTCCATGACAGCCACGTGAGCAGTGCATGATAGCCACGTGATGTGTGCATGAGTTACGTGAGCAGTGCATGATCAGCCACGTGATCAGTGCATGAGTGCCACGTGATCAGTGCATGATAGTCACGTGACAGTGTGTGATCAGCCACGTGATCAGTGCATGATCAGCCACGTGATCAGTGCATGATAGCCACGTGATCAGTGCATGATCATCACGTGATCAGTGTATGATCAGCCACGTGAACAGTGCATGCTCAGTCACGTGATCTGGGCCTGCTGAGCTGCGTGATTACTGTCTGCTCATCTGCTTGACAATTGCCAGCTGAGCTGCACGATTCCTGCCTGTCATCTGCTTGACAATTGCCAGCTGTGCTGCGTAATTCCTGCCTGTTCAGCTGCTTGATTATTGCCAGCTGAGCAGCATGATTCCTCACACCTGAGTTCCATGATTATTGCCTGCTGACTGTTTGATTCGTGCCTACTCAGCTCTTTGTTTATTGCCTCCAGAGGCACATGATCAGTGTATGATAGCAAACATGATCAGCGCATGATCAGTCACATGATCAGCGCCATTAAGTCACGTGATCACTACATGATAGTCATGTGATCAGTCCATGCTCAGTCACGGTATCAGTGCATGATCAGCCACGTGATCAGTGCATGATCTGTCACAAGATTAGTGTATGATCATCCACGTGATCAGTGCACGGGCAGTCATGTGATCAGTGCATGATATAGACGTGAACAGTGCATGATCAGTCCGTGATCAGTGCATGATAGCCACGTGATCAGTGCATGATCAGTCACCTGATGGGTGTATGATCATTCACGTGACCTGTACATGGTAGCTACATGATCATTGCATGATCAGCCACGTGAGTAGTTCATGATAGCCACGTGATCACTGCATGATCAGTCACGTGATCAGTGCATGATCAGTCATGTGACCAGTACATGGTAGCTGCGTGATCATGGCATGATCAGCCACGTGAGCAGTGCATGATAGCCACGTGATCAGTGCATGATCAGACACGTGATCAGTGCATGATCAGTCACGTGATCAGTGCATGATCAGTCACGTGATCAGTGCATGATCAGCCACGTGATCAGTGCATGACCAGGCACGTGATCAGTGCATGTCCAGCCACGTGATCAGTGCATGATAGCCACGTGATCAGTGCATGATCAGCCACGTGATCAGTGCATGATCAGTTACGTGATCAGTGCATGATCAGCCACGTGATCAGTGCATGATCAGCCACGTGATCAGTGCATGATCAATTACGTGATCAGTGCATGATCAGTCACGTGATCAGTACATGATAGCTACGTGATCATTGCATGATCAGCCACGTGATCAGTGCATGATAGCCACGTGATCAGTGCATGATAGCCACGTGATCAGTGCATGACAGCCACGTGATCAGTGCATGAGAGCCACGTGATCAGTGCATGATCAGTCACGTGATACATGTGTGATCAGCCACGTGATCAGTGCATGATGAGCCACGTGATCAGTGCAGGATCAATTACGTGATCAGTGCATGATCAGTCACGTGACCAGTACATGGTTGCTACGTGATCGTTGCATGATCAGCCACGTGAGCAGAGCATGATAGCCACGTGGTCAGTGCATGATCAGTCACGTGATCAGTACATGATCAGTCACGTGAACAGTGCATGATCATTTACGTGATCTTTGCATGATCAGTCACGTTACCAGTATATGGTTGCTACGTGATCATTCCATGACGAGCCACGTGATCAGTGCATGATAGCCACGTGATGTGTGCATGAGTTACGTGAGCAGAGTATGATCAGCCACGTGATCAGTGCATGAGTGCCACGTGATCAGTGCATGATATGTCACGTGACAGGTGTGTGATCAGCCACGTGAACAGTGCATGTTCAGCCACGTGATCAGTGCATGATAGCCACGTGATCAGTGCATGATCAGTTACGTGAGCAGTGTATGATCAGCCACGTGATCAGTGCATGGTCAGACACGTGAACAGTGTATGATCAGCCACGTGATCAGTGCATGATATCCAAGTGATCAGTGCATGATCATCACGTGATCAGTGTATGATCAGCCACGTGAACAGTGCATGCTCAGTCACGTTATCTGGGCCTGCTGAGCTGCGTGATTACTGTCTGCTCATCTGCTTGACAATTGCCAGCTGAGCTGCACGATTCCTGCCTGTCATCTGCTTGACAATTGCCAGCTGTGCTGCGTAATTCCTGCCTGCTCAGCTGCTTGATTATTGCCAGCTGAGCAGCATGATTCCTCACACCTGAGTTCCATGATTATTGCCTGCTGACTGTTTGATTCGTGCCTACTCAGCTCTTTGTTTATTGCCTCCAGAGGCACATGATCAGTGTATGATAGCAAACATGATCAGCGCATGATCAGTCACATGATCAGCGCCATTAAGTCACGTGATCACTACATGATAGTCATGTGATCAGTCCATGCTCAGTCACGGTATCAGTGCATGATCAGCCACGTGATCAGTGCATGATCTGTCACAAGATTAGTGTATGATCATCCACGTGATCAGTGCACGGGCAGTCATGTGATCAGTGCATGATATAGACGTGAACAGTGCATGATCAGTCCGTGATCAGTGCATGATAGCCACGTGATCAGTGCATGATCAGTCACCTGATGGGTGTATGATCATTCACGTGACCTGTACATGGTAGCTACATGATCATTGCATGATCAGCCACGTGAGTATTTCATGATAGCCACGTGATCACTGCATGATCAGTCACGTGATCAGTGCATGATCAGTCATGTGACCAGTACATGGTAGCTGCGTGATCATGGCATGATCAGCCACGTGAGCAGTGCATGATAGCCACGTGATCAGTGCATGATCATCACGTGATCAGTGCATGATCAGACACGTGATCAGTGCATGATCAGTCACGTGATCAGTGCATGATCAGCCACGTGATCAGTGCATGACCAGGCACGTGATCAGTGTATGTCCAGCCAAGTGATCAGTGCATGATAGCCACGTGATCAGTGCATGATCAGTCACGTGATCAGTGCATGATCAGTTATGTGATCAGTGTATGATCAGCCACGTGATCAGTGCATGATCAGCCACATGATCAGTGCATGATCAATTACGTGATCAGTGCATGATCAGTCACGTGACCAGTACATGGTAGCTACGTGATCATTGCCTGATCAGCCACGTGATCAGTGCATGATAGCCACGTGATCAGTGCATGATAGCCACGTGATCAGTGCATGATCAGTCATGTGATACGTGTGTGATCAGCCACGTGATCAGTGCATGATATCCACGTGATCAGTGCATGACAGCCACGTGATCAGTGCTTGAGAGCCACGGGATCAGTGCATGATCAGTCACGTGATACATGTGTGATCAGCCACGTGATCAGTGCATGATGAGCCACGTGATCAGTGCAGGATCAATTACGTGATCAGTGCATGATCAGTCACGTGACCAGTACATGGTTGCTACGTGATCGTTGCATGATCAGCCACGTGAGCAGAGCATGATAGCCACGTGGTCAGTGCATGATCAGTCACGTGATCAGTACATGATCAGTCACGTGAACAGTGCATGATCATTTACGTGATCTTTGCATGATCAGTCACGTTACCAGTATATGGTTGCTACGTGATCATTCCATGACGAGCCACGTGAGCAGTGCATGATAGCCACGTGATGTGTGCATGAGTTACGTGAGCAGAGTATGATCAGCCACGTGATCAGTGCATGAGTGCCACGTGATCAGTGCATGATATGTCACGTGACAGGTGTGTGATCAGCCACGTGAACAGTGCATGTTCAGCCACGTGATCAGTGCATGATAGCCACGTGATCAGTGCATGATCAGTTACGTGAGCAGTGTATGATCAGCCACGTGATCAGTGCATGGTCAGACACGTGAACAGTGTATGATCAGCCACGTGATCAGTGCATGATATCCAAGTGATCAGTGCATGATCATCACGTGATCAGTGTATGATCAGCCACGTGAACAGTGCATGCTCAGTCACGTGATCTGGGCCTGCTGAGCTGCGTGATTACTGTCTGCTCATCTGCTTGACAATTGCCAGCTGAGCTGCACGATTCCTGCCTGTCATCTGCTTGACAATTGCCAGCTGTGCTGCGTAATTCCTGCCTGCTCAGCTGCTTGATTATTGCCAGCTGAGCAGCATGATTCCTCACACCTGAGTTCCATGATTATTGCCTGCTGACTGTTTGATTCGTGCCTACTCAGCTCTTTGTTTATTGCCTCCAGAGGCACATGATCAGTGTATGATAGCAAACATGATCAGCGCATGATCAGTCACATGATCAGCGCCATTAAGTCACGTGATCACTACATGATAGTCATGTGATCAGTCCATGCTCAGTCACGGTATCAGTGCATGATCAGCCACGTGATCAGTGCATGATCTGTCACAAGATTAGTGTATGATCATCCACGTGATCAGTGCACGGGCAGTCATGTGATCAGTGCATGATATAGACGTGAACAGTGCATGATCAGTCCGTGATCAGTGCATGATAGCCACGTGATCAGTGCATGATCAGTCACCTGATGGGTGTATGATCATTCACGTGACCTGTACATGGTAGCTACATGATCATTGCATGATCAGCCACGTGAGTATTTCATGATAGCCACGTGATCACTGCATGATCAGTCACGTGATCAGTGCATGATCAGTCATGTGACCAGTACATGGTAGCTGCGTGATCATGGCATGATCAGCCACGTGAGCAGTGCATGATAGCCACGTGATCAGTGCATGATCATCACGTGATCAGTGCATGATCAGTCACGTGATCAGTGCATGATCAGTCACGTGATCAGTGCATGATCAGCCACGTGATCAGTGCATGACCAGGCACGTGATCAGTGTATGTCCAGCCAAGTGATCAGTGCATGATAGCCACGTGATCAGTGCATGATCAGTCACGTGATCAGTGCATGATCAGTTATGTGATCAGTGTATGATCAGCCACGTGATCAGTGCATGATCAGCCACATGATCAGTGCATGATCAATTACGTGATCAGTGCATGATCAGTCACGTGACCAGTACATGGTAGCTACGTGATCATTGCCTGATCAGCCACGTGATCAGTGCATGATAGCCACGTGATCAGTGCATGATAGCCACGTGATCAGTGCATGATCAGTCATGTGATACGTGTGTGATCAGCCACGTGATCAGTGCATGATATCCACGTGATCAGTGCATGACAGCCACGTGATCAGTGCATGAGAGCCACGGGATCAGTGCATGATCAGTCACGTGATACATGTGTGATCAGCCACGTGATCAGTGCATGATGAGCCACGTGATCAGTGCAGGATCAATTACGTGATCAGTGCATGATCAGTCACGTGACCAGTACATGGTTGCTACGTGATCGTTGCATGATCAGCCACGTGAGCAGAGCATGATAGCCACGTGGTCAGTGCATGATCAGTCACGTGATCAGTACATGATCAGTCACGTGAACAGTGCATGATCATTTACGTGATCTTTGCATGTTCAGTCACGTTACCAGTATATGGTTGCTACGTGATCATTCCATGACGAGCCACGTGAGCAGTGCATGATAGCCACGTGATGTGTGCATGAGTTACGTGAGCAGAGTATGATCAGCCACGTGATCAGTGCATGAGTGCCACGTGATCAGTGCATGATATGTCACGTGACAGGTGTGTGATCAGCCACGTGAACAGTGCATGTTCAGCCACGTGATCAGTGCATGATAGCCACGTGATCAGTGCATGATCAGTTACGTGAGCAGTGTATGATCAGCCACGTGATCAGTGCATGGTCAGACACGTGAACAGTGTATGATCAGCCACGTGATCAGTGCATGATATCCAAGTGATCAGTGCATGATCATCACGTGATCAGTGTATGATCAGCCACGTGAACAGTGCATGCTCAGTCACGTGATCTGGGCCTGCTGAGCTGCGTGATTACTGTCTGCTCATCTGCTTGACAATTGCCAGCTGAGCTGCACGATTCCTGCCTGTCATCTGCTTGACAATTGCCAGCTGTGCTGCGTAATTCCTGCCTGCTCAGCTGCTTGATTATTGCCAGCTGAGCAGCATGATTCCTCACACCTGAGTTCCATGATTATTGCCTGCTGACTGTTTGATTCGTGCCTACTCAGCTCTTTGTTTATTGCCTCCAGAGGCACATGATCAGTGTATGATAGCAAACATGATCAGCGCATGATCAGTCACATGATCAGCGCCATTAAGTCACGTGATCACTACATGATAGTCATGTGATCAGTCCATGCTCAGTCACGGTATCAGTGCATGATCAGCCACGTGATCAGTGCATGATCTGTCACAAGATTAGTGTATGATCATCCACGTGATCAGTGCACGGGCAGTCATGTGATCAGTGCATGATATAGACGTGAACAGTGCATGATCAGTCTCGTGATCAGTGCATGATAGCCACGTGATCAGTGCATGATCAGTCACCTGATGGGTGTATGATCATTCACGTGACCTGTACATGGTAGCTACATGATCATTGCATGATCAGCCACGTGAGTAGTTCATGATAGCCACGTGATCACTGCATGATCAGTCACGTGATCAGTGCATGATCAGTCATGTGACCAGTACATGGTAGCTGCGTGATCATGGCATGATCAGCCACGTGAGCAGTGCATGATAGCCACGTGATCAGTGCATGATCAGACACGAGATCAGTGCATGATCAGTCACGTGATCAGTGCATGATCAGCCACGTGATCAGTGCATGACCAGGCACGTGATCAGTGTATGTCCAGCCAAGTGATCAGTGCATGATAGCCACGTGATCAGTGCATGATCAGTCACGTGATCAGTGCATGATCAGTTATGTGATCAGTGTATGATCAGCCACGTGATCAGTGCATGATCAGCCACATGATCAGTGCATGATCAATTACGTGATCAGTGCATGATCAGTCACGTGACCAGTACATGGTAGCTACGTGATCATTGCCTGATCAGCCACGTGATCAGTGCATGATAGCCACGTGATCAGTGCATGATAGCCACGTGATCAGTGCATGATCAGTCATGTGATACGTGTGTGATCAGCCACGTGATCAGTGCATGATATCCACGTGATCAGTGCATGACAGCCACGTGATCAGTGCATGAGAGCCACGGGATCAGTGCATGATCAGTCACGTGATACATGTGTGATCAGCCACGTGATCAGTGCATGATGAGCCACGTGATCAGTGCAGGATCAATTACGTGATCAGTGCATGATCAGTCACGTGACCAGTACATGGTTGCTACGTGATCGTTGCATGATCAGCCACGTGAGCAGAGCATGATAGCCACGTGATCAGTGCATGATCAGTCACGTGATCAGTACATGATCAGTCACGTGAACAGTGCATGATCATTTACGTGATCTTTGCATGATCAGTCACGTTACCAGTATATGGTTGCTACGTGATCATTCCATGACGAGCCACGTGAGCAGTGCATGATAGCCACGTGATGTGTGCATGAGTTACGTGAGCAGAGTATGATCAGCCACGTGATCAGTGCATGAGTGCCACGTGATCAGTGCATGATATGTCACGTGACAGGTGTGTGATCAGCCACGTGAACAGTGCATGTTCAGCCACGTGATCAGTGCATGATAGCCACGTGATCAGTGCATGATCAGTTACGTGAGCAGTGTATGATCAGCCACGTGATCAGTGCATGGTCAGACACGTGAACAGTGTATGATCAGCCACGTGATCAGTGCATGATATCCAAGTGATCAGTGCATGATCATCACGTGATCAGTGTATGATCAGCCACGTGAACAGTGCATGCTCAGTCACGTGATCTGGGCCTGCTGAGCTGCGTGATTACTGTCTGCTCATCTGCTTGACAATTGCCAGCTGAGCTGCACGATTCCTGCCTGTCATCTGCTTGACAATTGCCAGCTGTGCTGCGTAATTCCTGCCTGCTCAGCTGCTTGATTATTGCCAGCTGAGCAGCATGATTCCTCACACCTGAGTTCCATGATTATTGCCTGCTGACTGTTTGATTCGTGCCTACTCAGCTCTTTGTTTATTGCCTCCAGAGGCACATGATCAGTGTATGATAGCAAACATGATCAGCGCATGATCAGTCACATGATCAGCGCCATTAAGTCACGTGATCACTACATGATAGTCATGTGATCAGTCCATGCTCAGTCACGGTATCAGTGCATGATCAGCCACGTGATCAGTGCATGATCAGTCACGTGATCAGTGCATGATAGCTGCGTGATCATGCATGATCAGCCACGTGATCAGTGCATGATAGCCACGTGATCAGTGCATGATCATCACGTGATCAGTGCATGATCAGTCACGTGATCAGTGCATGATCAGTCACGTGATCAGTGCATGATCAGTCACATGATCAGTGCATTAAGTCACGTGATCAGTGCATGATAGTCACGTGATCAGTGCATGATCAGTCACGTGATCAGTGCATGATCAGCCACGTGATCAGTGCATGATCAGTCACGTGATCAGTGCATGATCATCCACGTGATCAGTGCATGATCAGTCATGTGATCAGTGCATGATATAGACGTGATCAGTGCATGATCAGTCCATGATCAGTGCATGATAGCCACGTGATCAGTGCATGATCAGTCACGTGATCAGTGCATGATCATTCACGTGACCAGTACATGGTAGCTACATGATCATTGCATGATCAGCCACGTGATAGTGCATGATAGCCACGTGATCAGTGCATGATCAGTCACGTGATCAGTGCATGATCAGTCATGTGACCAGTACATGGTAGCTGCGTGATCATGCATGATCAGCCACGTGATCAGTGCATGATAGCCACGTGATCAGTGCATGATCAGCCACGTGATCAGTGCATGATCAGACACGTGATCAGTGCATGATCAGTCACGTGATCAGTGCATGATCAGCCACGTGATCAGTGCATGATCAGGCACGTGATCAGTGTATGTCAGCCAAGTGATCAGTGCATGATAGCCACGTGATCAGTGCATGATCAGCCACGTGATCAGTGCATGATCAGTTATGTGATCAGTGTATGATCAGCCACGTGATCAGTGCATGATCAGCCACATGATCAGTGCATGATCAATTACGTGATCAGTGCATGATCAGTCACGTGACCAGTACATGGTAGCTACGTGATCATTGCCTGATCAGCCACGTGATCAGTGCATGATAGCCACGTGATCAGTGCATGATAGCCACGTGATCAGTGCATGATCAGTCATGTGATACGTGTGTGATCAGCCACGTGATCAGTGCATGATATCCACGTGATCAGTGCATGACAGCCACGTGATCAGTGCATGAGAGCCACGGGATCAGTGCATGATCAGTCACGTGATACATGTGTGATCAGCCACGTGATCAGTGCATGATGAGCCACGTGATCAGTGCAGGATCAATTACGTGATCAGTGCATGATCAGTCACGTGACCAGTACATGGTTGCTACGTGATCGTTGCATGATCAGCCACGTGAGCAGAGCATGATAGCCACGTGGTCAGTGCATGATCAGTCACGTGATCAGTACATGATCAGTCACGTGAACAGTGCATGATCATTTACGTGATCTTTGCATGATCAGTCACGTTACCAGTATATGGTTGCTACGTGATCATTCCATGACGAGCCACGTGAGCAGTGCATGATAGCCACGTGATGTGTGCATGAGTTACGTGAGCAGAGTATGATCAGCCACGTGATCAGTGCATGAGTGCCACGTGATCAGTGCATGATATGTCACGTGACAGGTGTGTGATCAGCCACGTGAACAGTGCATGTTCAGCCACGTGATCAGTGCATGATAGCCACGTGATCAGTGCATGATCAGTTACGTGAGCAGTGTATGATCAGCCACGTGATCAGTGCATGGTCAGACACGTGAACAGTGTATGATCAGCCACGTGATCAGTGCATGATATCCAAGTGATCAGTGCATGATCATCACGTGATCAGTGTATGATCAGCCACGTGAACAGTGCATGCTCAGTCACGTGATCTGGGCCTGCTGAGCTGCGTGATTACTGTCTGCTCATCTGCTTGACAATTGCCAGCTGAGCTGCACGATTCCTGCCTGTCATCTGCTTGACAATTGCCAGCTGTGCTGCGTAATTCCTGCCTGCTCAGCTGCTTGATTATTGCCAGCTGAGCAGCATGATTCCTCACACCTGAGTTCCATGATTATTGCCTGCTGACTGTTTGATTCGTGCCTACTCAGCTCTTTGTTTATTGCCTCCAGAGGCACATGATCAGTGTATGATAGCAAACATGATCAGCGCATGATCAGTCACATGATCAGCGCCATTAAGTCACGTGATCACTACATGATAGTCATGTGATCAGTCCATGCTCAGTCACGGTATCAGTGCATGATCAGCCACGTGATCAGTGCATGATCTGTCACAAGATTAGTGTATGATCATCCACGTGATCAGTGCACGGGCAGTCATGTGATCAGTGCATGATATAGACGTGAACAGTGCATGATCAGTCTCGTGATCAGTGCATGATAGCCACGTGATCAGTGCATGATCAGTCACCTGATGGGTGTATGATCATTCACGTGACCTGTACATGGTAGCTACATGATCATTGCATGATCAGCCACGTGAGTAGTTCATGATAGCCACGTGATCACTGCATGATCAGTCACGTGATCAGTGCATGATCAGTCATGTGACCAGTACATGGTAGCTGCGTGATCATGGCATGATCAGCCACGTGAGCAGTGCATGATAGCCACGTGATCAGTGCATGATCAGACACGAGATCAGTGCATGATCAGTCACGTGATCAGTGCATGATCAGCCACGTGATCAGTGCATGACCAGGCACGTGATCAGTGTATGTCCAGCCAAGTGATCAGTGCATGATAGCCACGTGATCAGTGCATGATCAGTCACGTGATCAGTGCATGATCAGTTATGTGATCAGTGTATGATCAGCCACGTGATCAGTGCATGATCAGCCACATGATCAGTGCATGATCAATTACGTGATCAGTGCATGATCAGTCACGTGACCAGTACATGGTAGCTACGTGATCATTGCCTGATCAGCCACGTGATCAGTGCATGATAGCCACGTGATCAGTGCATGATAGCCACGTGATCAGTGCATGATCAGTCATGTGATACGTGTGTGATCAGCCACGTGATCAGTGCATGATATCCACGTGATCAGTGCATGACAGCCACGTGATCAGTGCATGAGAGCCACGGGATCAGTGCATGATCAGTCACGTGATACATGTGTGATCAGCCACGTGATCAGTGCATGATGAGCCACGTGATCAGTGCAGGATCAATTACGTGATCAGTGCATGATCAGTCACGTGACCAGTACATGGTTGCTACGTGATCGTTGCATGATCAGCCACGTGAGCAGAGCATGATAGCCACGTGGTCAGTGCATGATCAGTCACGTGATCAGTACATGATCAGTCACGTGAACAGTGCATGATCATTTACGTGATCTTTGCATGATCAGTCACGTTACAGTATATGGTTGCTACGTGATCATTCCATGACGAGCCACGTGAGCAGTGCATGATAGCCACGTGATGTGTGCATGAGTTACGTGAGCAGAGTATGATCAGCCACGTGATCAGTGCATGAGTGCCACGTGATCAGTGCATGATATGTCACGTGACAGGTGTGTGATCAGCCACGTGAACAGTGCATGTTCAGCCACGTGATCAGTGCATGATAGCCACGTGATCAGTGCATGATCAGTTACGTGAGCAGTGTATGATCAGCCACGTGATCAGTGCATGGTCAGACACGTGAACAGTGTATGATCAGCCACGTGATCAGTGCATGATATCCAAGTGATCAGTGCATGATCATCACGTGATCAGTGTATGATCAGCCACGTGAACAGTGCATGCTCAGTCACGTGATCTGGGCCTGCTGAGCTGCGTGATTACTGTCTGCTCATCTGCTTGACAATTGCCAGCTGAGCTGCACGATTCCTGCCTGTCATCTGCTTGACAATTGCCAGCTGTGCTGCGTAATTCCTGCCTGCTCAGCTGCTTGATTATTGCCAGCTGAGCAGCATGATTCCTCACACCTGAGTTCCATGATTATTGCCTGCTGACTGTTTGATTCGTGCCTACTCAGCTCTTTGTTTATTGCCTCCAGAGGCACATGATCAGTGTATGATAGCAAACATGATCAGCGCATGATCAGTCACATGATCAGCGCCATTAAGTCACGTGATCACTACATGATAGTCATGTGATCAGTCCATGCTCAGTCACGGTATCAGTGCATGATCAGCCACGTGATCAGTGCATGATCAGTCACGTGATCAGTGCATGATAGCTGCGTGATCATGCATGATCAGCCACGTGATCAGTGCATGATAGCCACGTGATCAGTGCATGATCATCACGTGATCAGTGCATGATCAGACACGTGATCAGTGCATGATCAGTCACGTGATCAGTGCATGATCAGCCACGTGATCAGTGCATGATCAGTCACGTGATCAGTGTATGATCAGCCACGTGATCAGTGCATGATAGCCACGTGATCAGTGCATGATCAGCCACGTGATCAGTGCATGATCAGTTATGTGATCAGTGCATGATCAGCCACGTGATCAGTGCATGATCAGCCACGTGATCAGTGCATGATCAATTACGTGATCAGTGCATGATCAGTCACGTGACCAGTACATGGTAGCTACGTGATCATTGCATGATCAGCCACGTGATCAGTGCATGATAGCCACGTGATCAGTGCATGATAGCCACGTGATCAGTGCATGATCAGTCATGTGATACGTGTGTGATCAGCCACGTGATCAGTGCATGATATCCACGTGATCAGTGCATGACAGCCACGTGATCAGTGCATGAGAGCCACGGATCAGTGCATGATCAGTCACGTGATACATGTGTGATCAGCCACGTGATCAGTGCATGATGAGCCACGTGATCAGTGCAGGATCAATTACGTGATCAGTGCATGATCAGTCACGTGACCAGTACATGGTTGCTACGTGATCGTTGCATGATCAGCCACGTGAGCAGAGCATGATAGCCACGTGGTCAGTGCATGATCAGTCACGTGATCAGTACATGATCAGTCACGTGAACAGTGCATGATCATTTACGTGATCTTTGCATGATCAGTCACGTGACCAGTATATGGTTGCTACGTGATCATTCCATGACGAGCCACGTGAGCAGTGCATGATAGCCACGTGATGTGTGCATGAGTTACGTGAGCAGAGTATGATCAGCCACGTGATCAGTGCATGAGTGCCACGTGATCAGTGCATGATATGTCACGTGACAGGTGTGTGATCAGCCACGTGAACAGTGCATGTTCAGCCACGTGATCAGTGCATGATAGCCACGTGATCAGTGCATGATCAGTTACGTGAGCAGTGTATGATCAGCCACGTGATCAGTGCATGGTCAGACACGTGAACAGTGTATGATCAGCCACGTGATCAGTGCATGATATCCAAGTGATCAGTGCATGATCATCACGTGATCAGTGTATGATCAGCCACGTGAACAGTGCATGCTCAGTCACGTGATCTGGGCCTGCTGAGCTGCGTGATTACTGTCTGCTCATCTGCTTGACAATTGCCAGCTGAGCTGCACGATTCCTGCCTGTCATCTGCTTGACAATTGCCAGCTGTGCTGCGTAATTCCTGCCTGCTCAGCTGCTTGATTATTGCCAGCTGAGCAGCATGATTCCTCACACCTGAGTTCCATGATTATTGCCTGCTGACTGTTTGATTCGTGCCTACTCAGCTCTTTGTTTATTGCCTCCAGAGGCACATGATCAGTGTATGATAGCAAACATGATCAGCGCATGATCAGTCACATGATCAGCGCCATTAAGTCACGTGATCACTACATGATAGTCATGTGATCAGTCCATGCTCAGTCACGGTATCAGTGCATGATCAGCCACGTGATCAGTGCATGATCTGTCACAAGATTAGTGTATGATCATCCACGTGATCAGTGCACGGGCAGTCATGTGATCAGTGCATGATATAGACGTGAACAGTGCATGATCAGTCGTGATCAGTGCATGATAGCCACGTGATCAGTGCATGATCAGTCACCTGATGGGTGTATGATCATTCACGTGACCTGTACATGGTAGCTACATGATCATTGCATGATCAGCCACGTGAGTAGTTCATGATAGCCACGTGATCACTGCATGATCAGTCACGTGATCAGTGCATGATCAGTCATGTGACCAGTACATGGTAGCTGCGTGATCATGGCATGATCAGCCACGTGAGCAGTGCATGATAGCCACGTGATCAGTGCATGATCATCACGTGATCAGTGCATGATCAGACACGTGATCAGTGCATGATCAGTCACGTGATCAGTGCATGATCAGCCACGTGATCAGTGCATGACCAGGCACGTGATCAGTGTATGTCAGCCAAGTGATCAGTGCATGATAGCCACGTGATCAGTGCATGATCAGCCACGTGATCAGTGCATGATCAGTTATGTGATCAGTGTATGATCAGCCACGTGATCAGTGCATGATCAGCCACATGATCAGTGCATGATCAATTACGTGATCAGTGCATGATCAGTCACGTGACCAGTACATGGTAGCTACGTGATCATTGCCTGATCAGCCACGTGATCAGTGCATGATAGCCACGTGATCAGTGCATGATAGCCACGTGATCAGTGCATGATCAGTCATGTGATACGTGTGTGATCAGCCACGTGATCAGTGCATGATATCCACGTGATCAGTGCATGACAGCCACGTGATCAGTGCATGAGAGCCACGTGATCAGTGCATGATCAGTCACGTGATACATGTGTGATCAGCCACGTGATCAGTGCATGATGAGCCACGTGATCAGTGCAGGATCAATTACGTGATCAGTGCATGATCAGTCACGTGACCAGTACATGGTTGCTACGTGATCGTTGCATGATCAGCCACGTGAGCAGAGCATGATAGCCACGTGATCAGTGCATGATCAGTCACGTGATCAGTACATGATCAGTCACGTGAACAGTGCATGATCATTTACGTGATCTTTGCATGATCAGTCACGTACCAGTATATGGTTGCTACGTGATCATTCCATGACGAGCCACGTGAGCAGTGCATGATAGCCACGTGATGTGTGCATGAGTTACGTGAGCAGAGTATGATCAGCCACGTGATCAGTGCATGAGTGCCACGTGATCAGTGCATGATATGTCACGTGACAGGTGTGTGATCAGCCACGTGAACAGTGCATGTTCAGCCACGTGATCAGTGCATGATAGCCACGTGATCAGTGCATGATCAGTTACGTGAGCAGTGTATGATCAGCCACGTGATCAGTGCATGGTCAGACACGTGAACAGTGTATGATCAGCCACGTGATCAGTGCATGATATCCAAGTGATCAGTGCATGATCATCACGTGATCAGTGTATGATCAGCCACGTGAACAGTGCATGCTCAGTCACGTGATCTGGGCCTGCTGAGCTGCGTGATTACTGTCTGCTCATCTGCTTGACAATTGCCAGCTGAGCTGCACGATTCCTGCCTGTCATCTGCTTGACAATTGCCAGCTGTGCTGCGTAATTCCTGCCTGCTCAGCTGCTTGATTATTGCCAGCTGAGCAGCATGATTCCTCACACCTGAGTTCCATGATTATTGCCTGCTGACTGTTTGATTCGTGCCTACTCAGCTCTTTGTTTATTGCCTCCAGAGGCACATGATCAGTGTATGATAGCAAACATGATCAGCGCATGATCAGTCACATGATCAGCGCCAT
Organism: Bos javanicus; assembly: GCF_032452875.1. Taxonomy (NCBI): domain Eukaryota; kingdom Metazoa; phylum Chordata; class Mammalia; order Artiodactyla; family Bovidae; genus Bos; species Bos javanicus. The sequence goes on from NW_026893618.1 coordinate 306,144, forward strand.
TAAGTCACGTGATCACTACATGATAGTCATGTGATCAGTCCATGCTCAGTCACGGTATCAGTGCATGATCAGCCACGTGATCAGTGCATGATCTGTCACAAGATTAGTGTATGATCATCCACGTGATCAGTGCATGGGCAGTCATGTGATCAGTGCATGATATAGACGTGATCAGTGCATGATCAGTCACGTGATCAGTGCATGATAGCCACGTGATCAGTGCATGATCAGCCACGTGATCAGTGCATGATAGCCACGTGATCAGTGCATGATCAGTCACGTGATCAGTGCATGATCAGCCACGTGATCAGTGCATGATCAGCCACGTGATCAGTGCATGATCAGTCACGTGATCAGTGCATGATCAGTCACGTGACCAGTACATGGTAGCTACGTGATCAGTGCATGATCAGCCACGTGATCAGTGCATGATAGCCACGTGATCAGTGCATGAGTCACGTGATCAGTGCATGATCAGCCACGTGATCAGTGCATGATCAGCCACGTGATCAGTGCATGATCAGTCACGTGATCAGTGCATGATCAGCCACGTGATCAGTGCATGATCAGTCACGTGATCAGTGCATGATCAGCCACGTGATCAGTGCATGATAGCCACGTGATCAGTGCATGATCAGTCACGTGATCAGTGCATGATCATTCACGTGACCAGTACATGGTAGCTACATGATCATTGCATGATCAGCCACGTGATCAGTGCATGATAGCCACGTGATCAGTGCATGATCAGTCACGTGATCAGTGCATGATCAGTCATGTGACCAGTACATGGTAGCTGCGTGATCATGCATGATCAGCCACGTGATCAGTGCATGATAGCCACGTGATCAGTGCATGATCAGCACGTGATCAGTGCATGATCAGCCACGTGATCAGTGCATGATCAGTCACGTGATCAGTGCATGATCAGCCACGTGATCAGTGCATGATCAGGCACGTGATCAGTGCATGTCAGCCACGTGATCAGTGCATGATAGCCACGTGATCAGTGCATGATCAGCCACGTGATCAGTGCATGATCAGTTACGTGATCAGTGTATGATCAGCCACGTGATCAGTGCATGATCAGCCACATGATCAGTGCATGATCAATTACGTGATCAGTGCATGATCAGTCACGTGACCAGTACATGGTAGCTACGTGATCATTGCATGATCAGCCACGTGATCAGTGCATGATAGCCACGTGATCAGTGCATGATAGCCACGTGATCAGTGCATGATCAGTCATGTGATACGTGTGTGATCAGCCACGTGATCAGTGCATGATATCCACGTGATCAGTGCATGACAGCCACGTGATCAGTGCATGAGAGCCACGGGATCAGTGCATGATCAGTCACGTGATACATGTGTGATCAGCCACGTGATCAGTGCATGATGAGCCACGTGATCAGTGCAGGATCAATTACGTGATCAGTGCATGATCAGTCACGTGACCAGTACATGGTTGCTACGTGATCGTTGCATGATCAGCCACGTGAGCAGAGCATGATAGCCACGTGATCAGTGCATGATCAGTCACGTGATCAGTACATGATCAGTCACGTGAACAGTGCATGATCATTTACGTGATCTTTGCATGATCAGTCACGTTACCAGTATATGGTTGCTACGTGATCATTCCATGACGAGCCACGTGAGCAGTGCATGATAGCCACGTGATGTGTGCATGAGTTACGTGAGCAGAGTATGATCAGCCACGTGATCAGTGCATGAGTGCCACGTGATCAGTGCATGATATGTCACGTGACAGGTGTGTGATCAGCCACGTGAACAGTGCATGTTCAGCCACGTGATCAGTGCATGATAGCCACGTGATCAGTGCATGATCAGTTACGTGAGCAGTGTATGATCAGCCACGTGATCAGTGCATGGTCAGACACGTGAACAGTGTATGATCAGCCACGTGATCAGTGCATGATATCCAAGTGATCAGTGCATGATCATCACGTGATCAGTGTATGATCAGCCACGTGAACAGTGCATGCTCAGTCACGTGATCTGGGCCTGCTGAGCTGCGTGATTACTGTCTGCTCATCTGCTTGACAATTGCCAGCTGAGCTGCACGATTCCTGCCTGTCATCTGCTTGACAATTGCCAGCTGTGCTGCGTAATTCCTGCCTGCTCAGCTGCTTGATTATTGCCAGCTGAGCAGCATGATTCCTCACACCTGAGTTCCATGATTATTGCCTGCTGACTGTTTGATTCGTGCCTACTCAGCTCTTTGTTTATTGCCTCCAGAGGCACATGATCAGTGTATGATAGCAAACATGATCAGCGCATGATCAGTCACATGATCAGCGCCATTAAGTCACGTGATCACTACATGATAGTCATGTGATCAGTCCATGCTCAGTCACGGTATCAGTGCATGATCAGCCACGTGATCAGTGCATGATCTGTCACAAGATTAGTGTATGATCATCCACGTGATCAGTGCACGGGCAGTCATGTGATCAGTGCATGATATAGACGTGAACAGTGCATGATCAGTCCGTGATCAGTGCATGATAGCCACGTGATCAGTGCATGATCAGTCACCTGATGGGTGTATGATCATTCACGTGACCTGTACATGGTAGCTACATGATCATTGCATGATCAGCCACGTGAGTAGTTCATGATAGCCACGTGATCACTGCATGATCAGTCACGTGATCAGTGCATGATCAGTCATGTGACCAGTACATGGTAGCTGCGTGATCATGGCATGATCAGCCACGTGAGCAGTGCATGATAGCCACGTGATCAGTGCATGATCATCACGTGATCAGTGCATGATCAGACACGTGATCAGTGCATGATCAGTCACGTGATCAGTGCATGATCAGCCACGTGATCAGTGCATGACCAGGCACGTGATCAGTGTATGTCCAGCCAAGTGATCAGTGCATGATAGCCACGTGATCAGTGCATGATCAGCCACGTGATCAGTGCATGATCAGTTATGTGATCAGTGTATGATCAGCCACGTGATCAGTGCATGATCAGCCACATGATCAGTGCATGATCAATTACGTGATCAGTGCATGATCAGTCACGTGACCAGTACATGGTAGCTACGTGATCATTGCCTGATCAGCCACGTGATCAGTGCATGATAGCCACGTGATCAGTGCATGATAGCCACGTGATCAGTGCATGATCAGTCATGTGATACGTGTGTGATCAGCCACGTGATCAGTGCATGATATCCACGTGATCAGTGCATGACAGCCACGTGATCAGTGCATGAGAGCCACGGGATCAGTGCATGATCAGTCACGTGATACATGTGTGATCAGCCACGTGATCAGTGCATGATGAGCCACGTGATCAGTGCAGGATCAATTACGTGATCAGTGCATGATCAGTCACGTGACCAGTACATGGTTGCTACGTGATCGTTGCATGATCAGCCACGTGAGCAGAGCATGATAGCCACGTGGTCAGTGCATGATCAGTCACGTGATCAGTACATGATCAGTCACGTGAACAGTGCATGATCATTTACGTGATCTTTGCATGATCAGTCACGTTACCAGTATATGGTTGCTACGTGATCATTCCATGACGAGCCACGTGAGCAGTGCATGATAGCCACGTGATGTGTGCATGAGTTACGTGAGCAGAGTATGATCAGCCACGTGATCAGTGCATGAGTGCCACGTGATCAGTGCATGATATGTCACGTGACAGGTGTGTGATCAGCCACGTGAACAGTGCATGTTCAGCCACGTGATCAGTGCATGATAGCCACGTGATCAGTGCATGATCAGTTACGTGAGCAGTGTATGATCAGCCACGTGATCAGTGCATGGTCAGACACGTGAACAGTGTATGATCAGCCACGTGATCAGTGCATGATATCCAAGTGATCAGTGCATGATCATCACGTGATCAGTGTATGATCAGCCACGTGAACAGTGCATGCTCAGTCACGTGATCTGGGCCTGCTGAGCTGCGTGATTACTGTCTGCTCATCTGCTTGACAATTGCCAGCTGAGCTGCACGATTCCTGCCTGTCATCTGCTTGACAATTGCCAGCTGTGCTGCGTAATTCCTGCCTGCTCAGCTGCTTGATTATTGCCAGCTGAGCAGCATGATTCCTCACACCTGAGTTCCATGATTATTGCCTGCTGACTGTTTGATTCGTGCCTACTCAGCTCTTTGTTTATTGCCTCCAGAGGCACATGATCAGTGTATGATAGCAAACATGATCAGCGCATGATCAGTCACATGATCAGCGCCATTAAGTCACGTGATCACTACATGATAGTCATGTGATCAGTCCATGCTCAGTCACGGTATCAGTGCATGATCAGCCACGTGATCAGTGCATGATCTGTCACAAGATTAGTGTATGATCATCCACGTGATCAGTGCACGGGCAGTCATGTGATCAGTGCATGATATAGACGTGAACAGTGCATGATCAGTCACGTGATCAGTGCATGATAGCCACGTGATCAGTGCATGATCAGTCACCTGATGGGTGTATGATCATTCACGTGACCTGTACATGGTAGCTACATGATCATTGCATGATCAGCCACGTGAGTAGTTCATGATAGCCACGTGATCACTGCATGATCAGTCACGTGATCAGTGCATGATCAGTCATGTGACCAGTACATGGTAGCTGCGTGATCATGGCATGATCAGCCACGTGAGCAGTGCATGATAGCCACGTGATCAGTGCATGATCAGACACGTGATCAGTGCATGATCAGTCACGTGATCAGTGCATGATCAGTCACGTGATCAGTGCATGATCATTTACGTGATCAGTGCATGATCAGTCACGTGACCAGTATATGGTTGCTACGTGATCATCATGACAGCCACGTGATCAGTGCATGATAGCCACGTGATGTGTGCATGAGTTACGTGAGCAGTGTATGATCAGCCACGTGATCAGTGCATGAGTGCCACGTGATCAGTGCATGATCAGTCACGTGATCAGTGCATGATCAGCCACGTGATCAGTGCATGATCAGCCACGTGATCAGTGCATGATAGCCACGTGATCAGTGCATGATCAGTTACGTGAGCAGTGTATGATCAGCCACGTGATCAGTGCATGGTCAGACACGTGAACAGTGTATGATCAGCCACGTGATCAGTGCATGATATCCACGTGATCAGTGCATGATCATCACGTGATCAGTGTATGATCAGCCACGTGAACAGTGCATGCTCAGTCACGTGATCTGGGCCTGCTGAGCTGCGTGATTACTGTCTGCTCATCTGCTTGACAATTGCCAGCTGAGCTGCACGATTCCTGCCTGTCATCTGCTTGACAATTGCCAGCTGTGCTGCGTAATTCCTGCCTGCTCAGCTGCTTGATTATTGCCAGCTGAGCAGCATGATTCCTCACACCTGAGTTCCATGATTATTGCCTGCTGACTGTTTGATTCGTGCCTACTCAGCTCTTTGTTTATTGCCTCCAGAGGCACATGATCAGTGTATGATAGCAAACATGATCAGTGCATGATCAGTCACATGATCAGCGCCATTAAGTCACGTGATCACTACATGATAGTCATGTGATCAGTCCATGCTCAGTCACGGTATCAGTGCATGATCAGCCACGTGATCAGTGCATGATCAGTCATGTGATACGTGTGTGATCAGCCACGTGATCAGTGCATGATATCCACGTGATCAGTGCATGACAGCCACGTGATCAGTGCATGATAGCCACGTGATCAGTGCATGATCAGTCACGTGATACATGTGTGATCAGCCACGTGATCAGTGCATGATGAGCCACGTGATCAGTGCAGGATCAATTACGTGATCAGTGCATGATCAGTCACGTGACCAGTACATGGTTGCTACGTGATCGTTGCATGATCAGCCACGTGAGCAGTGCATGATAGCCACGTGATCAGTGCATGATCAGTCACGTGATCAGTACATGATCAGTCACGTGAACAGTGCATGATCATTTACGTGATCTTTGCATGATCAGTCACGTGACCAGTATATGGTTGCTACGTGATCATTCCATGACGAGCCACGTGAGCAGTGCATGATAGCCACGTGATGTGTGCATGAGTTACGTGAGCAGAGTATGATCAGCCACGTGATCAGTGCATGAGTGCCACGTGATCAGTGCATGATATGTCACGTGACAGGTGTGTGATCAGCCACGTGAACAGTGCATGTTCAGCCACGTGATCAGTGCATGATAGCCACGTGATCAGTGCATGATCAGTTACGTGAGCAGTGTATGATCAGCCACGTGATCAGTGCATGGTCAGACACGTGAACAGTGTATGATCAGCCACGTGATCAGTGCATGATATCCAAGTGATCAGTGCATGATCATCACGTGATCAGTGTATGATCAGCCACGTGAACAGTGCATGCTCAGTCACGTGATCTGGGCCTGCTGAGCTGCGTGATTACTGTCTGCTCATCTGCTTGACAATTGCCAGCTGAGCTGCACGATTCCTGCCTGTCATCTGCTTGACAATTGCCAGCTGTGCTGCGTAATTCCTGCCTGCTCAGCTGCTTGATTATTGCCAGCTGAGCAGCATGATTCCTCACACCTGAGTTCCATGATTATTGCCTGCTGACTGTTTGATTCGTGCCTACTCAGCTCTTTGTTTATTGCCTCCAGAGGCACATGATCAGTGTATGATAGCAAACATGATCAGCGCATGATCAGTCACATGATCAGCGCCATTAAGTCACGTGATCACTACATGATAGTCATGTGATCAGTCCATGCTCAGTCACGGTATCAGTGCATGATCAGCCACGTGATCAGTGCATGATCTGTCACAAGATTAGTGTATGATCATCCACGTGATCAGTGCACGGGCAGTCATGTGATCAGTGCATGATATAGACGTGAACAGTGCATGATCAGTCTCGTGATCAGTGCATGATAGCCACGTGATCAGTGCATGATCAGTCACCTGATGGGTGTATGATCATTCACGTGACCTGTACATGGTAGCTACATGATCATTGCATGATCAGCCACGTGAGTAGTTCATGATAGCCACGTGATCACTGCATGATCAGTCACGTGATCAGTGCATGATCAGTCATGTGACCAGTACATGGTAGCTGCGTGATCATGGCATGATCAGCCACGTGAGCAGTGCATGATAGCCACGTGATCAGTGCATGATCAGACACGAGATCAGTGCATGATCAGTCACGTGATCAGTGCATGATCAGCCACGTGATCAGTGCATGACCAGGCACGTGATCAGTGTATGTCCAGCCAAGTGATCAGTGCATGATAGCCACGTGATCAGTGCATGATCAGTCACGTGATCAGTGCATGATCAGTTATGTGATCAGTGTATGATCAGCCACGTGATCAGTGCATGATCAGCCACATGATCAGTGCATGATCAATTACGTGATCAGTGCATGATCAGTCACGTGACCAGTACATGGTAGCTACGTGATCATTGCATGATCAGCCACGTGATCAGTGCATGATAGCCACGTGATCAGTGCATGATCAGTCATGTGATACGTGTGTGATCAGCCACGTGATCAGTGCATGATATCCACGTGATCAGTGCATGACAGCCACGTGATCAGTGCATGAGAGCCACGGGATCAGTGCATGATCAGTCACGTGATACATGTGTGATCAGCCACGTGATCAGTGCATGATGAGCCACGTGATCAGTGCAGGATCAATTACGTGATCAGTGCATGATCAGTCACGTGACCAGTACATGGTTGCTACGTGATCGTTGCATGATCAGCCACGTGAGCAGAGCATGATAGCCACGTGGTCAGTGCATGATCAGTCACGTGATCAGTACATGATCAGTCACGTGAACAGTGCATGATCATTTACGTGATCTTTGCATGATCAGTCACGTTACCAGTATATGGTTGCTACGTGATCATTCCATGACGAGCCACGTGAGCAGTGCATGATAGCCACGTGATGTGTGCATGAGTTACGTGAGCAGAGTATGATCAGCCACGTGATCAGTGCATGAGTGCCACGTGATCAGTGCATGATATGTCACGTGACAGGTGTGTGATCAGCCACGTGAACAGTGCATGTTCAGCCACGTGATCAGTGCATGATAGCCACGTGATCAGTGCATGATCAGTTACGTGAGCAGTGTATGATCAGCCACGTGATCAGTGCATGGTCAGACACGTGAACAGTGTATGATCAGCCACGTGATCAGTGCATGATATCCAAGTGATCAGTGCATGATCATCACGTGATCAGTGTATGATCAGCCACGTGAACAGTGCATGCTCAGTCACGTGATCTGGGCCTGCTGAGCTGCGTGATTACTGTCTGCTCATCTGCTTGACAATTGCCAGCTGAGCTGCACGATTCCTGCCTGTCATCTGCTTGACAATTGCCAGCTGTGCTGCGTAATTCCTGCCTGCTCAGCTGCTTGATTATTGCCAGCTGAGCAGCATGATTCCTCACACCTGAGTTCCATGATTATTGCCTGCTGACTGTTTGATTCGTGCCTACTCAGCTCTTTGTTTATTGCCTCCAGAGGCACATGATCAGTGTATGATAGCAAACATGATCAGCGCATGATCAGTCACATGATCAGCGCCATTAAGTCACGTGATCACTACATGATAGTCATGTGATCAGTCCATGCTCAGTCACGGTATCAGTGCATGATCAGCCACGTGATCAGTGCATGATCTGTCACAAGATTAGTGTATGATCATCCACGTGATCAGTGCACGGGCAGTCATGTGATCAGTGCATGATATAGACGTGAACAGTGCATGATCAGTCTCGTGATCAGTGCATGATAGCCACGTGATCAGTGCATGATCAGTCACCTGATGGGTGTATGATCATTCACGTGACCTGTACATGGTAGCTACATGATCATTGCATGATCAGCCACGTGAGTAGTTCATGATAGCCACGTGATCACTGCATGATCAGTCACGTGATCAGTGCATGATCAGTCATGTGACCAGTACATGGTAGCTGCGTGATCATGGCATGATCAGCCACGTGAGCAGTGCATGATAGCCACGTGATCAGTGCATGATCAGACACGAGATCAGTGCATGATCAGTCACGTGATCAGTGCATGATCAGCCACGTGATCAGTGCATGACCAGGCACGTGATCAGTGTATGTCCAGCCAAGTGATCAGTGCATGATAGCCACGTGATCAGTGCATGATCAGTCACGTGATCAGTGCATGATCAGTTATGTGATCAGTGTATGATCAGCCACGTGATCAGTGCATGATCAGCCACATGATCAGTGCATGATCAATTACGTGATCAGTGCATGATCAGTCACGTGACCAGTACATGGTAGCTACGTGATCATTGCCTGATCAGCCACGTGATCAGTGCATGATAGCCACGTGATCAGTGCATGATAGCCACGTGATCAGTGCATGATCAGTCATGTGATACGTGTGTGATCAGCCACGTGATCAGTGCATGATATCCACGTGATCAGTGCATGACAGCCACGTGATCAGTGCATGAGAGCCACGGGATCAGTGCATGATCAGTCACGTGATACATGTGTGATCAGCCACGTGATCAGTGCATGATGAGCCACGTGATCAGTGCAGGATCAATTACGTGATCAGTGCATGATCAGTCACGTGACCAGTACATGGTTGCTACGTGATCGTTGCATGATCAGCCACGTGAGCAGAGCATGATAGCCACGTGGTCAGTGCATGATCAGTCACGTGATCAGTACATGATCAGTCACGTGAACAGTGCATGATCATTTACGTGATCTTTGCATGATCAGTCACGTTACCAGTATATGGTTGCTACGTGATCATTCCATGACGAGCCACGTGAGCAGTGCATGATAGCCACGTGATGTGTGCATGAGTTACGTGAGCAGAGTATGATCAGCCACGTGATCAGTGCATGAGTGCCACGTGATCAGTGCATGATATGTCACGTGACAGGTGTGTGATCAGCCACGTGAACAGTGCATGTTCAGCCACGTGATCAGTGCATGATAGCCACGTGATCAGTGCATGATCAGTTACGTGAGCAGTGTATGATCAGCCACGTGATCAGTGCATGGTCAGACACGTGAACAGTGTATGATCAGCCACGTGATCAGTGCATGATATCCAAGTGATCAGTGCATGATCATCACGTGATCAGTGTATGATCAGCCACGTGAACAGTGCATGCTCAGTCACGTGATCTGGGCCTGCTGAGCTGCGTGATTACTGTCTGCTCATCTGCTTGACAATTGCCAGCTGAGCTGCACGATTCCTGCCTGTCATCTGCTTGACAATTGCCAGCTGTGCTGCGTAATTCCTGCCTGCTCAGCTGCTTGATTATTGCCAGCTGAGCAGCATGATTCCTCACACCTGAGTTCCATGATTATTGCCTGCTGACTGTTTGATTCGTGCCTACTCAGCTCTTTGTTTATTGCCTCCAGAGGCACATGATCAGTGTATGATAGCAAACATGATCAGCGCATGATCAGTCACATGATCAGCGCCATTAAGTCACGTGATCACTACATGATAGTCATGTTATCAGTCCATGCTCAGTCACGGTATCAGTGCATGATCAGCCACGTGATCAGTGCATGATCTGTCACAAGATTAGTGTATGATCATCCACGTGATCAGTGCACGGGCAGTCATGTGATCAGTGCATGATATAGACGTGAACAGTGCATGATCAGTCACGTGATCAGTGCATGATAGCTACGTGATCAGTGCATGATCAGCCACGTGAGCAGTGCATGATAGCCACGTGATCAGTGCATGATCAGTCACGTGATCAGTGCATGATCAGCCACGTGATCAGTGCATGATCAGCCACGTGATCAGTGCATGATCAGTCACGTGATCAGTGCATGATCAGTCACGTGACCAGTACATGGTAGCTACGTGATCAGTGCATGATCAGCCACGTGAGCAGTGCATGATAGCCACGTGATCAGTGCATGAGTCACGTGATCAGTGCATGATCAGCCACGTGATCAGTGCATGATCAGACACGTGATCAGTGCATGATCAGTCACGTGATCAGTGCATGATCAGCCACGTGATCAGTGCATGATCAGGCACGTGATCAGTGTATGTCAGCCACGTGATCAGTGCATGATAGCCACGTGATCAGTGCATGATCAGTCACGTGATCAGTGCATGATCAGTTATGTGATCAGTGTATGATCAGCCACGTGATCAGTGCATGATCAGCCACGTGATCAGTGCATGATCAATTACGTGATCAGTGCATGATCAGTCACGTGACCAGTACATGGTAGCTACGTGATCATTGCATGATCAGCCACGTGATCAGTGCATGATAGCCACGTGATCAGTGCATGATCAGTCATGTGATCGTGTGTGATCAGCCACGTGATCAGTGCATGATATCCACGTGATCAGTGCATGACAGCCACGTGATCAGTGCATGAGAGCCACGTGATCAGTGCATGATCAGTCACGTGATACATGTGTGATCAGCCACGTGATCAGTGCATGATGAGCCACGTGATCAGTGCATGATCAATTACGTGATCAGTGCATGATCAGTCACGTGACCAGTACATGGTTGCTACGTGATCGTTGCATGATCAGCCACGTGAGCAGTGCATGATAGCCACGTGATCAGTGCATGATCAGTCACGTGATCAGTGCATGATCAGTCACGTGATCAGTGCATGATCATTTACGTGATCAGTGCATGATCAGTCACGTGACCAGTATATGGTTGCTACGTGATCATTGCATGACAGCCACGTGATCAGTGCATGATAGCCACGTGATGTGTGCATGAGTTACGTGATCAGTATGATCAGCCACGTGATCAGTGCATGAGTGCCACGTGATCAGTGCATGATAGTCACGTGACAGTGTGTGATCAGCCACGTGATCAGTGCATGATCAGCCACGTGATCAGTGCATGATAGCCACGTGATCAGTGCATGATCAGTTACGTGATCAGTGCATGATCAGCCACGTGATCAGTGCATGATCAGCCACGTGATCAGTGCATGATCAGTCACGTGATCAGTGCATGATCAGTCACGTGATCAGTGCATGATCATTTACGTGATCAGTGCATGATCAGTCACGTGACCAGTATATGGTTGCTACGTGATCATCCATGACGAGCCACGTGAGCAGTGCATGATAGCCACGTGATGTGTGCATGAGTTACGTGAGCAGAGTATGATCAGCCACGTGATCAGTGCATGAGTGCCACGTGATCAGTGCATGATCAGTCACGTGATCAGTGCATGATCAGCCACGTGAACAGTGCATGTTCAGCCACGTGATCAGTGCATGATAGCCACGTGATCAGTGCATGATCAGTTACGTGAGCAGTGTATGATCAGCCACGTGATCAGTGCATGGTCAGACACGTGAACAGTGTATGATCAGCCACGTGATCAGTGCATGATATCCAAGTGATCAGTGCATGATCATCACGTGATCAGTGTATGATCAGCCACGTGAACAGTGCATGCTCAGTCACGTGATCTGGGCCTGCTGAGCTGCGTGATTACTGTCTGCTCATCTGCTTGACAATTGCCAGCTGAGCTGCACGATTCCTGCCTGTCATCTGCTTGACAATTGCCAGCTGTGCTGCGTAATTCCTGCCTGCTCAGCTGCTTGATTATTGCCAGCTGAGCAGCATGATTCCTCACACCTGAGTTCCATGATTATTGCCTGCTGACTGTTTGATTCGTGCCTACTCAGCTCTTTGTTTATTGCCTCCAGAGGCACATGATCAGTGTATGATAGCAAACATGATCAGTGCATGATCAGTCACATGATCAGCGCCATTAAGTCACGTGATCACTACATGATAGTCATGTGATCAGTCCATGCTCAGTCACGGTATCAGTGCATGATCAGCCACGTGATCAGTGCATGATCTGTCACAAGATTAGTGTATGATCATCCACGTGATCAGTGCATGGGCAGTCATGTGATCAGTGCATGATATAGACGTGATCAGTGCATGATCAGTCACGTGATCAGTGCATGATAGCCACGTGATCAGTGCATGATCAGTCACCTGATGGGTGTATGATCATTCACGTGACCTGTACATGGTAGCTACATGATCATTGCATGATCAGCCACGTGAGTAGTGCATGATAGCCACGTGATCAGTGCATGATCAGTCACGTGATCAGTGCATGATCAGTCATGTGACCAGTACATGGTAGCTGCGTGATCATGGCATGATCAGCCACGTGAGCAGTGCATGATAGCCACGTGATCAGTGCATGATCAGACACGTGATCAGTGCATGATCAGTCACGTGATCAGTGCATGATCAGTCACGTGATCAGTGCATGATCATTTACGTGATCAGTGCATGATCAGTCACGTGACCAGTATATGGTTGCTACGTGATCATTCATGACGAGCCACGTGAGCAGTGCATGATAGCCACGTGATGTGTGCATGAGTTACGTGAGCAGAGTATGATCAGCCACGTGATCAGTGCATGAGTGCCACGTGATCAGTGCATGATCAGTCACGTGATCAGTGCATGATCAGCCACGTGAACAGTGCATGTTCAGCCACGTGATCAGTGCATGATAGCCACGTGATCAGTGCATGATCAGTTACGTGAGCAGTGTATGATCAGCCACGTGATCAGTGCATGGTCAGACACGTGAACAGTGTATGATCAGCCACGTGATCAGTGCATGATATCCAAGTGATCAGTGCATGATCATCACGTGATCAGTGTATGATCAGCCACGTGAACAGTGCATGCTCAGTCACGTGATCTGGGCCTGCTGAGCTGCGTGATTCCTGCCTGTCATCTGCTTGACAATTGCCAGCTGTGCTGCGTAATTCCTGCCTGCTCAGCTGCTTGATTATTGCCAGCTGAGCAGCATGATTCCTCACACCTGAGTTCCATGATTATTGCCTGCTGACTGTTTGATTCGTGCCTACTCAGCTCTTTGTTTATTGCCTCCAGAGGCACATGATCAGTGTATGATAGCAAACATGATCAGCGCATGATCAGTCACATGATCAGCGCCATTAAGTCACGTGATCACTACATGATAGTCATGTGATCAGTCCATGCTCAGTCACGGTATCAGTGCATGATCAGCCACGTGATCAGTGCATGATCTGTCACAAGATTAGTGTATGATCATCCACGTGATCAGTGCATGGGCAGTCATGTGATCAGTGCATGATATAGACGTGATCAGTGCATGATCAGTCACGTGATCAGTGCATGATCTGTCACGTGATTAGTGTATGATCATCCACGTGATCAGTGCATGATCAGTCATGTGATCAGTGCATGATATAGACGTGATCACTGCATGATCAGTCACGTGATCAGTGCATGATCAGTCATGTGACCAGTACATGGTAGCTGCGTGATCATGGCATGATCAGCCACGTGAGCAGTGCATGATAGCCACGTGATCAGTGCATGATCAGACACGTGATCAGTGCATGATCAGTCACGTGATCAGTGCATGATCAGCCACGTGATCAGTGCATGACCAGGCACGTGATCAGTGTATGTCAGCCACGTGATCAGTGCATGATAGCCACGTGATCAGTGCATGATCAGTCACGTGATCAGTGCATGATCAGTTATGTGATCAGTGCATGATCAGCCACGTGATCAGTGCATGATCAGCCACGTGATCAGTGCATGATCAATTACGTGATCAGTGCATGATCAGTCACGTGACCAGTACATGGTAGCTACGTGATCATTGCATGATCAGCCACGTGATCAGTGCATGATAGCCACGTGATCAGTGCATGATCAGTCATGTGATCGTGTGTGATCAGCCACGTGATCAGTGCATGATATCCACGTGATCAGTGCATGACAGCCACGTGATCAGTGCATGAGAGCCACGTGATCAGTGCATGATCAGTCACGTGATCATGTGTGATCAGCCACGTGATCAGTGCATGATGAGCCACGTGATCAGTGCATGATCAATTACGTGATCAGTGCATGATCAGTCACGTGACAGTACATGGTTGCTACGTGATCGTGCATGATCAGCCACGTGATCAGTGCATGATAGCCACGTGATCAGTGCATGATCAGTCACGTGATCAGTGCATGATCAGTCACGTGAACAGTGCATGATCATTTACGTGATCTTTGCATGATCAGTCACGTGACCAGTATATGGTTGCTACGTGATCATTCCATGACAGCCACGTGAGCAGTGCATGATAGCCACGTGATGTGTGCATGAGTTACGTGAGCAGAGTATGATCAGCCACGTGATCAGTGCATGATAGCCACGTGATCAGTGCATGATCAGTCACGTGATCAGTGCATGATCAGCCACGTGATCAGTGCATGATCAGCCACGTGATCAGTGCATGATAGCCACGTGATCAGTGCATGATCAGTCACGTGATCAGTGTATGATCAGCCACGTGATCAGTGCATGATAGCCACGTGATCAGTGCATGATCAGTCACGTGATCAGTGCATGATCAGTTATGTGATCAGTGTATGATCAGCCACGTGATCAGTGCATGATCAGCCACATGATCAGTGCATGATCAATTACGTGATCAGTGCATGATCAGTCACGTGACCAGTACATGGTAGCTACGTGATCATTGCCTGATAAGCCACGTGATCAGTGCATGATAGCCACGTGATCAGTGCATGATAGCCACGTGATCAGTGCATGATCAGTCATGTGATACGTGTGTGATCAGCCACGTGATCAGTGCATGATATCCACGTGATCAGTGCATGACAGCCACGTGATCAGTGCATGAGAGCCACGGGATCAGTGCATGATCAGTCACGTGATACATGTGTGATCAGCCACGTGATCAGTGCATGATAAGCCACGTGATCAGTGCAGGATCAATTACGTGATCAGTGCATGATCAGTCACGTGACCAGTACATGGTTGCTACGTGATCGTTGCATGATCAGCCACGTGAGCAGAGCATGATAGCCACGTGATCAGTGCATGATCAGTCACGTGATCAGTACATGATCAGTCACGTGAACAGTGCATGATCATTTACGTGATCTTTGCATGATCAGTCACGTGACCAGTATATGGTTGCTACGTGATCTATCCATGACGAGCCACGTGAGCAGTGCATGATAGCCACGTGATGTGTGCATGAGTTATGTGAGCAGAGTATGATCAGCCACGTGATCAGTGCATGAGTGCCACGTGATCAGTGCATGATATGTCACGTGACAGGTGTGTGATCAGCCACGTGAACAGTGCATGTTCAGCCACGTGATCAGTGCATGATAGCCACGTGATCAGTGCATGATCAGTTACGTGAGCAGTGTATGATCAGCCACGTGATCAGTGCATGGTCAGACACGTGAACAGTGTATGATCAGCCACGTGATCAGTGCATGATATCCAAGTGATCAGTGCATGATCATCACGTGATCAGTGTATGATCAGCCACGTGAACAGTGCATGCTCAGTCACGTGATCTGGGCCTGCTGAGCTGCGTGATTACTGTCTGCTCATCTGCTTGACAATTGCCAGCTGAGCTGCACGATTCCTGCCTGTCATCTGCTTGACAATTGCCAGCTGTGCTGCGTAATTCCTGCCTGCTCAGCTGCTTGATTATTGCCAGCTGAGCAGCATGATTCCTCACACCTGAGTTCCATGATTATTGCCTGCTGACTGTTTGATTCGTGCCTACTCAGCTCTTTGTTTATTGCCTCCAGAGGCACATGATCAGTGTATGATAGCAAACATGATCAGCGCATGATCAGTCACATGATCAGCGCCATTAAGTCACGTGATCACTACATGATAGTCATGTGATCAGTCCATGCTCAGTCACGGTATCAGTGCATGATCAGCCACGTGATCAGTGCATGATCTGTCACAAGATTAGTGTATGATCATCCACGTGATCAGTGCACGGGCAGTCATGTGATCAGTGCATGATATAGACGTGAACAGTGCATGATCAGTCTCGTGATCAGTGCATGATAGCCACGTGATCAGTGCATGATCAGTCACCTGATGGGTGTATGATCATTCACGTGACCTGTACATGGTAGCTACATGATCATTGCATGATCAGCCACGTGAGTAGTTCATGATAGCCACGTGATCACTGCATGATCAGTCACGTGATCAGTGCATGATCAGTCATGTGACCAGTACATGGTAGCTGCGTGATCATGGCATGATCAGCCACGTGAGCAGTGCATGATAGCCACGTGATCAGTGCATGATCAGACACGTGATCAGTGCATGATCAGTCACGTGATCAGTGCATGATCAGCCACGTGATCAGTGCATGACAGGCACGTGATCAGTGTATGTCAGCCACGTGATCAGTGCATGATAGCCACGTGATCAGTGCATGATCAGTCACGTGATCAGTGCATGATCAGTTATGTGATCAGTGTATGATCAGCCACGTGATCAGTGCATGATCAGCCACATGATCAGTGCATGATCAATTACGTGATCAGTGCATGATCAGTCACGTGACCAGTACATGGTAGCTACGTGATCATTGCTGATCAGCCACGTGATCAGTGCATGATAGCCACGTGATCAGTGCATGATAGCCACGTGATCAGTGCATGATCAGTCATGTGATACGTGTGTGATCAGCCACGTGATCAGTGCATGATATCCACGTGATCAGTGCATGACAGCCACGTGATCAGTGCATGAGAGCCACGTGATCAGTGCATGATCAGTCACGTGATCATGTGTGATCAGCCACGTGATCAGTGCATGATCAGCCACGTGATCAGTGCATGATCAATTACGTGATCAGTGCATGATCAGTCACGTGACCAGTACATGGTAGCTACGTGATCAGTGCATGATCAGCCACGTGATCAGTGCATGATAGCCACGTGATCAGTGCATGATCAGCCACGTGATCAGTGCATGATCAGTCACGTGATCAGTGCATGATCAGCCACGTGATCAGTGCATGATCAGCCACGTGATCAGTGCATGATAGCCACGTGATCAGTGCATGATCAGTCACGTGATCATGTGTGATCAGCCACGTGATCAGTGCATGATCAGCCACGTGATCAGTGCATGATCAGTTACGTGATCAGTGCATGATCAGTCACGTGATCAGTGCATGGTTGCTACGTGATCAGTGCATGATCAGCCACGTGATCAGTGCATGATAGCCACGTGATCAGTGCATGATCAGTCACGTGATCAGTGCATGATCAGTCACGTGATCAGTGCATGATCAGCCACGTGATCAGTGCATGATCAGTCACGTGATCAGTGCATGATAGCTACGTGATCAGTGCATGATCAGCCACGTGATCAGTGCATGATAGCCACGTGATCAGTGCATGAGTTACGTGATCAGTGCATGATCAGCCACGTGATCAGTGCATGATAGTCACGTGATCAGTGCATGATAGTCACGTGATCAGTGCATGATCAGCCACGTGATCAGTGCATGATCAGCCACGTGATCAGTGCATGATAGCCACGTGATCAGTGCATGATCAGTCACGTGATCAGTGCATGATCAGCCACGTGATCAGTGCATGATCAGTCACGTGATCAGTGCATGATAGCCACGTGATCAGTGCATGATCAGCCACGTGATCAGTGCATGATAGCCACGTGATCAGTGCATGATCAGCCACGTGATCAGTGCATGATCAGTCACGTGATCAGTGCATGATCAGTCACGTGATCAGTGCATGATCAGCCACGTGATCAGTGCATGATCAGCCACGTGATCAGTGCATGATCAGTCACGTGATCAGTGCATGATCAGTCACGTGATCAGTACATGGTAGCTACGTGATCAGTGCATGATCAGCCACGTGATCAGTGCATGATAGCCACGTGATCAGTGCATGATCAGCCACGTGATCAGTGCATGATCAGTCACGTGATCAGTGCATGATCAGCCACGTGATCAGTGCATGATAGCCACGTGATCAGTGCATGACAGCCACGTGATCAGTGCATGAGCCACGTGATCAGTGCATGATCAGTCACGTGATCATGTGTGATCAGCCACGTGATCAGTGCATGATCAGCCACGTGATCAGTGCATGATAGCCACGTGATCAGTGCATGATCAGTTACGTGAGCAGTGTATGATCAGCCACGTGATCAGTGCATGGTCAGACACGTGAACAGTGTATGATCAGCCACGTGATCAGTGCATGATATCCAAGTGATCAGTGCATGATCATCACGTGATCAGTGTATGATCAGCCACGTGAACAGTGCATGCTCAGTCACGTGATCTGGGCCTGCTGAGCTGCGTGATTACTGTCTGCTCATCTGCTTGACAATTGCCAGCTGAGCTGCACGATTCCTGCCTGCTCAGCTGCTTGATTATTGCCAGCTGAGCAGCATGATTCCTCACACCTGTGTTCCATGATTATTGCCTGCTGACTGTTTGATTCGTGCCTACTCAGCTCTTTGTTTATTGCCTCCAGAGGCACATGATCAGTGTATGATAGCAAACATGATCAGCGCATGATCAGTCACATGATCAGCGCCATTAAGTCACGTGATCACTACATGATAGTCATGTGATCAGTCCATGCTCAGTCACGGTATCAGTGCATGATCAGCCACGTGATCAGTGCATGATCTGTCACAAGATTAGTGTATGATCATCCACGTGATCAGTGCATGGGCAGTCATGTGATCAGTGCATGATATAGACGTGAACAGTGCATGATCAGTCTCGTGATCAGTGCATGATAGCCACGTGATCAGTGCATGATCAGTCACCTGATGGGTGTATGATCATTCACGTGACCTGTACATGGTTGCTACATGATCATTGCATGATCAGCCACGTGAGTAGTTCATGATAGCCACGTGATCACTGCATGATCAGTCACGTGATCAGTGCATGATCAGTCATGTGACCAGTACATGGTAGCTGCGTGATCATGGCATGATCAGCCATGTGAGCAGTGCATGATAGCCACGTGATCAGTGCATGATCAGACACGAGATCAGTGCATGATCAGTCACGTGATCAGTGCATGATCAGCCACGTGATCAGTGCATGATCAGGCACGTGATCAGTGTATGTCAGCCACGTGATCAGTGCATGATAGCCACGTGATCAGTGCATGATCAGTCACGTGATCAGTGCATGATCAGTTATGTGATCAGTGTATGATCAGCCACGTGATCAGTGCATGATCAGCCACGTGATCAGTGCATGATCAATTACGTGATCAGTGCATGATCAGTCACGTGACCAGTACATGGTAGCTACGTGATCATTGCATGATCAGCCACGTGATCAGTGCATGATAGCCACGTGATCAGTGCATGATAGCCACGTGATCAGTGCATGATAGCCACGTGATCAGTGCATGATCAGTCATGTGATACGTGTGTGATCAGCCACGTGATCAGTGCATGATATCCACGTGATCAGTGCATGACAGCCACGTGATCAGTGCATGAGAGCCACGTGATCAGTGCATGATCAGTCACGTGATACATGTGTGATCAGCCACGTGATCAGTGCATGATGAGCCACGTGATCAGTGCATGATCAATTACGTGATCAGTGCATGATCAGTCACGTGACCAGTACATGGTTGCTACGTGATCGTGCATGATCAGCCACGTGATCAGTGCATGATCAGTCACGTGATCAGTGCATGATCATCCACGTGATCAGTGCATGATCAGTCACGTGATCAGTGCATGATATAGACGTGATCAGTGCATGATCAGTCACGTGATCAGTGCATGATAGCCACGTGATCAGTGCATGATCAGTCACGTGATCAGTGCATGATCAGTCACGTGACCAGTACATGGTAGCTGCGTGATCATGCATGATCAGCCACGTGAGCAGTGCATGATAGCCACGTGATCAGTGCATGATCAGTCACGTGATCAGTGCATGATCAGTCACGTGATCAGTGCATGATCAGCCACGTGATCAGTGCATGATCAGGCACGTGATCAGTGCATGTCCAGCCACGTGATCAGTGCATGATAGCCACGTGATCAGTGCATGATCAGCCACGTGATCAGTGCATGATCAGTCACGTGATCAGTGCATGATCAGTTACGTGATCAGTGCATGATCAGCCACGTGATCAGTGCATGATCAGCCACGTGATCAGTGCATGATCAGTCACGTGATCAGTGCATGATCAGTCACGTGATCAGTGCATGGTAGCCACGTGATCAGTGCATGATCAGCCACGTGATCAGTGCATGATAGCCACGTGATCAGTGCATGATCAGTCACGTGATCAGTGCATGATCAGCCACGTGAACAGTGCATGCTCAGTCACGTGATCTGGGCCTGCTGAGCTGCATGATTACTGTCTGCTCATCTGCTTGACAATTGCCAGCTGAGCTGCACGATTCCTGCCTGCTCAGCTGCTTGATTATTGCCAGCTGAGCAGCATGATTCCTCACACCTGTGTTCCATGATTATTGCCTGCTGACTGTTTGATTCGTGCCTACTCAGCTCTTTGTTTATTGCCTCCAGAGGCACATGATCAGTGTATGATAGCAAACATGATCAGCGCATGATCAGTCACATGATCAGCGCCATTAAGTCACGTGATCACTACATGATACTCATGTGATCAGTCCATGCTCAGTCACGGTATCAGTGCATGATCAGCCACGTGATCAGTGCATGATCTGTCACAAGATTAGTGTATGATCATCCATGTGATCAGTGCACGGGCAGTCATGTGATCAGTGCATGATATAGACGTGATCAGTGCATGATCAGTCACGTGATCAGTGCATGATCAGTC
Organism: Bos javanicus; assembly: GCF_032452875.1. Taxonomy (NCBI): domain Eukaryota; kingdom Metazoa; phylum Chordata; class Mammalia; order Artiodactyla; family Bovidae; genus Bos; species Bos javanicus. The sequence continues at coordinate 327,879 of NW_026893618.1, forward strand.
ACCTGATGGGTGTATGATCATTCACGTGACCTGTACATGGTAGCTACATGATCATTGCATGATCAGCCACGTGAGTAGTTCATGATAGCCACGTGATCACTGCATGATCAGTCACGTGATCAGTGCATGATCAGTCATGAGACCAGTACATGGTAGCTGCGTGATCATGGCATGATCAGCCACGTGAGCAGTGCATGATAGCCACGTGATCAGTGCATGATCAGACACGTGATCAGTGCATGATCAGTCACGTGATCAGTGCATGATCAGCCACGTGATCAGTGCATGATCAGTCACGTGATCAGTGCATGATCAGTCACGTGATCAGTGCATGATAGCCACGTGATCAGTGCATGATCAGCCACGTGATCAGTGCATGATCAGCCACGTGATCAGTGCATGATCAGTCACGTGATCAGTGTGTGATCAGCCACGTGATCAGTGCATGATAGCCACGTGATCAGTGCATGATAGCCACGTGATCAGTGCATGATCAGTCATGTGATACGTGTGTGATCAGCCACGTGATCAGTGCATGATATCCACGTGATCAGTGCATGACAGCCACGTGATCAGTGCATGAGAGCCACGGGATCAGTGCATGATCAGTCACGTGATACATGTGTGATCAGCCACGTGATCAGTGCATGATGAGCCACGTGATCAGTGCAGGATCAATTACGTGATCAGTGCATGATCAGTCACGTGACCAGTACATGGTTGCTACGTGATCGTTGCATGATCAGCCACGTGAGCAGAGCATGATAGCCACGTGGTCAGTGCATGATCAGTCACGTGATCAGTACATGATCAGTCACGTGAACAGTGCATGATCATTTACGTGATCTTTGCATGATCAGTCACGTTACCAGTATATGGTTGCTACGTGATCATTCCATGACGAGCCACGTGAGCAGTGCATGATAGCCACGTGATGTGTGCATGAGTTACGTGAGCAGAGTATGATCAGCCACGTGATCAGTGCATGAGTGCCACGTGATCAGTGCATGATATGTCACGTGACAGGTGTGTGATCAGCCACGTGAACAGTGCATGTTCAGCCACGTGATCAGTGCATGATAGCCACGTGATCAGTGCATGATCAGTTACGTGAGCAGTGTATGATCAGCCACGTGATCAGTGCATGGTCAGACACGTGAACAGTGTATGATCAGCCACGTGATCAGTGCATGATATCCAAGTGATCAGTGCATGATCATCACGTGATCAGTGTATGATCAGCCACGTGAACAGTGCATGCTCAGTCACGTGATCTGGGCCTGCTGAGCTGCGTGATTACTGTCTGCTCATCTGCTTGACAATTGCCAGCTGAGCTGCACGATTCCTGCCTGTCATCTGCTTGACAATTGCCAGCTGTGCTGCGTAATTCCTGCCTGCTCAGCTGCTTGATTATTGCCAGCTGAGCAGCATGATTCCTCACACCTGAGTTCCATGATTATTGCCTGCTGACTGTTTGATTCGTGCCTACTCAGCTCTTTGTTTATTGCCTCCAGAGGCACATGATCAGTGTATGATAGCAAACATGATCAGCGCATGATCAGTCACATGATCAGCGCCATTAAGTCACGTGATCACTACATGATAGTCATGTGATCAGTCCATGCTCAGTCACGGTATCAGTGCATGATCAGCCACGTGATCAGTGCATGATCTGTCACAAGATTAGTGTATGATCATCCACGTGATCAGTGCACGGGCAGTCATGTGATCAGTGCATGATATAGACGTGAACAGTGCATGATCAGTCTCGTGATCAGTGCATGATAGCCACGTGATCAGTGCATGATCAGTCACCTGATGGGTGTATGATCATTCACGTGACCTGTACATGGTAGCTACATGATCATTGCATGATCAGCCACGTGAGTAGTTCATGATAGCCACGTGATCACTGCATGATCAGTCACGTGATCAGTGCATGATCAGTCAAGTGACCAGTACATGGTAGCTGCGTGATCATGGCATGATCAGCCACGTGATCAGTGCATGATCAGCCACGTGATCAGTGCATGATCAGGCACGTGATCAGTGCATGATCAGTCACGTGATCAGTGCATGATCAGCCACGTGATCAGTGCATGATCAGTCACGTGATCAGTGCATGATCAGCCACGTGATCAGTGCATGATCAGCACGTGATCAGTGCATGATCAGCCACGTGATCAGTGCATGATAGCCACGGATCAGTGCATGATCAGTCACGTGATCAGTGCATGATCAGTTACGTGATCAGTGCATGATCAGCCACGTGATCAGTGCATGATCAGCCACGTGATCAGTGCATGATCAATTACGTGATCAGTGCATGATCAGTCACGTGACCAGTACATGGTAGCTACGTGATCAGTGCATGATCAGCCACGTGATCAGTGCATGATAGCCACGTGATCAGTGCATGATAGCCACGTGATCAGTGCATGATCAGTCACGTGATACGTGTGTGATCAGCCACGTGATCAGTGCATGATATCCACGTGATCAGTGCATGACAGCCACGTGATCAGTGCATGATAGCCACGTGATCAGTGCATGATCAGTCACGTGATCATGTGTGATCAGCCACGTGATCAGTGCATGATCAGCCACGTGATCAGTGCATGATATGTCACGTGACAGGTGTGTGATCAGCCACGTGAACAGTGCATGTTCAGCCACGTGATCAGTGCATGATAGCCACGTGATCAGTGCATGATCAGTTACGTGAGCAGTGTATGATCAGCCACGTGATCAGTGCATGGTCAGACACGTGAACAGTGTATGATCAGCCACGTGATCAGTGCATGATATCCAAGTGATCAGTGCATGATCATCACGTGATCAGTGTATGATCAGCCACGTGAACAGTGCATGCTCAGTCACGTGATCTGGGCCTGCTGAGCTGCGTGATTACTGTCTGCTCATCTGCTTGACAATTGCCAGCTGAGCTGCACGATTCCTGCCTGCTCAGCTGCTTGATTATTGCCAGCTGAGCAGCATGATTCCTCACACCTGAGTTCCATGATTATTGCCTGCTGACTGTTTGATTCGTGCCTACTCAGCTCTTTGTTTATTGCCTCCAGAGGCACATGATCAGTGTATGATAGCAAACATGATCAGCGCATGATCAGTCACATGATCAGCGCCATTAAGTCACGTGATCACTACATGATAGTCATGTGATCAGTCCATGCTCAGTCACGGTATCAGTGCATGATCAGCCACGTGATCAGTGCATGATCTGTCACAAGATTAGTGTATGATCATCCACGTGATCAGTGCATGGGCAGTCATGTGATCAGTGCATGATATAGACGTGAACAGTGCATGATCAGTCACGTGATCAGTGCATGATAGCCACGTGATCAGTGCATGATCAGTCACGTGATCAGTGCATGATCAGCCACGTGATCAGTGCATGATCAGTCACGTGATCAGTGCATGATCAGCCACGTGATCAGTGCATGATCAGCCACGTGATCAGTGCATGATCAGTCACGTGATCAGTGCATGATCAGTCACGTGACCAGTACATGGTAGCTACGTGATCATTGCATGATCAGCCACGTGAGCAGTGCATGATAGCCACGTGATGTGTGCATGAGTCACGTGATCAGTGCATGATCAGCCACGTGATCAGTGCATGATCAGACACGTGATCAGTGCATGATCAGTCACGTGATCAGTGCATGATCAGCCACGTGATCAGTGCATGACCAGGCACGTGATCAGTGTATGTCAGCCAAGTGATCAGTGCATGATAGCCACGTGATCAGTGCATGATCAGTCACGTGATCAGTGCATGATCAGTTATGTGATCAGTGTATGATCAGCCACGTGATCAGTGCATGATCAGCCACATGATCAGTGCATGTTCAATTACGTGATCAGTGCATGATCAGTCACGTGACCAGTACATGGTAGCTACGTGATCATTGCATGATCAGCCACGTGATCAGTCCATGATAGCCACGTGATCAGTGCATGATCAGTCATGTGATACGTGTGTGATCAGCCACGTGATCAGTGCATGATATCCACGTGATCAGTGCATGACAGCCACCTGATCAGTGCATGAGAGCCACGGGATCAGTGCATGATCAGTCACGTGATACATGTGTGATCAGCCACGTGATCAGTGCATGATGAGCCACGTGATCAGTGCAGGATCAATTACGTGATCAGTGCATGATCAGTCACGTGACCAGTACATGGTTGCTACGTGATCGTTGCATGATCAGCCACGTGAGCAGAGCATGATAGCCACGTGATCAGTGCATGATCAGTCACGTGATCAGTACATGATCAGTCACGTGAACAGTGCATGATCATTTACGTGATCTTTGCATGTTCAGTCACGTTACCAGTATATGGTTGCTACGTGATCATTCCATGACGAGCCACGTGAGCAGTGCATGATAGCCACGTGATGTGTGCATGAGTTACGTGAGCAGAGTATGATCAGCCACGTGATCAGTGCATGAGTGCCACGTGATCAGTGCATGATATGTCACGTGACAGGTGTGTGATCAGCCACGTGAACAGTGCATGTTCAGCCACGTGATCAGTGCATGATAGCCACGTGATCAGTGCATGATCAGTTACGTGAGCAGTGTATGATCAGCCACGTGATCAGTGCATGGTCAGACACGTGAACAGTGTATGATCAGCCACGTGATCAGTGCATGATATCCAAGTGATCAGTGCATGATCATCACGTGATCAGTGTATGATCAGCCACGTGAACAGTGCATGCTCAGTCACGTGATCTGGGCCTGCTGAGCTGCGTGATTACTGTCTGCTCATCTGCTTGACAATTGCCAGCTGAGCTGCACGATTCCTGCCTGTCATCTGCTTGACAATTGCCAGCTGTGCTGCGTAATTCCTGCCTGCTCAGCTGCTTGATTATTGCCAGCTGAGCAGCATGATTCCTCACACCTGAGTTCCATGATTATTGCCTGCTGACTGTTTGATTCGTGCCTACTCAGCTCTTTGTTTATTGCCTCCAGAGGCACATGATCAGTGTATGATAGCAAACATGATCAGCGCATGATCAGTCACATGATCAGCGCCATTAAGTCACGTGATCACTACATGATAGTCATGTGATCAGTCCATGCTCAGTCACGGTATCAGTGCATGATCAGCCACGTGATCAGTGCATGATCTGTCACAAGATTAGTGTATGATCATCCACGTGATCAGTGCATGGGCAGTCATGTGATCAGTGCATGATATAGACGTGATCAGTGCATGATCAGTCTCGTGATCAGTGCATGATAGCCACGTGATCAGTGCATGATCAGTCACCTGATGGGTGTATGATAATTCACGTGACCTGTACATGGTAGCTACATGATCATTGCATGATCAGCCACGTGAGTAGTGCATGATAGCCACGTGATCACTGCATGATCAGTCACGTGATCAGTGCATGATCAGTCATGTGACCAGTACATGGTAGCTGCGTGATCATGGCATGATCAGCCACGTGAGCAGTGCATGATAGCCACGTGATCAGTGCATGATCAGACACGTGATCAGTGCATGATCAGTCACGTGATCAGTGCATGATCAGTCACGTGATCAGTGCATGATCATTTACGTGATCAGTGCATGATCAGTCACGTGACCAGTATATGGTTGCTACGTGATCATCCATGACGAGCCACGTGATCAGTGCATGATAGCCACGTGATGTGTGCATGAGTTACGTGATCAGTGTATGATCAGCCACGTGATCAGTGCATGATGCCACGTGATCAGTGCATGATCAGTCACGTGATCAGTGCATGATCAGCCACGTGATCAGTGCATGATCAGCCACGTGATCAGTGCATGATAGCCACGTGATCAGTGCATGATCAGTTACGTGAGCAGTGTATGATCAGCCACGTGATCAGTGCATGGTCAGACACGTGAACAGTGTATGATCAGCCACGTGATCAGTGCATGATATCCAAGTGATCAGTGCATGATCATCACGTGATCAGTGTATGATCAGCCACGTGAACAGTGCATGCTCAGTCACGTGATCTGGGCCTGCTGAGCTGCGTGATTACTGTCTGCTCATCTGCTTGACAATTGCCAGCTGAGCTGCACGATTCCTGCCTGTCATCTGCTTGACAATTGCCAGCTGTGCTGCGTAATTCCTGCCTGCTCAGCTGCTTGATTATTGCCAGCTGAGCAGCATGATTCCTCACACCTGAGTTCCATGATTATTGCCTGCTGACTGTTTGATTCGTGCCTACTCAGCTCTTTGTTTATTGCCTCCAGAGGCACATGATCAGTGTATGATAGCAAACATGATCAGTGCATGATCAGTCACATGATCAGCGCCATTAAGTCACGTGATCACTACATGATAGTCATGTGATCAGTCCATGCTCAGTCACGGTATCAGTGCATGATCAGCCACGTGATCAGTGCATGATCTGTCACATGATTAGTGTATGATCATCCACGTGATCAGTGCATGGGCAGTCATGTGATCAGTGCATGATATAGACGTGATCAGTGCATGATCAGTCACGTGATCAGTGCATGATAGCCACGTGATCAGTGCATGACAGCCACGTGATCAGTGCATGAGAGCCACGTGATCAGTGCATGATCAGTCACGTGATACATGTGTGATCAGCCACGTGATCAGTGCATGATGAGCCACGTGATCAGTGCATGATCAATTACGTGATCAGTGCATGATCAGTCACGTGACCAGTACATGGTTGCTACGTGATCGTTGCATGATCAGCCACGTGAGCAGAGCATGATAGCCACGTGATCAGTGCATGATCAGTCACGTGATCAGTACATGATCAGTCACGTGAACAGTGCATGATCATTTACGTGATCTGTGCATGATCAGTCACGTGACCAGTATATGGTTGCTACGTGATCATTCCATGACGAGCCACGTGAGCAGTGCATGATAGCCACGTGATGTGTGCATGAGTCACGTGAGCAGAGTATGATCAGCCACGTGATCAGTGCATGAGTGCCACGTGATCAGTGCATGATATGTCACGTGACAGGTGTGTGATCAGCCACGTGAACAGTGCATGTTCAGCCACGTGATCAGTGCATGATAGCCACGTGATCAGTGCATGATCAGTTACGTGAGCAGTGTATGATCAGCCACGTGATCAGTGCATGGTCAGACACGTGAACAGTGTATGATCAGCCACGTGATCAGTGCATGATATCCAAGTGATCAGTGCATGATCATCACGTGATCAGTGTATGATCAGCCACGTGAACAGTGCATGCTCAGTCACGTGATCTGGGCCTGCTGAGCTGCGTGATTACTGTCTGCTCATCTGCTTGACAATTGCCAGCTGAGCTGCACGATTCCTGCCTGTCATCTGCTTGACAATTGCCAGCTGTGCTGCGTAATTCCTGCCTGCTCAGCTGCTTGATTAATGCCAGCTGAGCAGCATGATTCCTCACACCTGAGTTCCATGATTATTGCCTGCTGACTGTTTGATTCGTGCCTACTCAGCTCTTTGTTTATTGCCTCCAGAGGCACATGATCAGTGTATGATAGCAAACATGATCAGCGCATGATCAGTCACATGATCAGCGCCATTAAGTCACGTGATCACTACATGAAAGTCATGTGATCAGTCCATGCTCAGTCACGGTATCAGTGCATGATCAGCCACGTGATCAGTGCATGATCTGTCACAAGATTAGTGTATGATCATCCACGTGATCAGTGCATGGGCAGTCATGTGATCAGTGCATGATATAGACGTGATCAGTGCATGATCAGTCTCGTGATCAGTGCATGATAGCCACGTGATCAGTGCATGATCAGTCACCTGATGGGTGTATGATCATTCACGTGACCTGTACATGGTAGCTACATGATCATTGCATGATCAGCCACGTGAGTAGTGCATGATAGCCACGTGATCACTGCATGATCAGTCACGTGATCAGTGCATGATCAGTCATGTGACCAGTACATGGTAGCTGCGTGATCATGGCATGATCAGCCACGTGAGCAGTGCATGATAGCCACGTGATCAGTGCATGATCAGACACGTGATCAGTGCATGATCAGTCACGTGATCAGTGCATGATCAGCCACGTGATCAGTGCATGATCAGGCACGTGATCAGTGTATGTCAGCCACGTGATCAGTGCATGATAGCCACGTGATCAGTGCATGATCAGTCACGTGATCAGTGCATGATCAGTTACGTGATCAGTGCATGATCAGCCACGTGATCAGTGCATGATCAGCCACGTGATCAGTGCATGATCAATTACGTGATCAGTGCATGATCAGTCACGTGATCAGTACATGATAGCTACGTGATCATTGCATGATCAGCCACGTGATCAGTGCATGATAGCCACGTGATCAGTGCATGATAGCCACGTGATCAGTGCATGATCAGTCACGTGATACGTGTGTGATCAGCCACGTGATCAGTGCATGATAGCCACGTGATCAGTGCATGACAGCCACGTGATCAGTGCATGATAGCCACGTGATCAGTGCATGATCAGTCACGTGACACATGTGTGATCAGCCACGTGATCAGTGCATGATAGCCACGTGATCAGTGCATGATCAGTTACGTGATCAGTGCATGATCAGTCACGTGATCAGTGCATGGTCAGCACGTGATCAGTGCATGATCAGCCACGTGATCAGTGCATGATAGCCACGTGATCAGTGCATGATCAGTCACGTGATCAGTACATGATCAGACACGTGAACAGTGCATGCTCAGTCACGTTATCTGGGCCTGCTGAGCTGCGTGATTACTGTCTGCTCATCTGCTTGACAATTGCCAGCTGAGCTGCACGATTGCTGCCTGTCATCTGTTTGACAATTGCCAGCTGTGCTGCGTAATTCCTGCCTGCTCAGCTGCTTGATTATTGCCAGCTGAGCAGCATGATTCCTCACACCTGTGTTCCATGATTATTGCCTGCTGACTGTTTGATTCGTGCCTACTCAGCTCTGTGTTTATTGCCTCCAGAGGCACATGATCAGTGTATGATAGCAAACATGATCAGCGCATGATCAGTCACATGGTCAGCGCCATTAAGTCACGTGATCACTACATGATAGTCATGTGATCAGTCCATGCTCAGTCACGGTATCAGTGCATGAATAGCCACGTGATCAGTGCATGATCTGTCACAAGATTAGTGTATGATCATCCACGTGATCAGTGCACGGGCAGTCATGTGATCAGTGCATGATATAGACGTGAACAGTGCATGATCAGTCTCGTGATCAGTGCATGATAGCCACGTGATCAGTGCATGATCAGTCACCTGATGGGTGTATGATCATTCACGTGACCTGTACATGGTAGCTACATGATCATTGCATGATCAGCCACGTGAGTAGTTCATGATAGCCACGTGATCACTGCATGATCAGTCATGTGATCAGTGCATGATCAGTCATGTGACCAGTACATGGTAGCTGGGGGATCATGGCATGATCAGCCACGTGAGCAGTGCATGATAGCCACGTGATCAGTGCATGATCAGTCACGAGATCAGTGCATGATCAGTCACGTGATCAGTGCATGATCAGACACGAGATCAGTGCATGATCAGTCACGTGATCAGTGCATGATCAGCCACCTGATCAGTGCATGACCAGGCACGTGATCAGTGTATGTCCAGCCAAGTGATCAGTGCATGATAGCCACGTGATCAGTGCATGATCAGCCACGTGATCAGTGCATGATCAGCCACATGATCAGTGCATGATCAATTACGTGCTCAGTGCATGATCAGTTACGTGACCAGTACAAGGTAGCTACGTGATCATTGCCTGATAAGCCACGTGATCAGTGCATGATAGCCACGTGATCAGTGCATGAGAGCCACGTGATCAGTGCATGATCAGTCATGTGATACGTGTGTGATCAGCCACATGATCAGTGCATGATTTCCACGTGATCAGTGCATGACAGCCACGTGATCAGTGCATGAGAGCCACGGGATCAGTGCATGATCAGTCACGTGATACATGTGTGATCAGCCACGTGATCAGTGCATGATGAGCCACGTGATCAGTGCAGGATCAATTACGTGATCAGTGCATGATCAGTCACGTGACCAGTACATGGTTGCTACGTGATCGTTGCATGATCAGACACGTGAGCAGAGCATGATAGCCACGTGGTCAGTGCATGATCAGTCACGTGATCAGTACATGATCAGTCACGTGATCAGTACATGATCAGTCACGTGAACAGTGCATGATCATTTACGTGATCTTTGCATGATCAGTCACGTTACCAGTATATGGTTGCTACGTGATCATTCCATGACGAGCCACGTGAGCAGTGCATGATAGCCACGTGATGTGTGCATGAGTTATGTGAGCAGAGTATGATCAGCCACGTGATCAGTGCATGATCAGACACGTGATCAGTGCATGATCAGTCACGTGATCAGTGCATGATCAGCCACGTGATCAGTGCATGACCAGGCACGTGATCAGTGTATGTCCAGCCAAGTGATCAGTGCATGATAGCCACGTGATCAGTGCATGATCAGTCACGTGATCAGTGCATGATCAGTTATGTGAACAGTGTATGATCAGCCACGTGATCAGTGCATGATCAGCCACATGATCAGTGCATGTTCAATTACGTGCTCAGTGCATGATCAGTCACGTGACCAGTACATGGTAGCTATGTGATCATTGCCTGATCAGCCACGTGATCAGTGCATGATAGCCACGTGATCAGTGCATGATCAGTCATGTGATACGTGTGTGATCAGCCACATGATCAGTGCATGATATCCACGTGATCAGTGCATGACAGCCACGTGATCAGTGCATGAGAGCCACGGGATCAGTGCATGATCAGTCACGTGATACATGTGTGATCAGCCACGTGATCAGTGCATGATGAGCCACGTGATCAGTGCAGGATCAATTACGTGATCAGTGCATGATCAGTCACGTGACCAGTACATGGTTGCTACGTGATCGTTGCATGATCAGCCACGTGAGCAGAGCATGATAGCCACGTGGTCAGTGCATGATCAGTCACGTGATCAGTACATGATCAGTCACGTGAACAGTGCATGATCATTTACGTGATCTTTGCATGTTCAGTCACGTTACCAGTATATGGTTGCTACGTGATCATTCCATGACGAGCCACGTGAGCAGTGCATGATAGCCACGTGATGTGTGCATGAGTTACGTGAGCAGAGTATGATCAGCCACGTGATCAGTGCATGAGTGCCACGTGATCAGTGCAGGATATGTCACGTGACAGGTGTGTGATCAGCCACGTGAACAGTGCATGTTCAGCCACGTGATCAGTGCATGATAGCCACGTGATCAGTGCATGATCAGTTACGTGAGCAGTGTATGATCAGCCACGTGATCAGTGCATGGTCAGACACGTGAACAGTGTATTATCAGCCACGTGATCAGTGCATGATATCCAAGTGATCAGTACATGATCATCACGTGATCAGTGTATGATCAGCCACGTGAACAGTGCATGCTCAGTCACGTGACCTGGGCCTGCTGAGCTGCGTGATTCCTGTCTGCTCATCTGCTTGACAATTGCCAGCTGAGCTGCACGATTCCTGCCTGTCATCTGCTTGACAATTGCCAGCTGTGCTGCGTAATTCCTGCCTGCTCAGCTGCTTGATTATTGCCAGCTGAGCAGCATGATTCCTCACACCTGAGTTCCATGATTATTGCCTGCTGACTGTTTGATTCGTGCCTACTCAGCTCTTTGTTTATTGCCTCCAGAGGCACATGATCAGTGTATGATAGCAAACATGATCAGCGCATGATCAGTCACATGATCAGCGCCATTAAGTCACGTGATCACTACATGATACTCATGTGATCAGTCCATGCTCAGTCACGGTATCAGTGCATGATCAGCCACGTGATCAGTGCATGATCTGTCACAAGATTAGTGTATGATCATCCATGTGATCAGTGCACGGGCAGTCATGGGATCAGTGCATGATATAGACGTGAACAGTGCATGATCAGTCACGTGATCAGTGCATGATAGCCACGTGATCAGTGCATGATCAGTCACCTGATGGGTGTATGATAATTCACGTGACCTGTACATGGTAGCTACATGATCATTGCATGATCAGCCACGTGAGTAGTTCATGATAGCCACGTGATCACTGCATGATCAGTCACGTGATCAGTGCATGATCAGTCATGTGACCAGTACATGGTAGCTGCGTGATCATGGCATGATCAGCCACGTGAGCAGTGCATGATAGCCACGTGACCAGTGCATGATCAGACACGAGATCAGTGCATGATCAGTCACGTGATCAGTACATGATCAGTCACGTGAAGAGTGCATGATCATTTACGTGATCTTTGCATGATCAGTCACGTTACCAGTATATGGTTGCTACGTGATCTATCCATGACGAGCCACGTGAGCAGTGCATGATAGCCACGTGATGTGTGCATGAGTTACGTGAGCAGAGTATGATCAGCCACGTGATCAGTGCATGAGTGCCACGTGATCAGTGCATGATCAGTCACGTGATCAGTACATGATCAGCCACGTGAACAGTGCATGTTCAGCCACGTGATCAGTGCATGATAGCCACGTGATCAGTGCATGATCAGTTACGTGAGCAGTGTATGATCAGCCACGTGATCAGTGCATGGTCAGACACGTGAACAGTGTATGATCAGCCACGTGATCAGTGCATGATATCCAAGTGATCAGTACATGATCATCACGTGATCAGTGTATGATCAGCCACGTGAACAGTGCATGCTCAGTCACGTGATCTGGGCCTGCTGAGCTGCGTGATTCCTGTCTGCTCATCTGCTTGACAATTGCCAGCTGAGCTGCACGATTCCTGCCTGTCATCTGCTTGACAATTGCCAGCTGTGCTGCGTAATTCCTGCCTGCTCAGCTGCTTGATTATTGCCAGCTGAGCAGCATGATTCCTCACACCTGAGTTCCATGATTATTGCCTTCTGACTGTTTGATTCGTGCCTACTCAGCTCTTTGTTTATTGCCTCCAGAGGCACATGATCAGTGTATGATAGCAAACATGATCAGCGCATGATCAATCACATGATCAGCGCCATTAAGTCACGTGATCACTACATGATAGTCATGTGATCAGTCCATGCTCAGTCACGGTATCAGTGCATGATCAGCCACGTGATCAGTGCATGATCTGTCACAAGATTAGTGTATGATCATCCACGTGATCAGTGCACGGGCAGTCATGTGATCAGTGCATGATATAGACGTGAACAGTGCATGACCAGTCTCGTGATCGGTGCATGATAACCATGTGATCAGTGCATGACAGCCACGTGATCAGTGCATGAGAGCCACGGGATCAGTGCATGATCAGTCACGTGATACATGTGTGATCAGCCACGTGATCAGTGCATGATGAGCCACGTGATCAGTGCAGGATCAATTACGTGATCAGTGCATGATCAGTCACGTGACCAGTACATGGTTGCTACGTGATCGTTGCATGATCAGCCACGTGAGCAGAGCATGATAGCCACGTGGTCAGTGCATGATCAGTCACGTGATCAGTACATGATCAGTCACGTGAACAGTGCATGATCATTTACGTGATCTTTGCATGATCAGTCACGTTACCAGTATATGGTTGCTATGTGATCATTCCATGACGAGCCACGTGAGCAGTGCATGATAGCCACGTGATGTGTGCATGAGTCACGTGAGCAGAGTATGATCAGCCACGTGATCAGTGCATGAGTGCCACGTGATCAGTGCATGATATGTCACGTGACAGGTGTGTGATCAGCCACGTGAACAGTGCATGTTCAGCCACGTGATCAGTGCATGATAGCCACGTGATCAGTGCATGATCAGTTACGTGAGCAGTGTATGATCAGCCACGTGATCAGTGCATGGTCAGACACGTGAACAGTGTATGATCAGCCACGTGATCAGTGCATGATATCCAAGTGATCAGTGCATGATCATCACGTGATCAGTGTATGATCAGACACGTGAACAGTGCATGCTCAGTCACGTGATCTGGGCCTGCTGAGCTGCGTGATTACTGTCTGCTCATCTGCTTGACAATTGCCAGCTGAGCTGCACGATTCCTGCCTGTCATCTGCTTGACAATTGCCAGCTGTGCTGCGTAATTCCTGCCTGCTCAGCTGCTTGATTAATGCCAGCTGAGCAGCATGATTCCTCACACCTGTGTTCCATGATTATTGCCTGCTGACTGTTTGATTCGTGCCTACTCAGCTCTTTGTTTATTGCCTCCAGAGGCACATGATCAGTGTATGATAGCAAACATGATCAGCGCATGATCAGTCACATGATCAGCGCCATTAAGTCACGTGATCACTACATGAAACTCATGTGATCAGTCCATGCTCAGACACGGTATCAGTGCATGATCAGCCACGTGATCAGTGCATGATCTGTCACAAGATTAGTGTATGATCATCCACGTGATCAGTGCACGGGCAGTCATGTGATCAGTGCATGATATAGACTTGAACAGTGCATGACCAGTCTCGTGATCCGTGCATGATAGCCACGTGATCAGTGCATGATCAGTCACCTGATGGGTGTATGATCATTCACGTGACCTGTACATGGTAGCTACATGATCATTGCATGATCAGCCACGTGAGTAGTTCATGATAGCCACGTGATCACTGCATGATCAGTCACGTGATCAGTGCATGATCAGTCATGTGACCAGTACATGGTAGCTGCGTGATCATGGCATGATCAGCCACGTGAGCAGTGCATGATAGCCACGTGATCAGTGCATGATCAGACACGAAATCAGTGCATGATCAGTCACGTGATCAGTGCATGATCAGCCACGTGATCAGTGCATGACCAGGCACGTGATCAGTGTATGTCCAGCCAAGTGATCAGTGCATGATAGCCACGTGATCAGTGCATGATCAGTCACGTGATCAGTGCATGATCAGTTATGTGATCAGTGTATGATCAGCCACGTGATCAGTGCATGATCAGCCACATGGTCAGTGCATGATCAATTACGTGCTCAGTGCATGATCAGTTACGTGAGCAGTACATGGTAGCTACGTGATCATTGCCTGATCAGCCACGTGATCAGTGCATGATAGCCACGTGATCAGTGCATGATAGCCACGTGATCAGTGCATGATCAGTCATGTGATACGTGTGTGATCAGCCACATGATCAGTGCATGATATCCACGTGATCAGTGCATGACAGCCACGTGATCAGTGCATGAGAGCCACGGGATCAGTGCATGATCAGTCACGTGACACATGTGTGATCAGCCACGTGATCAGTGCATGATGAGCCACGTGATCAGTGCAGGATCAATTACGTGATCAGTGCATGATCCGTCACGTAACCAGTACATGGTTGCGACGTGATCGTTGCATGATCAGCCACGTGAGCAGAGCATGATAGCCACGTGGTCAGTGCATGATCAGTCACGTGATCAGTACATGATCAGACACGTGAACAGTGCATGCTCAGTCACGTTATCTGGGCCTGCTGAGCTGCGTGATTACTGTCTGCTCATCTGCTTGACAATTGCCAGCTGAGCTGCACGATTGCTGCCTGTCATCTGTTTGACAATTGCCAGCTGTGCTGCGTAATTCCTGCCTGCTCAGCTGCTTGATTATTGCCAGCTGAGCAGCATGATTCCTCACACCTGTGTTCCATGATTATTGCCTGCTGACTGTTTGATTCGTGCCTACTCAGCTCTGTGTTTATTGCCTCCAGAGGCACATGATCAGTGTATGATAGCAAACATGATCAGCGCATGATCAGTCACATGGTCAGCGCCATTAAGTCACGTGATCACTACATGATAGTCATGTGATCAGTCCATGCTCAGTCACGGTATCAGTGCATGAATAGCCACGTGATCAGTGCATGATCTGTCACAAGATTAGTGTATGATCATCCACGTGATCAGTGCACGGGCAGTCATGTGATCAGTGCATGATATAGACGTGAACAGTGCATGATCAGTCTCGTGATCAGTGCATGATAGCCACGTGATCAGTGCATGATCAGTCACCTGATGGGTGTATGATCATTCACGTGACCTGTACATGGTAGCTACATGATCATTGCATGATCAGCCACGTGAGTAGTTCATGATAGCCACGTGATCACTGCATGATCAGTCATGTGATCAGTGCATGATCAGTCATGTGACCAGTACATGGTAGCTGGGGGATCATGGCATGATCAGCCACGTGAGCAGTGCATGATAGCCACGTGATCAGTGCATGATCAGTCACGAGATCAGTGCATGATCAGTCACGTGATCAGTGCATGATCAGACACGAGATCAGTGCATGATCAGTCACGTGATCAGTGCATGATCAGCCACCTGATCAGTGCATGACCAGGCACGTGATCAGTGTATGTCCAGCCAAGTGATCAGTGCATGATAGCCACGTGATCAGTGCATGATCAGCCACGTGATCAGTGCATGATCAGCCACATGATCAGTGCATGATCAATTACGTGCTCAGTGCATGATCAGTTACGTGACCAGTACAAGGTAGCTACGTGATCATTGCCTGATAAGCCACGTGATCAGTGCATGATAGCCACGTGATCAGTGCATGAGAGCCACGTGATCAGTGCATGATCAGTCATGTGATACGTGTGTGATCAGCCACATGATCAGTGCATGATATCCACGTGATCAGTGCATGACAGCCACGTGATCAGTGCATGAGAGCCACGGGATCAGTGCATGATCAGTCACGTGATACATGTGTGATCAGCCACGTGATCAGTGCATGATGAGCCACGTGATCAGTGCAGGATCAATTACGTGATCAGTGCATGATCAGTCACGTGACCAGTACATGGTTGCTACGTGATCGTTGCATGATCAGACACGTGAGCAGAGCATGATAGCCACGTGGTCAGTGCATGATCAGTCATGTGATCAGTACATGATCAGTCACGT
Organism: Bos javanicus; assembly: GCF_032452875.1. Lineage (NCBI taxonomy): Eukaryota > Metazoa > Chordata > Mammalia > Artiodactyla > Bovidae > Bos > Bos javanicus. The sequence goes on from NW_026893618.1 coordinate 344,838, forward strand.
GAACAGTCCATGATCATTTACCTGATCTTTGCATGATCAGTCACGTTACCAGTATATGGTTGCTACATGATCATTCCATGACGAGCCACGTGAGCAGTGCATGATAGCCACGTGATGTGTGCATGAGTTACGTGAGCAGAGTATGATCAGCCACGTGATCAGTGCATGAGTGACACGTGATCAGTGCATGATATGTCACGTGACAGGTGTGTGATCAGCCACGTGAACACTGCATGTTCAGCCACGTGATCAGTGCATGATAACCACGTGAACAGTGCATGATCAGTTACGTGAGCAGTGTATGATCAGCCACGTGATCAGCGCATGGTCAGACACATGAACAGTGTATGATCAGCCACGTGATCAGTGCATGATATCCAAGTGATCAGTACATGATCATCACGTGATCAGTGTATGATCAGCCACGTGAACAGTGCATGCTCAGTCACGTGATCTGGGCCTGCTGAGCTGCGTGATTACTGTCTGCTCATCTGCTTGACAATTGCCAGCTGAGCTGCACGATTCCTGCCTGCTCAGCTGCTTGATTATTGCCAGCTGAGCAGCATGATTCCTCACACCTGAGTTCCATGATTATTGCCTGCTGACTGTTTGATTCGTGCCTACTAAGCTCTTTGTTTATTGCCTCCAGAGGCACATGATCAGTGTATGATAGCAAACATGATCAGCGCATGATCAGTCACATGATCAGCGCCATTAAGTCACGTGATCACTACATGATAGTCATGTGATCAGTCCATGCTCAGTCACGGTATCAGTGCATGATCAGCCACGTGTTCAGTGCATGATCTGTCACAAGATTAGTGTATGATCATCCACGTGATCAGTGCACGGGCAGTCATGTGATCAGTGCATGATATAGACGTGAACAGTGCATGACCAGTCTCGTGATCGGTGCATGATAACCATGTGATCAGTGCATGACAGCCACGTGATCAGTGCATGAGAGCCACGGGATCAGTGCATGATCAGTCACGTGATACATGTGTGATCAGCCACGTGATCAGTGCATGATGAGCCACGTGATCAGTGCAGGATCAATTACGTGATCAGTGCATGATCAGTCACGTGACCATTACATGGTTGCTACGTGATCGTTGCATGATCAGCCACGTGAGCAGAGCATGATAGCCACGTGGTCAGTGCATGATCAGTCACGTGATCAGTACATGATCAGTCACGTGAACAGTGCATGATCATTTACGTGATCTTTGCATGATCAGTCACGTTACCAGTATATGGTTGCTATGTGATCATTCCATGACGAGCCACGTGAGCAGTGCATGATAGCCACGTGATGTGTGCATGAGTCACGTGAGCAGAGTATGATCAGCCACGTGATCAGTGCATGAGTGCCACGTGATCAGTGCATGATATGTCACGTGACAGGTGTGTGATCAGCCACGTGAACAGTGCATGTTCAGCCACGTGATCAGTGCATGATAGCCACGTGATCAGTGCATGATCAGTTACGTGAGCAGTGTATGATCAGCCACGTGATCAGTGCATGGTCAGACACGTGAACAGTGTATGATCAGCCACGTGATCAGTGCATGATATCCAAGTGATCAGTGCATGATCATCACGTGATCAGTGTATGATCAGACACGTGAACAGTGCATGCTCAGTCACGTGATCTGGGCCTGCTGAGCTGCGTGATTACTGTCTGCTCATCTGCTTGACAATTGCCAGCTGAGCTGCACGATTCCTGCCTGTCATCTGCTTGACAATTGCCAGCTGTGCTGCGTAATTCCTGCCTGCTCAGCTGCTTGATTATTGCCAGCTGAGCAGCATGATTCCTCACACCTGTGTTCCATGATTATTGCCTGCTGACTGTTTGATTCGTGCCTACTCAGCTCTTTGTTTATTGCCTCCAGAGGCACATGATCAGTGTATGATAGCAAACATGGTCAGCGCATGATCAGTCACATGATCAGCGCCATTAAGTCACGTGATCACTACATGATACTCATGTGATCAGTCCATGCTCAGACACGGTATCAGTGCATGATCAGCCACGTGATCAGTGCATGATCTGTCACAAGATTAGTGTATGATCATCCACGTGATCAGTGCACGGGCAGTCATGTGATCAGTGCATGATATAGACTTGAACAGTGCATGACCAGTCTCGTGATCCGTGCATGATAGCCACGTGATCAGTGCATGATCAGTCACCTGATGGGTGTATGATCATTCACGTGACCTGTACATGGTAGCTACATGATCATTGCATGATCAGCCACGTGAGTAGTTCATGATAGCCACGTGATCACTGCATGATCAGTCACGTGATCAGTGCATGATCAGTCATGTGACCAGTACATGGTAGCTGCGTGATCATGGCATGATCAGCCACGTGAGCAGTGCATGATAGTCACGTGATCAGTGCATGATCAGACACGAAATCAGTGCATGATCAGCCACGTGATCAGTGCATGACCAGGCACGTGATCAGTGTATGTCCAGCCAAGTGATCAGTGCATGATAGCCACGTGATCAGTGCATGATCAGTCACGTGATCAGTGCATGATCAGTTATGTGATCAGTGTATGATCAGCCACGTGATCAGTGCATGATCAGCCACATGGTCAGTGCATGATCAATTACGTGCTCAGTGCATGATCAGTTACGTGAGCAGTACATGGTAGCTACGTGATCATTGCCTGATCAGCCACGTGATCAGTGCATGATAGCCACGTGATCAGTGCATGATAGCCACGTGATCAGTGCATGATCAGTCATGTGATACGTGTGTGATCAGCCACATGATCAGTGCATGATATCCACGTGATCAGTGCATGACAGCCACGTGATCAGTGCATGAGAGCCACGGGATCAGTGCATGATCAGTCACGTGACACATGTGTGATCAGCCACGTGATCAGTGCATGATGAGCCACGTGATCAGTGCAGGATCAATTACGTGATCAGTGCATGATCCGTCACGTAACCAGTACATGGTTGCGACGTGATCGTTGCATGATCAGCCACGTGAGCAGAGCATGATAGCCACGTGGTCAGTGCATGATCAGTCACGTGATCAGTACATGATCAGACACGTGAACAGTGCATGCTCAGTCACGTTATCTGGGCCTGCTGAGCTGCGTGATTACTGTCTGCTCATCTGCTTGACAATTGCCAGCTGAGCTGCACGATTGCTGCCTGTCATCTGTTTGACAATTGCCAGCTGTGCTGCGTAATTCCTGCCTGCTCAGCTGCTTGATTATTGCCAGCTGAGCAGCATGATTCCTCACACCTGTGTTCCATGATTATTGCCTGCTGACTGTTTGATTCGTGCCTACTCAGCTCTGTGTTTATTGCCTCCAGAGGCACATGATCAGTGTATGATAGCAAACATGATCAGCGCATGATCAGTCACATGGTCAGCGCCATTAAGTCACGTGATCACTACATGATAGTCATGTGATCAGTCCATGCTCAGTCACGGTATCAGTGCATGAATAGCCACGTGATCAGTGCATGATCTGTCACAAGATTAGTGTATGATCATCCACGTGATCAGTGCACGGGCAGTCATGTGATCAGTGCATGATATAGACGTGAACAGTGCATGATCAGTCTCGTGATCAGTGCATGATAGCCACGTGATCAGTGCATGATCAGTCACCTGATGGGTGTATGATCATTCACGTGACCTGTACATGGTAGCTACATGATCATTGCATGATCAGCCACGTGAGTAGTTCATGATAGCCACGTGATCACTGCATGATCAGTCATGTGATCAGTGCATGATCAGTCATGTGACCAGTACATGGTAGCTGGGGGATCATGGCATGATCAGCCACGTGAGCAGTGCATGATAGCCACGTGATCAGTGCATGATCAGTCACGAGATCAGTGCATGATCAGTCACGTGATCAGTGCATGATCAGACACGAGATCAGTGCATGATCAGTCACGTGATCAGTGCATGATCAGCCACCTGATCAGTGCATGACCAGGCACGTGATCAGTGTATGTCCAGCCAAGTGATCAGTGCATGATAGCCACGTGATCAGTGCATGATCAGCCACGTGATCAGTGCATGATCAGCCACATGATCAGTGCATGATCAATTACGTGCTCAGTGCATGATCAGTTACGTGACCAGTACAAGGTAGCTACGTGATCATTGCCTGATAAGCCACGTGATCAGTGCATGATAGCCACGTGATCAGTGCATGAGAGCCACGTGATCAGTGCATGATCAGTCATGTGATACGTGTGTGATCAGCCACATGATCAGTGCATGATATCCACGTGATCAGTGCATGACAGCCACGTGATCAGTGCATGAGAGCCACGGGATCAGTGCATGATCAGTCACGTGATACATGTGTGATCAGCCACGTGATTAGTGCATGATGAGCCACGTGATCAGTGCAGGATCAATTACGTGATCAGTGCATGATCAGTCACGTGACCAGTACATGGTTGCTACGTGATCGTTGCATGATCAGACACGTGAGCAGAGCATGATAGCCACGTGGTCAGTGCATGATCAGTCATGTGATCAGTACATGATCAGTCACGTGAACAGTGCATGATCATTTACCTGATCTTTGCATGATCAGTCACGTTACCAGTATATGGTTGCTACATGATCATTCCATGACGAGCCACGTGAGCAGTGCATGATAGCCACGTGATGTGTGCATGAGTTACGTGAGCAGAGTATGATCAGCCACGTGATCAGTGCATGAGTGACACGTGATCAGTGCATGATATGTCACGTGACAGGTGTGTGATCAGCCACGTGAACACTGCATGTTCAGCCACGTGATCAGTGCATGATAACCACGTGAACAGTGCATGATCAGTTACGTGAGCAGTGCATGAGTGCCACGTGATCAGTGCATGATAGCCACGTGATCAGTGCATGATCAGTTACGTGAGCAGTGTATGATCAGCCACGTGATCAGTGCATGGTCAGACACGTGAACAGTGTATGATCAGCCACGTGATCAGTGCATGATATCCAAGTGATCAGTGCATGATCATCACGTGATCAGTGTATGATCAGCCACGTGAACAGTGCATGCTCAGTCACGTGATCTGGGCCTGCTGAGCTGCGTGATTACTGTCTGCTCATCTGCTTGACAATTGCCAGCTGAGCTGCACGATTCCTGCCTGCCATCTGCTTGACAATTGCCAGCTGTGCTGCGTAATTCCTGCCTGTTCAGCTGCTTGATTATTGCCAGCTGAGCAGCATGATTCCTCACACCTGAGTTCCATGGTTATTGCCTGCTGACTGTTTGATTCGTGCCTACTCAGCTCTTTGTTTATTGCCTCCAGAGGCACATGATCAGTGTATGATAGCAAACATGATCAGCGCATGATCAGTCACATGATCAGCGCCATTAAGTCACGTGATCACTACATGATAGTCATGTGATCAGTCCATGCTCAGTCACGGTATCAGTGCATGATCAGCCACGTGATCAGTGCATGATCTGTCACAAGATTAGGGTATGATCATCCACGTGATCAGTGCATGGGCAGTCATGTGATCAGTGCATGATATAGACGTGAACAGTGCATGATCAGTCTCGTGATCAGTGCATGATAGCCACGTGATCAGTGCATGATCAGTCACCTGATGGGTGTATGATCATTCACGTGACCTGTACATGGTAGCTACATGATCATTGCATGATCAGCCACGTGAGTATTTCATGATAGCCACGTGATCACTGCATGATCAGTCACGTGATCAGTGCATGATCAGTCATGTGACCAGTACATGGTAGCTGCGTGATCATGGCATGATCAGCCACGTGAGCAGTGCATGATAGCCACGTGATCAGTGCATGATCAGACACGAGATCAGTGCATGATCAGTCACGTGATCAGTGCATGATCAGCCACGTGATCAGTGCATGACCAGGCACGTGATCAGTGTATGTCCAGCCAAGTGATCAGTGCATGATAGCCACGTGATCAGTGCATGATCAGTCACGTGATCAGTGCATGATCAGTTATGTGATCAGTGTATGATCAGCCACGTGATCAGTGCATGATCAGCCACATGATCAGTGCATGATCATTTACGTGCTCAGTGCATGATCAGTCACGTGACCAGTACATGGTAGCTACGTGATCATTGCCTGATCAGCCACGTGATCAGTGCATGATAGCCACGTGATCAGTGCATGATCAGTCATGTGATACGTGTGTGATCAGCCACATGATCAGTGCATGATATCCACGTGATCAGTGCATGACAGCCACGTGATCAGTGCATGAGAGCCACGGGATCAGTGCATGATCAGTCACGTGATACATGTGTGATCAGCCACGTTATCAGTGCATGATGAGCCACGTGATCAGTGCAGGATCAATTACGTGATCAGTGCATGATCAGTCACGTGACTAGTACATGGTTGCTACGTGATCGTTGCATGATCAGCCACGTGAGCAGAGCATGATAGCCACGTGGTCAGTGCATGATCAGTCACGTGATCAGTGCATGATCAGTCACGTGATCAGTGCATGATCAGTTATGTGATCAGTGTATGATCAGCCACGTGATCAGTGCATGATCAGCCACATGGTCAGTGCATGATCAATTACGTGCTCAGTGCATGATCAGTTACGTGAGCAGTACATGGTAGCTACGTGATCATTGCCTGATCAGCCACGTGATCAGTGCATGATAGCCACGTGATCAGTGCATGATAGCCACGTGATCAGTGCATGATCAGTCATGTGATACGTGTGTGATCAGCCACATGATCAGTGCATGATATCCACGTGATCAGTGCATGACAGCCACGTGATCAGTGCATGAGAGCCACGGGATCAGTGCATGATCAGTCACGTGACACATGTGTGATCAGCCACGTGATCAGTGCATGATGAGCCACGTGATCAGTGCAGGATCAATTACGTGATCAGTGCATGATCCGTCACGTAACCAGTACATGGTTGCGACGTGATCGTTGCATGATCAGCCACGTGAGCAGAGCATGATAGCCACGTGGTCAGTGCATGATCAGTCACGTGATCAGTACATGATCAGACACGTGAACAGTGCATGCTCAGTCACGTTATCTGGGCCTGCTGAGCTGCGTGATTACTGTCTGCTCATCTGCTTGACAATTGCCAGCTGAGCTG